>NC_069505.1:300280565-300653065 GCF_027579735.1 Bombina bombina | reverse complement strand
TTACAATATACTGAAGATAGCTGTGGGCGCAAAAAAATAAAGTCTTTCATATAATGTATAATCTCGGGAGTGCACTAGCGTCCCAACTGCGATTATCCCTCTTGCTATAGTGATTTTACCACCACTGTATGTGTGTACATACAAAATAAATGTTTATAAGCTTTTAAGATGTCATTTTGTTAGCAGTAGTTGTATGGTTTTGAAATCAATTGCACACCAGGAATATACTCCTTGAATATTTATCTTACCTCCTTCTGTTTTGGCCACTCAAAGGGATATTCTTTCAAGATTCTGATAGAGCAGGCAATTTTAAGCAACTTTTTAATTTACTCAGATTATCAATTTGTCTTCCTTCTCTTGGTATCTTTATTTGAATAGCAGGAATGTAAGCTTAGGAGCTGGCCCATTTTTGGTTCAGGACCTGGGTAGATAAATGTAGGTACCAATCAGCAAGTGCTAACATGGGCCGGCTCCTAAGCTTACATTCCTGCTTTTTCAAATAAAGATACCTAGAGAACAAAGAAAAATTGATAATAGGAGAAAAATAGAAAATTGCTTAAAATTGCATACTTTATCTGAATCATTGAAGAAAAAAAAATTGTGTTTCATATCCCTTTAAGACCAAATGTAAATAAGCTCTTTCACGGATTCAGCCCCACTTGGGGAGCTTAGGTTTGCTTAAAATTCCTTCTGATCGCCAGACCTTGTTGCTTAGTTTCCATTTGGAGATTTTTACATTTTTGCCGAAAGTAGATCTTTTGTTGATTGATGCATTAAGTTAAAGGGACAGTCTACTCAATTTTTAATGTTGAAAAAGATAGTCAGTCCCTTTATTACCCATTCCCCAGTTTTGCATAACCGACACAGTTATATTAATACACTTTTTACCTCTGTGATGACCTTGTATCTAAGCCTCTGCAGACTGCCCCCTTATCTTTTGACAGACTTGCATTTTAGCCATTCAGCGCTGACTCATAAGTAACTCCACAAGAGTGAGCACAATGTTATCTATGTGGCACAGATTAACTAGCGCTGTGTAGCTATGAAATAAGAGGCAGTCTTCAAAGGCTTAGAAATTAGCATATCAGCCTACCTAGGTTTAGCTTTCAACAAAGAATACCAATAGAACAAAGCAAATTTGACGATAAAAAAATTTGGAAAGTTGTTTAAAATTTCATGTCCTATCTGAATCATGAAAGTTTAAATTTGACTAGACTGTCCCTTTAATTAAAGGGACAGTAAACACTCCATATAAATGTACCTTATTCAATAGTTGTGAACCTGCTGAGTAGTCTGCAACATTTTAATATACCTCTTCACATCGTATTGTGTCTCATAGTCAATTCAAACAGTGCATCCAGACCGTTAAAAATGGCCCCCAAACTCAGCCCCTGAGGATACTTCTTCCTAACCTCGATTACACATTCCCCTCTAGTAAGCGACTCGCAAATCAGTTCTTTCCGTTCATGGACTGTAGCGATTGCGTCATCGGAACGGAACACATGTCACCTGCCGAATTTGCGCATGTGCGATGTCTGGGGGAACTAACAATCCGGAACCATCGGATAACCACTTCTCTGTGCTTTGCATTTATGGCCAGAGCAGAAAAGCACACAGGGTATCGATCTATTCTGCACATCCTGTAATGAAGCTAGGGAAAATAAATGTGGTGCACATGCGCATCGCCGTGCCAGTAACGTTGATATGTCATCTTCACTGCGTGAGGACACATTTGAAAGCATTGTTAACGAGCAGAGGTATTGAAAAAAAATTTGAACGTGGATGAAGAAGGTAGAGGGAGGAGGAGTTTGGGGGCCATTTTGGACACCGATAGTTAGATGATAACGTTAACGATATTTGTGTGATGATGTTCTTCACTATTGGGGGTATGTGGCTAATGGTTAATTGGTTATGTATTTTGTGAATAAATAGAGATGTTAGTGGTGTTTACTGTCCCTTTAAATAAACTAATTTTGTAGTGCAATATAATGATGTTGCACTTTAAAATGAAATCATATAAGGATAAAAAAAAAATCTAGAATGTTACCAATACAATTTGTTTCTTGCTGACTGTCTCAAATTTTAAATGATTTTTTTAGGTTTACTATGTTGTTAAACATTGCTGGTCAGATGAAGCATGAACCTTCTCTTATTTTTATGTTATATTTGTACAAAAGCCTCAAATATGTGCTTTGTACATTGTGGTAATTAGAAAAACACTCAAGGACTTGATTGTAGATATTACATCATTAAAGGGACATGAATCAGATCAAGCATACAATTGAAAAAACTTTGTTGGATACTTATGTAGGTAGCGTGCACATGGCTCGAGCACTAGATGGCAGCAGTATTTGCATTGTTAAAAGGATTCTTGCAAAACGGCTGCCATATAATGTTCCAGACAGGTGCACACTCCTGATCTTTCCATCAAAGGATGTCAAGAGAACAAAGAAAATTTGATAAGAGAAGTTGGAACTTTTAAGCATTTCATACAAAATGACTCAGCATTGCAGGTTGTTATATTATTTTTATACTTATGCAGAGAAGCAAATCACAACATCTAATAAACAGTGTATTGCTGACAGCTGGAAATATGAAGATTTTAGCGTCAGAACAGCAATTTGAAAACCTTCTGAACATTTTGTCTGTGGTCAGCAAAACTTATTTAATTTATTTTAAAAATTCTAACTCTGCATCAGAAACAAAAAATCTATTTAATTATTTACCAAAGCAAAAGGATTTTTTTTTTGCTTCTAATTATTGTATCCAGATGGCTGAAGATGTAATTTAATGGGACAGTCTACCATCAAATTGTTATTGTTTTAAAAGATAGATAATCCCTTTATTACTCATTCCCCAGTTTTGCACAACCAACACAGTCATATTAATGTACTTTTTATCTTTGTGATTACCTTGTATCTAGGAACCTTCTTCCAGCCCCCTGATCACATGACTGTGACTGTTTATTATCTATTGTCTTAAATTTAGCATTGTTTTGTGCTAAATCTTAAATAACCCCCTGTGCCTGAACACAGTGTTATCTATATAGCCCACGTGTACTTTCTGTCTCTGTGTTGAAAAGAGATTTAAAAAGCATGTGATAAGAGGCAGCCCTCTAAGCCTTAGAAATTAGCATATGAGCCTACCTATGTTTAGTTTAAACTAAGAATACCAAGAGAAAAAAGCTAATTTGATGATAAAAGTAAATTGGAAAGTTGATTAAAATTAAAAGTTCTATCTGAATAATGAAAGTTTAATTTATACTAGACTGTCCCTTTAACACAGACATTAAAGTCAAAACGTTCCAAATCATAAACATGACGTGTGGGTGGCTGAGTTTGGGTTGTTTCTAATCTGAGGGGGTCAGATTTCTAATTACAAACATCCCATGTGACTAAGCAGGAGTTCAGAAATTCTTATCTGTAGGCTTCAAAAGGAACCAAAAAAAATATAATTTTTTTGTGAACTCTTCACAGAACAGCTGTTCTCTAGGTGATACTTTGGAGCTTCCATTTTCCGTACAAACGCGTAGACCTCTCAAATGTAGCCAATGAGATGGCTAAGAGAAGGGGGTCTGTCACATACAGCACTGCATGTGAGTATTTCATAGTCTGATTGCAATGGTTTTGTGATCCCTAAGATATAGGTGACAGATTACTTAGCCTGACAGATCTGACCGCCTATGAATCACCCCATGTGAACTGGTTTAATACAGGAGAACAAAACTGGCTGTAAGCCCCATGCCTCTCTCAGAGGAAGTACAGAATCTGTTTGCAGTTAGAACCATCTGCCTATAATTGTGGATCACAAGAGGATTTTCCCAAGGGGAGGAGAGTGTAAGTAGATTATCCGGTTCTGCCTTTCATCTCATCCTAAGGACATTCAGATTTTTTTTTTAAATATATAGAACCTAGAAAGCATCTGGCAAGATATTGTAATAAGGAGGGAAAAAAATGGTCCTACTCTTGCAACCTGATATTTCTGAGATACTTATTCACCCCCCTATTCACTGCTTCATGCAACTTAATTACTATGGCTGCCCAGAGTGAATAGTGATACACATACCTGGTACAAACCTTAGAGAACATCTGGGTAGATGCACAGCCTGCTACAAACACTGTGTGCTAAAGATACCATGCACTTCAGACATCTAAATGTATAGTACACAGCGTGATCACTTAGCTTCACCTGATATACAGGTCCTACCACCCTTCCAATAACAGTGTAATGTAAATATCTTGCACTCCAGAAAGATTCACATCTATGTAAAGTACACACCACACTCATACCATAAAATGATATACACAACAACCTCCCCAGACAGATTTTCACAACACACATGGGGGCCAAATTATCATGTTCTGAATGGAGCTTGATGCTCCTTATCTAAAGACCGCTCCTCCATAACTTGTCCACCTGCTCTGAGGCGGGGGACAGAAATCAACCCGATCGAATACGATTGGGTTGATTGACACTCCCTGGCCGCAAATCTGCAGGGGGCGGTATTGCACAAGCAGTTCTGGTGAACTGCTTGTGCAGTGATAAATGCCGACAGCATATGATGACGGCATTTATCGATGTGCAGCGGACATGATACGCTACATTGTATCATGTCCGCTCGCACTTTGATAAATATGCCCATGCTGTGCACCCACAGATTCTTGTGAAGCAGACACCCTTTAAAGGGATACTAAACCCAAATGTTTTCTTTCATGATTCCAATAGCACCTTGGATATTGCTTGCTTATTGGTGGCTACATTCAGTCAACCAATTAGCAAGCATAACCCAGGTTCTTAACCAAAAACGTGCCGGCTCCTAAGCTTTACATTCCTACTTCTTAGAGGGACACAACCCAAGCTTTTTTCTTGGTTCAGACCTCTGGACAGCACTTTTTTATTGGTGGATGAATTTATCCACCAATCTGCAAGGACAACCCAGGTTGTTCACCAAAAATGGGCCGGCATCTAAACTTACATTCTTGCATTTCAAATAAAGATACCAAGAGAATAAAGAAAATTTGATAATAGGAGTAAATTAGAAAGTTGCTTAAAATGTCATGCTCTGAATCACGAAAGAAAAAAATTTGGGTTCAGTGTCCCTTTAAATGAAGATAGCAAGAGAACGAAGAAAAATTGATAATAGGAGTAAATAAGAAAAATTAAAATTGCATGCTCTGAGTCATGAAAGAAAAAAATGGGGTTTAGTATCCCTTTAACACTCAGCAAGCTTTATCATGAACACACTAAGCATGTACACAGCTCTACGTGATCTACAGACCTTGCTCACCGACAACTTAATGGCAAAAACTCTGCTTCCCCAAACAACTGCAAGTGACCACACTCAAATAGCAAATTACTACCTAGCGGCGAGGTGTCTTTGATCCTACGCAAAAAAACCCACAATTTTTATTGTTACACTGGATTTTATATGCGCCAACAACACCAAACAGTTATGTTATTTTGTCATTAGGATCCACTTGATATTTCTAGAGATAATACCTGCAGTCCCAAGGACGTGGATATAAGCCATAGATATTTAGACGTTATCAAGTATTTCATACAAAAATGACCTGCTCTTGCTATTTTTATGCAGATAAAGAAATTGCACTAAGCAATAAACAGAAAACAGAGCCAGCTAAAGAGAATTTAGGCAACAGGGTCACACTACGGATGCGCAATGTAACCTACCCACAGACAGATGCGCGATTCAACTTACCCACAGACAGCTGCACGACACAACCTACCCACAGACAGCTGCGCGACACAACCTACCCACAGACAGCTGCGCGACACAACCTACCCACAGACAGCTTCGCGACACAACCTACCCACAGACAGCTGCGCGATACACACAACCTACCCACAGACAGCTGCGCGATACACACAGCCTACCCACAGACAGCTGCGCGATACACACAGCCTACCCACAGACAGCTGTGCGATACACACAACCTACCCACAGACAGCTGTGCGATACACACAACCTACCCACAGACAGCAGTGTGATACACAGAACCTACCCTCAGACAGCTGTGCGATACACACAACCTACCCACAGACAGCAGCGTGATACAGACAACCTACCCACAGACAGCTGTGTGATACACACAACCTACCCATAAACAGCTGAGTGATACACACAACCTACCCACAGATGCATGTAAGGTGCACATTCTCCCTTATCAAGACAATCCTCAGTGACTCATACCTGGATTCTTCCAAATGTTATGAACTAATTGACTATATTTTGGCTCAAAAACACCTATTGGGATGTAAACGCCAGTACTGTATATCCTATTACCTTATATAGCAGATAAACAAAGCAATATCCTTCCCTTTCTCATCTCAAAAGCAAGGAAAATATGGCTTTATGCTTTAGACCTCGAAAAATGACTTGTAGGGACATTGCAGTGCACATTTTCTTAGTTTTCATCCAAATTTTAGAAAGAAAAATCTATGTAAATTTATGTTCTGAAAAAACCTCCTGTTCCTCTGTTGCATAAAAGAATGTGTTTTGTTACACTTGCAGAGGCGAGTCCTTCTCCACCAGGAACTCACAGGTGATTGTTCTTATCAGCCAGTGCGGATTAGTAAGAAGTACAAAACCAATACTGTTGTATTAGTTTCAAAAGAAACAATCAGCTTTTACATAACATTTTTCATGCAAAAAATTATTTATTTTATACTGACGATGCTCTGTGATATGCACAATATAAACATTTTGAACGCAAAGAGATAATAAAAGTCAAATTTAAATGGACAGTCTACTCCAGAGTTTTTATTGTTTAAAAGGATAGATAATCTCTTTATTATCCATTCCCCAGTTTTGCAAAACAGTTATATTAATACACCTTTTACCTCTGTGATGACCTTGTATCTAAGCCTCTACAGACTGCCCCTTATTTCAGTTCTTTTGACATACTTGCATTTTAGCCAATCAGTGCTGACTCATTTGAAACGCCACAGGAATGAGCACAAATTTATCTATAGGACACACATTAACTAGCAGTGTCCTGCAGGGAAAAGCTAATAAAATGCAGAGATATAAATGCAGCCTGCAAGGGGTTAGAATCAGGAAGAGATTTAGAGTTTTAAAGGTTATAAAGTATATTAATATTACAATGTTAGTCTTGCAAAGCTGGGGAATGGGTAGTAAAGGTGTTATCTATCTTTTTAAATAATAACAATTTTGGAGTAGTCTGTCCCTTTAACCCCTTAATGACAACTGACGTACCAGGTACGTCATGCATTAACAAGTAGTTAATGACAATGGACGTACCTGGTACGTCAGTTGTCTAAGAGAGTGCTGGAAGCGATCGCAATCGCTTCCAGCAGCTCTCAGGGTATTGCAGTGATGCCTCCATATGGAGGCATCCTGCAATACCTTTTTAGAAGACTCCGATGCAGAGAGGGCCACTCTGTGGCCCTCTCTGCACCGGTAGCGATGGTGCCGGTTCGTTGGTGGGTGGGAGCGCAACAGGGAGGCGGGTGGGCGGCCCATCGCTACCCGGCATCCGGTTCCTAGAAGTGCAATGTGCACGCCGGGTGCCGGGAGCGTGCGGGGAGCGCGCGTGCGCGCGCATTAGATGCCCACTAACACCAATGAGGAGGGAAGAGGGGGGGGAAAGATTTTAAAAAAAACTAATATAAAATGATCTGGGAGGGGGATAGGGGTATTGTGGGGGGCTGCTACACTACAGAAAACATAAAAAATTCCAAAAGAGGAAAAAATACTTTTGTTTTTGGGGCAAATTGGGTACTGGCAGACAGCTGCCAGTACCCAAGATGGCCGCAATTAGATAGGGGAGAGGGTTAGAGAGCTGGGGGGGGGGGGGGGATCATGGAGGTTGGGGCTAAGGCAGGAGTCCATCACAGCTAAAATATTTTATTTTTTTTATAAAAAAAAAAAAAAACACTCCTTTTATTTAGTACTGGCAGACTTTCTGCCAGTACTTAAGATGGCGGGGACATTTGTGGGGTGGGGGAGGGAAGAGAGCTGTTTGGGAGGGATCAGGGGGTGGGATGTGTCAGGTGGGAGGCTGATCTCTACCCTAAAGCTAAAATTAACCCTGCAAGCTCCCTACAACCTACCTAATTAACCCCTTCACTGCTGGGCATAATTTACGTGTGGTGCGCAGCAGCATTTAGCGGCCTTCTAATTACCAAAAAGCAATGCCAAAGCCATATAAGTCTGCTATTTCTGAACAAAGGGGATCCCAAAGAAGCTTTTACAACAATTTGTGCCATAATAGCACAAGCTGTTTGTAAATAATTTCAGTGAGAAACCTAAAATTGTGAAAAATGTAAAGTTTTTTTTTTATTTGCTCGCATTTGGCGGTGAAATGGTGGAATAAAATATACCAAAATGTGCCTAGATCAATACTTTGGGTTGTCTTCTAACAAAAAATATATACATGTCAAGGGATATTCAGGTATTCCTGACAGATATCAGGGTTCCAATGTAACTAGCGCTAATTTTGAAAAAAAGTGGTTTGGAAATAGCAAAGTGCTACTTGTATTTATGGCCCTATAACTTGCAAAAAAGCTAAGAACATGTAAACATTGGGTATTTCTAAACTCAGGACAAAATTTAGAAACTATTTAGCATGGGTGTTTTTTTGGTGATTGTAGATGTGTAACAGATTTTGGGGGTCAAAGTTAGAAAAAGTGTGTTTTTTTCCATTTTTTCCTCATATTTTATTATTTTTTTTGTAGTAAATTATAAGATATGATGAAAATAATGGTATCTTTAGAAAGTCCATTTAATGGCGAGAAAAACGGTATATAATATGTGTGGGTACAGTAAATGAGTAAGAGGAAAATTACAGCTAAACACAAACACCGCAGAAATGTAAAAATAGCCATTGTCATTAAGGGTAAGAAAATTGAAAAATGGTCCGGTCATTAAGGGGTTAAAGGACCAGTCAACACTGTAGATTTGCATAATCAACAAATGCAAGATAACAAGACAATGCAACTGCACTTAGTCTGAACTTCAAATGAGTAGTAGATTTTTTTTCTGACAATTTTAAAAGTTATGTCTATTTCCACTCCCCCTGTACCATGTGACAGCCATCAGCCAATCACAAATGCATACACGTACCATGTGACAGCCATCAGCTAATCACAAATGCATATACGCTTATTCTGTGAATTCTTGCACATGCTCAGTAGGAGCTAGTGACTCAAAAAGTGTAAATATAAAAAGACTGTGCACATTTTGTAAATGGAAGTAAATTGGTAAGTTGTTTAAAACTGCTGCTCTATCCGAATCATGAAAGTTTAATTTTGACTTGAGTGCCCCTTTAATCATTTGTGCTTCAGGTAGAGCATGGAATTTAAAAAAAAAAAACCTTTATAATTCACTTCTATTATCTAGTGTTCTTTGTTTTCTTGGTATCCTTTGTTGAAGAAGCAGCAGTACTGTGATCCAGATGCTGATTGGTGGCTGCATTGCCTCTTGTCATTGGCTCACCCGATGTGATCAGCTAACACCCAGTAGTGCATTGTTGCTGTTTCAACAAAGGATACCAAGAGAATGAAGCAAATCTAATAATATAAATTAAAGAGAAACAAATTATTAATAATTAAATCAGCTTTGTCTCTAGAACACACCGGAAACTCTACGGCCAACACAGTGAGACACCTTTCAATCTACTGAGACTATGTTACCATAACAAAACAGACATAAACATTAAAGGGACAGTACACACCAATGTTTTCTATAACTGCATGTAATAGTAACTACTATAACAAATTATATATATATATATATATATATATATATATATATATATATATATATATATATATATATAAATCCAGTATAAAATGTACTAAGATCTCCCAATTTAGCACTGTTGATGAGGTGAGGCTGGGACAAACAAGTTAAAAAGCAGGAAGCGCAGACCCTCCCCTGCCTATGAAAAGATTAATTAAACAAGCAGGAATCTGTAGACATCAGTCTACATCTGATACTGTGGGGTTTGGTTAGGAGTTATTTAAAAAATAAGCAAAACTTTACATTGTTACATAAACACTCCCATATGGGCTATATAAATGGATCATTTATGCAAAGAAAAATCTAGTGTACAATGTCCCTTTAACCATTCTGCAGGCTTTTTCCGAAGTGTTGAGGTTGTAATTCTTGTTAGTGGTTATTATTTGATGAGTGAGACATCATGCAGCTATTAATGTTACAGGGACACTAATTAAAATTAAACTTTGACGATTCTGATTCAAAATGCAATTTTATAAAACTCTCCAATTTACTTCCATTATTACAATGTGCACAATATTTTTGTATGCACACTTTCTGAGGCAATAGAACCTACTGAGCAAGCTCAAGATTTCACAGTAAAAGAATGTGTTTTGTAATTGGCTGATAACTGTCACATGATACAGGGGGAAGGGAAATGGAATTAACTGAAATTTGCTAGAAAAAAAAATCTACTACTCATAAGAAATATAAAGTGAGTGCTATTGCATTGTCATTTTATTATGTATTTCATGATTATGAAATTCTATTGTATTTAGTGGTCCAGAAAAGCCCAATAACCAAACTATAGAGAAGATAGATGAGACGCGGATCAATGAATTTGCAACATGATCTCACCTTTTACAAAGAGGCTCCTCTGCAACTTTAGAAATGTCTATGACTCTAGTACACTAAATAACAAATGCAGTGGGCATTCTCCACCCTCACATGATGCCTTGGTTTAGGAGCTGATAGTAACGGCAATTACGGTGAGCAGATAAATACGAACATGTAATCTTACATTTGCAAGTTTCCTTTCCTTGGATCATTTACGTGGTATTATTTAAAGGGACAGACTAGTCAAAATTAAACTTTCATGATTCAGATAGTTCATGTAATTTTAAACAACTTTCCAATTTATTTTTATCATCAAATTTGCTTTGTTCTCTTGGTATTCTTAGTTGAAAGCTAAACCTAGGAAGGCTCATATGCTAATTTCTAAGCCCTTGAAGGTCACCTCTAAATGCCTTTAACAGTGTTTCACAGCTAAAGGGCGTTGGTTTATAAGAGGGCACTGATTGACTAAATTGGAAGTCTGTCAAAAGAACTGAGATAAAGGGGCAGTCTGCAGAGGCTTAGATACGAGGTAATCACAGAGGTAAAAAGTGTATTAATATAACAGTGTTGGTTATGCAAAACTGGGGAATGGTTAATATAGGATTATCTATCGTTTTAAACAAAAAAAGTCCCCACTTATATCTTGTTATTTTTTGTTATAGAAAAGGTGAATGTCTCGGAGAATAGGCTAAGAAAGTGAAACTGACAGCCAAGCCTACATTTAATTGGGGGTAGTGTCCCATCATTGTTCTGAGCTGCAGGTAAGTGCACACATTCTGACCCTTCTGTACTAATGTTTTGATTCTCAATTTCAGTCCTTAAATGTTCCTCCTCTTTAATGTGTTTACAATGATACATTTTACCTGCTGGAGTATTTTGAATTGTTTACAAATTTTACCTTTATTTTGTCATTTGAAATAGCTGCTTTTTCCTGTTGAAACCATAACAAAAAGTTCAAAACTGTGGTAATGGCTATAGAAAAGCAAAGCTATGTAAACGAGATGTAATTCTGCTGCTGTTTTACTGCCGCCTTCGCTCCTCCAGTTGTCGCATGGCCGCTTCTGGTTGGTGTGCACCTGTGACGTCATTGCCGCGCACTGTGACTGCCGCTCTGCTAATCATTGCTGCACCTGTGCACGAGGCTGCGCCTATTTATGGTAAACTCATTCACTCTGTAAGTGCCCTAGTATAGGTTTACACCTCTGTAACCCATTTGGTACTCAGACAGATTGGACTGCCTCTTACTGAACCTGGCATTGCCTATTGACCATTCTCCTGCTTAACCCTTTTGGTACTCAGACAGATTGGACTGCCTCTTACTGAAAGGGACAGTTCACCCAAATATTTTCTCCCCTTTAAATTATTCCCAATGATCCTTTTAACCTACTAGTGTATTAAATTGGTTACAAGTAGCTCCTTTACTCCTATTTCAGCATTTGAAATAGCTGATTTAGCCTGTGGTATCGCCACCTACACTGAACAAATTAATACTGGAGTATAGGCTATTGAATAGCCTAAGTATAGACAGCCAGCAGAAGAGATTACACTCTCAGTGGGATGCAGGATAGTTAAGTAATAAAATGATCATTTTCCATTGTTCTCTCTATGTATTGAGCTTTGGTGTTCCAGCCAAATAAAAGATAAGGAAGCAACTCTGTGTACATAAAAGTGATAACATAATGAGATCTGATATCACCTTTAAGTTCAACCCATTGTAATAGGTTGTGGTTTCAAAGCACAAAATCAGCTACTTCATATACACAAATAAGCCTGAACATGGAATTTCTCAAATATTTTATACTCTGCAGTTGGTATAACAAGTCATTTAAAATACATTAATGGAAAAACTATTTTACAGTGTACTGTCCCTTTAACCCTGCATTGTCTTGTGACCATTTATTTTTCTTTTGTGTCTCTCAGGGGCATAGAACTGTTTTCTTACTCCTGAACTTGGGCCTGTGACCTGCTCCTCATTAAAGGGACAGTATACACTCATTTTCATATAACTGCATGTAATAGACACTACTATAAAGAATAAGATGCACAGATACTGATATAAAAATCCAGTATAAAACTGTTTAAAAACGTACTTATAAGCTTTCAGTTTAATTCTGTTGAAAAGGTAGCCGGAAAGCCCACTGCAAGTGGGAAATAAGACACTCCCCCCCCTCCCCCTTCTTTTGCATATGAAAATACCCTTTACACAAACAAGAGCAAGCTGGAGAAGGTAGCTGACAGTATTCAAATACAACTTTGGGGCTTGGTTAGGAGTCTGAAAATCAGAGCAATGTTATTTAAAAATAAGCAAAACTATACATTTTTAAAAAAACAAACTTTATGGGCTTTATAAATAGATCATCTACAAAACATGTATGCAAAGAAAAAATGAGTGTATAATGTCCCTTTAACCCTTGCAGCTTATGGGGGTCGATCCGATATAGATCGTAGTTTGCGGCGCAAGCGAGGGAACCGGCGTCGCCCGCAGTTTCAGCTCGCAACTCGAGCTATCCTATATAAGTCGCCGTCAGATGCTAACGTGCCGTAAGTCTGACAAACCAGCGATGTCCAGAAATCTGCGCAAGTACAAATTTCTGGCGTCGCCAGTGACTTGCGGCACGTTAGAAACTGCCGGCGCCTATAAAACCTGACTAAAGTCTAAAACACCTGCACTGTCTAACACGCCTCCCTAACATAGCCCGACACGTCTAACCCTCTATCCGCTATCCCCCCTCACTAGCCTAACAATAAAATATGTATTAACCCCTAAACCGCCGCTCGCGGAGCCCGCCGCTACCTATTAAAGTTATTAACCCCTAAACCGCCGCCAGCTATATTAAATCTATAACCCCCTAAAGTGAGCCCCTAACACCGCCGCCATCTACCTTACCTACCCCCTAAAGTGAGCCCCTACCCCGCCGCTATTTTAAAATTATTAACCCCTAATCTAATCCCCCTACCCCGCCGACATCTATATTAAATTATTTAACCCCTAAAATACTAAACTATCCCTACCACTAAACCTAAGTCTAACCCTACAAATAGCCCTGAAAAGGGCTTTTTGCGTGGCATTGCCCCAAAGTAACAGCTCTTTTGCCAGCCCTTAAAAGGGCTTTTGGCGGGGCTTTGTCACAAAGTAAACTGCTCTTTTGCCTACAATCTAATCCCCCTACACCGCCGCCAGCTATATTAACTATATTAACCTAGTTATTATAATTATATATATATTAAGTATAATAACCCTATCTAACTCTAACATCCTAACTAAACTCTTATTAAAATAAATCTAATATTAATATTATTAATTAAAATATTCCTATTTAAATCTAAATACTTACCTATAAAATAAACCCTAAGATAGCTACAATATAATTAATAATTACATTATAGCTATGTTAGGGTTTATATTTATTTTACAGGTAAATTGTTAATTATTTTAACTAGGTCTAATAGCTATTAAATAGTTATGAACTATTTAATATCTACCTAGTTAAAATAATTACCCAATTACCTGTAAAATAAATCCTAACCTAAGTTACAAATACACCTACACTATCAATAAATTAAATAAACTACAAATATCTATCTAAAAAATACAATTAAATAAACTAAACTAAATTACAAAAAAAAAACAAACACTAAATTACAAAAAATAAAAAAAAGATTACAAGATTTTAAAGCTAATTACACCTATTCTAAGCCCCCTAATAAAATAATAAAGCCCCCCAAAATAAAAAAAATTCCCTGCCCTATTCTAAATTAAAACAAGTTCAAAGCTCTTTACCTTACCAGCCCTTAAAAGGGCCTTTTGTGGGGGCATGCCCCAAATAATTCAGCTCTTTTGCATTTAAAAACATATACAATACCCCCCCCCCATTACAACCCACCACCCACATACCCCTATTCTAAACCCACCCAAACCCCCCTTAAAAAAGCCTAACACTACCCCCCTGAAGATCTCCCTACCTTGTCTTCACCACACCGGGCCGAACTCCTAATCCGATCCGGGCGATGTCTTGCTCCAAGCGGCAAAGAAGAATTCTTCCTCCGGCGATGTCTTCCTCCAAGCGGCAAAGAAGAATTCTTCCTCCGGCGACGTCTTCCTCCAAGCGGCAGCAAAGTCTTCTTCCTTCCGGCAACATCTTCCATGAAGCGGCATCTTCAATCTTCTTTCTTCGCTCCGCCACCACAGAGCATCCATCCCGGCCGACGACTGAACGACGAATGAGGTACCTTTAAATGACGTCATCCAAGATGGCGTCCGCCGAATTCCGATTGGCTGATAGGATTCTATCAGCCAATCGGAATTAAGTTAGAAAAATCTGATTGGCTGATTGAATCAGCCAATCAGATTCAAGTTCAATCCGCGGTGGCGGAGCGAAGAAAGAAGATTGAAGATGCCGCTTCATGGAAGATGTTGCCGGAAGGAAGAAGACTTTGCTGCCGCTTGGAGGAAGACGTCGCCGGAAGAAGAATTCTTCTTTGCCGCTTGGAGGAAGACATCGCCGGAGGAAGAATTCTTCTTTGCCGCTTGGAGCAAGACATCGCCAGGATCGGATTAGGAGTTCGGCCCGGTGTGGTGAAGACAAGGTAGGGAGATCTTCAGGGGGATAGTGTTAGGCTTTTTGACGGGGGGTTTGGGTGGGTTTAGACTAGGGGTATGTGGGTGGTGGGTTGTCATGGGGGGGGGTATTGTATATGTTTTTAAATGCAAAAGAGCTGAATTCTTTGGGGCATGCCCCCACAAAAGGCCCTTTTAAGGGCTGGTAAGGTAAAGAGCTTTGAACTTGTTTTAATTTAGAATAGGGCAGGGAATTTTTTTTATTTTGGGGGGCTTTATTATTTTATTAGGGGGCTTAGAATAGGTGTAATTAGCTTAAAAATCTTGTAATCTTTTTTTGTAATTTAGTGTTTGTTTTTTTTTGTAATTTAGTTTAGTTTATTTAATTGTATTTTTAGATAGATATTTGTAGTTTATTTAATTTATTGATAGTGTAGGTGTATTTGTAACTTAGGTTAGGATTTATTTTACAGGTAATTGGGTAATTATTTTAACTAGGTAGATATTAAATAGTTCATAACTATTTAATAGCTATTAGACCTAGTTAAAATAATTAACAATTTACCTGTAAAATAAATATTAACCCTAACATAGCTACAATGTAATTATAAATTATATTGTAGCTATCTTAGGGTTTATTTTATAGGTAAGTATTTAGATTTAAATAGGAATATTTTAGTTTATAATATGAATTAGATTAATTTAATATAAATTTAGTTAGGGGTGTTAGGGTTAGATAGAGATAATATAGTTAATATAAATACTATAGTAACTATATTAACCCTAATATAATTAGGGTTAATATAGTTAATATATATAATGTAATACCTATATTAACTATAATATACTTAGGGTTAATATAGATAATATAGCTGGCGGCGGGGTAGGTAGATTAAATTAGGGGTTAATCATTTTAATAGAGATGGCGGCGGTGTAAGGGGCTTACATTAGGGGTTAATAATATTAATATAGCTGGCGGCGGTATAGGGGGATTAGATTAGGGGTTAATAATTTTTATATAGGTGGCGGCGGTGTAAGGGGTCAGATTAGGGGATAGATAAGTTAGATGGCGGCGGTTTTAGGGGCTCACAGTAGGGGGTTAGTTTATGTAGATGGCGGCGGGGTCCGGGAGCGGCGGTTTTAGGGGTTAATAACTTTATTAGGGATTTCGGGGGGGGGGGTCGCGGTTGACAGGTAGATAGACATTGCGCATGCGTTAGGTGTTAGGTTTTATTTAGCAGATCGCGGGTGACAGGTAGATAGACATTGCGCATGCGTTAGGTGTTAGGTTTCTTTTCTAGTTAGTTTAGGGAGTTACGGGGCTCCAATAGTCAGCGTAAGGCTTCTTACGGCTGCTTTTTGTGGCGAGGTGAAAATGGAGTAAGATTTCTCCATTTTCGCCACGTAAGTCCTTACGCTGCATATTGGATACCAAACTGCGCTGGTTTGGTATACCTGCCTATGGCCCAAAAAACTGCGGGCGACGGCAGAAATATACGCGCGTAACTTCTAGGTTACGCCGTATATGTGATACCAAACCAGCGTAAATATTGGCGTCGCCGGCTTTTGCGGGCGACGATTTTTATCGGATCGACCCCATGGTGTTTACTGTTCCTGTACTACCTCATTCCTTCTATTTGTTAAACTTAGTTCTGGAATTTTTCCTTATCTTTTCACTTGATGCTGGGATAATAAGACTACTGGCCAGGATTGGTCTGATAAGGAAATATCCCACGAAAATTACACAAGAGGCAGAATAAATCAACCTCCATTGTGGGGTGGGAGAGACAGAGAGCCTAGTCATTTGAAAGGGCCATTAAAATGGACATTAAACATGTTGAGATTGTAATATAAAATGATAAATCACATATATAAATAAATCTCTGCAATATACTTTCATTTTTTATTGTGTCCCTTTTTCCTGTAATTTTATTCTGAATTTGTGAGCTTTTTAGTTCCTGTTAGAAATGGAAGTGCAGAACACAGTTATATTCCTCACAATCATTGGCTGCACACTCAAGGGACCTATTTATGACTGTCTCTAATTGGCCACAGAAGAGAAGGTAACCTAAGTTACAACATGGTAGCTCCCATTGTTTTATAGATACTAAAACTTTACACTTATTTTGTCAATATTTAAACAACTAATGAAACTTAAAAAAATACATCTACCTTTTATTGTCAAACTAATCTTTTCTTTGAATGCATCATTCTATCTAGCATTTGTTTAGTGTTTAAAGTCCCTTTAAATGCTGATCTACCTTTAAACTGTTATATCAATTGTGTCCTTAAAACAAATGTTTATTCACTGTTCCTATTCCTTTCATCTGGTCAGACCCATCACTCATGATCACATTTCTTGTGGCACAAGACATCACAACACATCAATAATGTCCTCTACTTACAAATTGCCTCATATTCTCCTTGAAGCTATTTCCACACAACTAATACCCACTATCAGTCTTACACGAATCCTGGCACACATTCATTATCTTGTCACATTCCCATCAACCCAATATCATGCATTCTCCACCAATACTGAAAATATCAGTACTCCAGTATTGGCTATAGAAAAGCTATGAAAAGAAGAGGCAACAGCAGAAATTAACCTCCCGGTGGGATAGCCCTTTTGAAATTATATCCCAGTAGCAGCTTTAAATAGGGCATAAAACTCAAACCTTTCCTTTCATGATTCAGATAGAGTATGCAATTTTAAAAAACATTCCAATTTACTTATATTATAAAATGTGCTTGATTCACTTGGTATTGTTTGTTGAAGCGGGAGCAAAGCACTACTGGGAACTAGCAGAATACATCAGAAGAACCAATAACAAGATGCACATCCAGTATATATGTGCAGCCACCAATCAGCAGCTAGCTCTCAGTAGTGCATTGCTGCTCCTGAGCATACCTTGGTATGCTTTTCAACAAAGGACACAGAAATGGAAGAAAATCAGATAATAGAAGTAAATTGTAAAGTTGTTTCATACTGTACATTCTCTGAAGCACGTAAGAAAAAAATATGTTTAATGTCCCTTTAAACACATTGAGCCCTTATTATCTGCTTGCCTGACTACACTGCCCCTTTAAGTCCCCTCACCAGGCCAGTATGAGAGCAGATTTGCAATTGGTGCCTCAGCTTTATGGATGGGAAATATTTAGATAGCTGTGATTCACTAAAAAAAAAAGCCTTTATTCCATTACTAAAAGCAGATCTGTTTTCATATCTTTAGGACATTTGTGAATATAATTTTGTTTTGTAAAGATTTGCATAATTAGTGCATTTTGTCAGTGTTGCTAAAAAATATTTTGGCCGCTCGTTTGTATAATGTAATTTCTATGTATTTTCTATGTGTTTTTGAGACGCACACACTACAGGGCTGGTCTTCAAGTTTTTTAGGGTTGCTTTTTATTTTCTGTCCGACCCTGGGGTGTGTTAAATAGTTTAGAAGGGACATTAGTGTTAAAGGGATAGTCTAGTCAAAATTAAAAACTTTCATGATTCAGATAGAGCCTGCAATTTTAAGCAACTTTCCAATTTATTCCTATTATCAATTTTTATTTGTTCTCTTTGTATCTTTATTTGAATGTAAGCTTAGAAGCCGGCCCATTTTTGGTTCAGCACCTGGGTAGCGCTTGCTAATTGGTGGCAACATTTAGACACCAATCAGCAAGCGCTACCCAGGTGCTGAACTAAAAATGGTCTGGCTTCTATGCTTTACATTATTGCTTTTACAAAAAAAGATAACAAGTGAACAAAGAAAATTTGATAATAGGAGTAAATTAGAGAGTTGCTTAAAATTGCCTGCTCTATCTGAATCATAAAAAGTTTCATTTTGACTAGACTGTCCCTTTAAAAAAAAAAAGAATGCCATTTTAATCTTTCTGCCTTATGCACAGGCCTAAATGTGCTGGGGCAATTTGTCTGCAATAAAAGTTTTTTTTTTCTTTTTTACAGTCTCATGTAGAGTTTGTTTACAGGAAGAGAGTATTACTTATTAACTATTAAACAGCCAAAAACAATACCTAACAAAGAGAATAAAATAATTTGTAAAAAGGATACTACTTTTAATACTTTGCACTTAGAGAACTATAGTACTTGACAGGCACATATCCTGTGTGTCTAGAATTCTAACGTTCTCTATTCCGAGCACAACTTCCTGCAACAACACATTGGGTATAAATCCTGCGGCAACAGCTTGACTTTCATTTCCTCCACAGAACCTTTTCTAACCTCCAAGGCAGAACGCGGTAGCAGAGGAGCAATCATCAGATAATGTAATACACAGTTCCCAGGAGGATACAGCTGAGGTGCATTCTCTCTCGGATGAATGGATTTTAAGA
The DNA here is from genome assembly GCF_027579735.1 of Bombina bombina. NCBI lineage: Eukaryota > Metazoa > Chordata > Amphibia > Anura > Bombinatoridae > Bombina > Bombina bombina. The sequence continues at coordinate 300,633,569 of NC_069505.1, read as the reverse complement.
GCTCCATATTTTTCCTCCCAAGAGAATGACTCATTCAGCAAGGCAGAAAACTTTGCCTTCTATTGTCTCCAAGGATTTTATTTCACGAGGATCTTTCTGCAGCTCGTGCCTCAAACAATTTGTAAATATAATAATATATATTGATTGCGTATCTGTTTTTTTTTTCTTTGTTGCATAGAAGAAAATGTATATTATAAGTATTGTTTTATTGTAAAATAGATGGTCTTGTACTAATAAAAAAACATATTATATTTATTGTTTTATTGTAAAATAGATGGTCTTGTACTAAGAAAAAACATTTTTTTGTTTTTAATACATGTTCCTGTCAGCCTTAAGAGTGTCTCAGCATCATGGGAAATGTAGTTCCAAAACATCTGGGGGCCCAAGATTTCTGATCCCTGTTTTAAAGGACCCTAAAGTCAAATTTAAACTTCAAATTTCATCAGATAGAGTAAACAATTTTAAACAACTTTTCAATATAATTTCATTATCAAATTGTGCACAGTCTTTTACATTTGCCCTTTCTAAAGCACTAGCTGCTACTGAGCATGAGAACGTTCACAGTGTATACAGAAGTCTTTTATTCGCCGACAGCTGTCACATGATACAGGGACAGGGAAACAGAAGGATGGTTCCTGCTGAGCTCTTAGTTACAATTGTGCAATTCCGTTTGAAAGCCCAGTTATAAAAACGCCAGTACTGATAGTGGCAATCCAGACAATCTGAGTGTGACTTTGAAACAAACATTAACAGAAAGTGATTGCGATATGATCTCACTTTTCCTAAAGATTCACTTAGCTGTACAGAATATCACATACTCACTACATAGGTAAGTGTGTGCCCTGCCCACTGTTGACAGAATATACAATAATGATGAATACAGCTTTAATGAAACAATACCATGTATGCAAATACACCTCTAATATGTCGTCTGAGACCACTTTGGATTGTCTTGTATTTGTACAACATAATAGAATGATTCCAAATTGTCAAAGATGTCATTTGGGTAGTTCATCAAGTGCTCTTAGGTGTCAAATTTCATAAAGGTAAAACGGTCACAAAAACCTGCTGAAAAGTATCGTGAAAAACAGATTGTGATCGGGAGAACTTTTTGGCTTCATGTTGAAAATAGGGCCTTTATCTGTGAGCTGAAAATGCAATCATGGCTCCAGGAAATAGCCTAAAATGCTCTATTGTGATCCCATCAAAACGAATCCAAAACGACTGATACATCATTTGAAATTCAGAGTAAGTGCTATTGCATTGTCTTGTTATTACACATTTGTTGATTATGCAAATCTACTGTATTTAATGGTTCCTTAAGGATCAGATGCACACAAACACTTCATGGTATTTTCAAAATCAAAATAAACAACTTTAATCTAAAGGGAAAGGGCAGTATTTAAAAGGACAGTCTTGTCAGAATTAAACTTTCATGATTCAGATAGGGCATGAAATTTTAAACAACTTTCCATTTTACTTTTATCCTCAAATTGGCTTTGTTCTCTTGGTATTCTTAGTTCAAAGCTAAACCTAGGTTGGCTCATATGCTAATTTCTAATCCCTTGAAGGCCGCTTTTTATCTGAATGCATTTGACAGTTTTTTTTTACAACAAAAGGGTGTTAGTTCCTGTGTGCCATAAAGATAGCATTGTGCTCATGCACGTGGAGATACCTAGGAGTCAGCTCTGATTGGCTAAAATGCAAGTCTGTCATAAGTACTGAGATAAGGGGGCAGTCTGCAGAGGCTTAGATACAAGGTAATCACAGAGGTAAAAAGTGTATTAATATAACTGTGTTGGTTATGCAAAACTGGGGAATAAGTAATAAAGGGATCTTTTTAAACAATAAACTGTCCTTTTAAGCCTGTTAAATTGTTTTTCCTGCCTGAAAATTGTGATGTAAAAAATGTTTTAATGTAAACTGAAACTTAAACAGCAGTATCAGTTGTGTGCTTCCTGCTAATGTTGATTGGCTGCTAGGTAATTCCTTCTGATGTTAATGGCTGGTATTTAAAGTGAATGTAAAGTTTGATGATCTTTTAATCTTGACAGCCGCTCCAGCTTCCCCTGGTCGTCGCAAGCCTCTTCATACGTCAGAAATGATGGATCGGTCATCCTCTAATCACGGCTTCCCCCCGGGGGAATCAGTGTCTGATTAAACGCTGTGATTGGAGGAAGCCAGATTCCTCATTTTAGACCCAGGAAGAGGCTTTGCGACGGGTGGCGGAAGCTGGAGCTGCTGTCAAGTTTAAAAGGTAAGAATTTTCACAAGTGCCCCTGTTTTTAATCGAATTTTTAAAAACCGGGCACTTTAGCATCAAAATTTACATTCACTTTAAGTTATTTTTCTGGTTGAAAGTGTTATGTCTTATAGTAAAATAATCCACTTGGTTCCAAGATATGATTGAGCTTAAAATGGATAACTACTAAATGTATTCATACAAGTTATGTTTTAGTTTTTTATATTGCCTGACATAAAAGGGGTGATAGAAATATTATGCTGTCCCTTTAAAGGGACAGTCTAAACCAGAATGTTTATTGTTTTAAAAGATAGATAATCCCTTTATTACCCATTCCCAAGTTTTGCATAACCAACACAGTTATAATAATATACTTTTAACCTCTGTGATTAATCTTGTATCTAAGCCTCTGCAAACTGCCCCTTTATTTCAGTTCTTTTGACAGACTTGCAGTCTAGCCAATCAGGGCCTGCTCCCAGATAACTTCACGTGCACGAGCACAGTGTTATCTATATGAAATACGTGAACTAACACCGTCTAGTGGAGAAAAACTGTTCAAATGCATTCTAAAAGAGGTGGCCTTCAAGGTCTAAGAAATTAGCATATGAACCTCCTAGATTAAGCTTTCAACTAAGAATACCAAGAGAACAAAGCAAAATTGGTGATAAAAGTAAATTGGAAAATTGTTTAAAATTACATGCCATATCTGAATCATGCAAGTTTATTTTGGCCTAGACTGTCCCTTTAAGTCTCATCACACCTCTTTAAAATCTTCCCTGAAACATACAAGACTGGAGCATACCTGGAACTCTCTATTCTCTTCTCTCTCTAAACCCAATACTCTCTATCTGGAGCATAAAATATTTTTATGACAATATACAGCATGTCTTGACATAGATTTCATTATTAAATACTCTTATTTATGGCTCTCCTTTACTCCCCTTTTAATGCCTACAGACTGGGCTAGATTTATTAAAGCTGAGGAGTACAGGGGCGCGTATACACGCCCCTGTACGCCTCAGCTCGTCTGTGGCGGGGCGAAATTAGCCTCAGGAATTCACTATTGCACATGAGCGCAATTTTGCGCTTGCGTGCAATCCTGCCCGCGCACAGCCAATCAAGCACGGGCAGGAGCTGTCAATCTCCTTGGTCTGACTAGACCGAGGAGATTGAATTTCGCCACCTTAGAGGTGGCGAATAGGTTAGGGAAGCGGCGGTCTGGTGACCGCTGCTTGATAAATATGGCGAGCAAGTTCTTATGAGAACTTGCAGCCATAGGGCTTTAATAAATCTAGCCCTATATATTCCAACTGTCAATAAAACAAATGCGCTCCCCGCATTATTGTGCTGGTTCATATATATGAAAATGGATATCTTTATCCTCACAACCGTCTACCACCTTAACTGATGTAAGTACATTTAGCACTGGGACACGATCCATTGAAAGTATAAATCTCTACTGTAATCTAACAAATTAAACATGATGTTTGTGTATAACAATGTGCTTAAACATTCAATCTATAAATATGGTATAACTGTACTGTGACTAGTCCTATAGGGATGGTAATCTAGGGCAGCGATTCTTAACTAGGGATGTCACAACTCTGAAGGCGTCAAAAAAAAAATCAGATCAAGGAGGGTGAAGCAATCCCATATTGCTTATTAAAGGGAGACCAGTGAAAAAAAGAACATGATTTAACGTATTAGAGAATTTTATTATTGCACTATCGCTTGCATATAACTGTATTAAATCCCTGCAACACAGCAAAACACATAGTTAAAGTCAGCTCTAGAGCAGCAACGCACTACTAGGAACTAGCTGAACACATCTGATGAGCCAATAAAAGGAGTAATATGTGTGCAGCAACCAATCAGCAGCTACTCCTAAGCCTACCTAGGTATGTTTTTCTACAAAGGATAGCAAGAGAATGAACTTGATTTGATACTAGGAGTAAACTGAAAAGTCTCTGTTTGATACATGACAGTTCTATTTTGTCTTTCATGTCACTTTAAATCTTTCCATGGGTATAAGAACCCTAGTAATACATAATGTAACATTGCCCTTGAGTAATAGCATACAATACTTTCATTTCAAATTAAATTGTATTTATTAAGACTTTAAGAAGTCACAGGCATATGCAAATGAAATGATGGAGTAATATGCATTTCAAGAACAATAAACACTAAAGTATCCCAAAGGAACTACTAGTCTAAAAGAACACCAGAACTGCAGCCAACGTGAATCCCCTCCTCCCACATTAAGGTTCTAATTATTGAAATTGACCAGGTTGTACCAATATGCAAGAGTGCCCCCTAGTGGGTTAATTTATTACCTTTTGAGAATATATATATATATATGTGTGTGTGTATGTATGTATGTGTGAGTGTATGTGTACATTTTATATATATTTTATTCGTCCTTTTTTTGTAACTACTTGACCTCCTCCCAATATAAAGCATTTCCAGTTGTTTTTCCGCGTCTGTATCTTCATTCCAAGAAAACTTGGCTATACAGTTTCATATGGATGTCCGATGTTCATTAAAAAGGTACTGTAAATAATTTTTAAAACTCAATTATGCATTGCAAGAATATAGAAGAAATCCTGATTACATTTTAGTCTCACATATGTTCCTAAACTGATATACAACATAACATGGAACTAAATATTAGAATATATAAATCTGAATGAGATAGTCTTCCCTCTATTAAATTAAATTTTTTACTGTCCCATAGCAAAAAAATATACTATGTACTTGTTTTAATCTATATCTATAAGCCTTACTCAAAATCAATCTCGGGATCAACTCTGTGTAATCCAGACACCCGCTTATTCAGACCTGTGTTATCACATATGCAAATGCTTTGCCAGAAGTGGAGAGTACGAGCTTGTATTTTTCATGCCTTCGTCAGAAAGTGAGTGTGAAATTGCTATTCAAACATCAAGCGGACATTTAAAAAAAAAAAAAAAAAATTACATTCTTTTAGATGATAAAAAAAGCCCCAGAAACGTTGGTGTCCCCTTAAAGGGACAGTCAAGTCCAATTTTTTTTCCTTGATTCAGATAGGGCATGTAATTTTAAACAACTTTCCAATTTACTTTTATCACCCATTTTGCTTTGTTCTCTTGGTATTCTTAGTTGAAAGCTAAACCTAGGAGGTTCATATGCTAATTTCTTAGCCCTTGAAGACCGCCTCTAACCTGATAGCATTTTGACAGTTTTTCACCACTAGATGGCATTAGTTCATGTGTTTCATAAAGATAACATTGAGCTCATGCACGTGAAGTTACCCTGGAGTTAGCACTGATTGGCTTAAATGGAAGTCTGTCAAAAGAACTGAATTAAGGGGGCAGTCTGGAGAGGCTTAGATACAAGATAATCACAGTGGTAAAAAGTGTATTATTATAACCGTGTTGGTTATGCAAAACTGGGGAATGGGTAATAAAGGGATTGTCTATCTTTTGAAACAACAACGATTCTGGTGTTGACTGTTCCTTTAATTCCTGGCCAAAACATAATTTAGAAAGTATCTCTTTAAAAATCAAAACTTCCATTAACCTAATGTGCAATATCTTATATACAAAGTAACCAGATCCTATTTGTTTATTACTATGTTTCATAATATTGGTACTTTCTCTCTATGATTTATTTTACTATTTTCACCCTTTCTTTCCAACCCATATTCTTTCCAGACAAAAGAACATTTCCTAAAAAATGTTTTAACACATAATGGTCACATTAAATGTTTATAGGCTGTACCATAATGCATTGATGTCAAAGTAAACATAAACTCTGTAACCTAAAGTTTAATGCACGTGCACAATTGATCCCTACCGTACAGGGAACAACATTCATTAGGGAGGGGTGGCTGTGTCCTGAGCTGTCAGAGAGTGGGTCTTGCAGTGAGGCATTGCAGAAAAAGTATAATGGAAGCCACCCCAGGTTAGAGATGGCAGGTACATGGTGTCCTTGTGATTTCATGCCTGTCAGTGATTAGGATCAAGGTGCCTCCATTATATGCTGTTGGTGGATGCCTGCATGTGTCAGTCAAATATGACAGCCTGTCACTGTGATTGGATACTTAAAATGGAGCCTAGATAATAGATTGCTGCAGTGCATGCAGGTATCAGGCTCACTGGGCAATCAATGGATGTCAAAAATAGCCTCATGGTCATGTGATCACATGTAAAAAATAACCCCTCCCCTTCTTGTTCTGGATGCACTTAACAAAAGAGCGGATATTCAAAACCTCGCCGCTCAGGTGAGATATTCTAAGAAGTCTCGTCGGTACTGCGAGGCCCTTAAAAAACTTAAATTATGCTTACCTGATAATTTTCTTTTCTTCAGATGGAAAAAGTCCACAGCTGCATTCATTACTTTTGGGAAATAAGAAGCTGGCCACCAGGAGGAGGCAAAGACACCCCAGCCAAAGGCTTAAATACGCCTCCCACTTCTCTCACCCCCCAGTCATTCTGTCGAGGAACAAGGAACAGTAGAAGAAATACCAGGGTGAAAAGATGCCAGAAGAATAAAACATAAAAGACACCCCACAGAAAAAAATACGGGTGGGGAGCTGTGGACTCTTTCCATCAGAAGAAAAGAAAATCATCAGGTAAGCATAATTTAAGTTTTTCTTCATAAATGGAAAGAGTCCACAGCTGCATTCATTACTTTTGGGAAAACAATACCCAAGCTATAGAGGACACAATGCAAAAACGTGAGGGTACAATAGGCGGCCCATTCTGAGGGCACCAGGCCTGAAAAACCATAACCCAATCCCGCTTCGTCTGAGCCGGGCAAAAAAACTAGAAGAAAAAGGCCTCAAGGACACTGATCCGCAGATAGTCCGAAAGCCAAACTAGAGACCGCAAAGCAGACTCACTGAGCCAACACTCCTCCAGGAGAACCGTCGCCCAGCAGTCGGTCCCCACACAACCCTTACTAGTACAGTACCAAAATCTCCAGAAGGGAGAAGACAAGGGTAAGCCAAAGGGATACCCAAAAGGTACAGCAAGATCCAATAAAGGAAAAACCCCCTTAAAAGAAGGCCAAGACCACAGAGACCCAAAAGGATCCTGAGAACAAGGGGAGACGACACCCAACCCACAAGGAGCAACCAGGCATCATCAAGGAGAAGAAACATCTCCCAAACATTGTGCAACAGCACCAAAAAAGACAACTGAAGACAAAGTCCTCAAAATGTCAGAACTCAGAGACTGAGCAAACAGAATAACAAGTAGCAAACTCAGAGAGAAACAACTGAGTCTAGTAACACGCTGTCATCAGTAGGAAGCCACAGAAAAAACACTATCCGTAAGGAAGAAGCGGCCGCACAAAATAGCAGACTGCCCAACCTCCAAAACATAGATTGCCCAACCTCCAAGACAGAGGACACTCTCCAGGCAATCCAGGCCGCCAAGCCTACTCACAGACCTCAAAAGGGGGAGAGGCACAGAACCTCTAAAAATGAAGATCCACTGTCACCCTCAAGACCTGAGGATTAACTACAGATCTCAGATCCTACACCTAGCCGGACGAGCCCAAGCAACGGCAGCTCTGAAAGCAAGGGAACAGAAAGGAACCCAAGACCAGTCCCAAAAAGGGTGGAAGAATGGACACAGCCACTTCAACCTAGGACAATCGAGCAAGCATTAGACCTAAGGACATCTAGCAAGCCACCCAATTAAGTCTCAATGCAGAGCCAGCAGCTCCCCAGATGGAGAGGAACCACTCAAAGAGCAGACCAATCCCCGAACTAGATAAACATCTGTTCCGACCTCCCGAACACGGGAGATCCCCTAAAAAGGGAACCACACCTCTGTAAGGAGGACAATAAGCCCCCCCAGCAGCTCCTGAAGAGGAGAACGTCGAGAAACACCTGCCTATAAGACAGGAAGTCGTAGGAAGAACCGAGAGGACACAAGGCAACGTCACTGACTAACACGGAAGAACTCCTTAAAACACCATCATGTTAGCACACATACGAGGCACAAAAGTGACAGCCGAGCAACTGCAAACCTTCCGTTTGCTAGGCAGGAAAGCCCACCATCAGGTCACGTCAGTTGGCTGTCCCAAGGGAACCGTATCATCTGGAACAAGACAAGCCCCAAGAAGTCCCGGCTCTCAGTAAATCTGGCCAAGTTGTAAGCCCAAGTACCCCCGAAACTGGAACCCCCCGACCAGTCCTAGGATCATAAGGTCCGGTAACATCTCACAGCGGGATCCACAAAGAGAAAAAGTTGAGTAAAACCGGAAGATCAGGATAAGAAGCCCAGGCCCCACAAATGTTTAGAGTAAACAATCTTCCAGGAACATAAATCCCTCATCTGATATAAAAAAACAACTGACCTCCCAGGGAACAAATCCAGAATAACCCGATTAACAAGAGCAAGAAGCCCTTGCAAGTCCCGACCCAAAGGGAAGAGACCACCCCCCTGCAGGAGCCCAACACTCCAAAGAGCCAGGGCTATAAAAGGACACTAGAGCTAACAGGCGTCCATGCCACTTTAACATGACTGTGCATGAAAGTGTGACTAATCCCCCTTAAGGGACACAGGGTGCTGCTTATTTTATCAACCTCGAAAGGAGGAAAGGCAGAGTAGACCTCGCCGGGGATCGAACTAGCAACCCTTGGTTTGCTACAGTATGGAGTAGCCACAGAGTATCAGTATGCTGAGCTAGCTGTCCAGCTAGCCACAAGCTCCAGACACAAGGGGAACAGTGAGGACAAGTCACCCAAGCAGAGCAACATCAAGCCTCCACATCACCTCAGATTCAAAGTCAGAGGAACAGTAAAACATGGGTTTGGATGCCACCTGGATGGCAATACCTGAACCATATGAGTGGAAAACCACTAGGACCTCTTCTATCCAAAGAAAGAGATGCAGAGCATTTCCAACACCAGGAAAGGACCCCTAACCGGAGCCCAAAAGGACCTAACTAACGTCCCAAAAAAGGAACATACAACTTCCGAAGGGAATCCAAGTCCCCCGAAGGCGACCCATCCACAAGGAGAAACTGACAATCCAAGAGGTCTCAATGAAGAAGGGAACCACTAAAGGAACAAGTCCAAAAAAGGAAATTTATGCTTACCTGATAAATTTAGTTCTTTTACGATACGACGAGTCCACAGATTTCATCCTTTCTTATGGGATTTATCCTCCTGTTGACAGGAAGTGGCAAAGAGCACCACAGCAGAGCTGTATATATAGCTCCTCCCTTCCCTCCACCTCCAGTCATTCGACCGAAGTTAGAAAGAGAAAAGAAAAGCCAAAGGTGCAGAAGTGACTGAAGTTTAACAAAAATAAAAACCTGTCTTAGAAAAACAGGGTGGGCCGTGGACTCGTCATATCGTAAAATAACAGAATTTATGTTTACCTGATAAATTACTTTCTCCAACGGTGTGTCCGGTCCACGGCGTCATCCTTACTTGTGGGATATTCTCCTCCCCAACAGGAAATGGCAAAGAGCCCAGCAAAGCTGGTCACATGATCCCTCCTAGGCTCCGCCTTCCCCAGTCATTCGACCGACGTAAAGGAGGAATATTTGCATAGGAGAAATCATATGATACCGTGGTGACTGTAGTTAAAGAAAATAAATTATCAGACCTGATTAAAAAAACCAGGGCGGGCCGTGGACCGGACACACCGTTGGAGAAAGTAATTTATCAGGTAAACATAAATTCTGTTTTCTCCAACATAGGTGTGTCCGGTCCACGGCGTCATCCTTACTTGTGGGAACCAATACCAAAGCTTTAGGACACGGATGAAGGGAGGGAGCAAATCAGGTCACCTAGATGGAAGGCACCACGGCTTGCAAAACCTTTCTCCCAAAAATAGCCTCAGAAGAAGCAAAAGTATCAAATTTGTAAAATTTAGTAAAAGTGTGCAGTGAAGACCAAGTCGCTGCCTTACATATCTGATCAACAGAAGCCTCGTTCTTGAAGGCCCATGTGGAAGCCACAGCCCTAGTGGAATGAGCTGTGATTCTTTCAGGAGGCTGCCGTCCGGCAGTCTCGTAAGCCAATCTGATGATGCTTTTAATCCAAAAAGAGAGAGAGGTAGAAGTTGCTTTTTGACCTCTCCTTTTACCAGAATAAACAACAAACAAAGAAGATGTTTGTCTAAAATCCTTTGTAGCATCTAAATAGAATTTTAGAGCACAAACTACATCCAAATTGTGCAACAAACGTTCCTTCTTTGAAACTGGATTCGGACACAAAGAAGGCACTACTATCTCCTGGTTAATGTTTTTGTTAGAAACAACTTTCGGAAGAAAACCAGGTTTAGTACGTAAAACCACCTTATCTGCATGGAACACCAGATAAGGGGGAGAACACTGCAGAGCAGATAATTCTGAAACTCTTCTAGCAGAAGAAATTGCAACCAGAAACAAAACTTTCCAAGATAATAACTTAATATCAACGGAATGTAAGGGTTCAAACGGAACCCCCTGAAGAACTGAAAGAACTAAATTGAGACTCCAAGGAGGAGTCAAAGGTTTGTAAACAGGCTTGATTCTAACCAGAGCCTGAACAAAGGCTTGAACATCTGGCACAGCTGCCAGCTTTTTGTGAAGTAACACAGACAAGGCAGAAATCTGTCCCTTCAAAGAACTTGCAGATAATCCTTTCTCCAAACCTTCTTGAAGAAAGGATAGAATCTTAGGAATTTTTACCTTGTCCCAAGGGAATCCTTTAGATTCACACCAACAGATATATTTTTTCCATATTTTGTGGTAGATTTTTCTAGTTACAGGCTTTCTGGCCTGAACAAGAGTATCAATGACAGAATCTGAGAACCCTCGCTTTGATAAGATCAAGCGTTCAATCTCCAAGCAGTCAGTTGGAGTGAGACCAGATTCGGATGTTCGAACGGACCTTGAACAAGAAGGTCTCGTTTCAAAGGTAGCTTCCATGGTGGAGCCGATGACATATTCACCAGGTCTGCATACCAAGTCCTGCGTGGCCACGCAGGAGCTATCAAGATCACCGATGCCCTCTCCTGATTGATCCTGGCTACCAGCCTGGGAATGAGAGGAAACGGCGGGAATACATAAGCTAGTTTGAAGGTCCAAGGTGCTACTAGTGCATCTACTAGAGTCGCCTTGGGATCCCTGGATCTGGACCCGTAGCAAGGAACCTTGAAGTTCTGACGAGAGGCCATCAGATCCATGTCTGGAATGCCCCACAATTGAGTAATTTGGGCAAAGATTTCCGGATGGAGTTCCCACTCCCCCGGATGAAATGTCTGACGACTCAGAAAATCCGCTTCCCAATTTTCCACTCCTGGGATGTGGATTGCAGACAAGTGGCAGGAGTGAGTCTCCGCCCATTGGATGGTTTTGGTCACTTCTTCCATCGCCAGGGAACTCCTTGTTCCCCCCTGATGGTTGATGTACGCAACAGTCGTCATGTTGTCTGATTGAAACCGTATGAACTTGGCCTTTGCTAGCTGAGGCCAAGCCTTGAGAGCATTGAATATCGCTCTCAGTTCCAGAATATTTATCGGGAGAAGAGATTCTTCCCGAGACCAAAGACCCTGAGCCTTCAGGGGTCCCCAGACCGCGCCCCAGCCCACCAGACTGGCGTTGGTCGTGACAATGACCCACTCTGGTCTGCGGAAGCTCATCCCCTGTGACAGGTTGTCCAGGGACAGCCACCAACGGAGTGAATCTCTGGTCCTCTGATCTACTCGTATCGTTGGAGACAAGTCTGTATAGTCCCCATTCCACTGACTGAGCATGCACAGTTGTAATGGTCTTAGATGAATTCGCGCAAAAGGAACTATGTCCATTGCCGCTACCATCAAACCTATTACTTCCATGCACTGCGCTATGGAAGGAAGAGGAACAGAATGAAGTATTTGACAAGAGTTTAGAAGTTTTGATTTTCTGGCCTCTGTCAGAAAAATCCTCATTTTTAAGGAGTCTATTATTGTTCCCAAGAAGGGAACCCTTGTTGACGGAGATAGCGAACTTTTTTCTACGTTCACTTTCCACCCGTGAGATCTGAGAAAGGCCAGGACAATGTCCGTGTGAGCCTTTGCTTGTGGAAGGGACGACGCTTGAATCAGAATGTCGTCCAAGTAAGGTACTACTGCAATGCCCCTTGGTCTTAGCACCGCTAGAAGGGAACCTAGTACCTTTGTGAAAATTCTTGGAGCAGTGGCTAATCCGAACGGAAGTGCCACAAACTGGTAATGCTTGTCCAGGAATGCGAACCTTAGGAACCGATGATGTTCCTTGTGGATAGGAATATGTAGATACGCATCCTTTAAATCCACCGTGGTCATGAATTGACCTTCCTGGATGGAAGGAAGAATTGTTCGAATGGTTTCCATTTTGAACGATGGAACCTTGAGAAACTTGTTTAGGATCTTGAGATCTAAGATTGGTCTGAATGTTCCCTCTTTTTTGGGAACTACGAACAGATTGGAGTAGAACCCCATCCCTTGTTCTCCTAATGGAACAGGATGAATCACTCCCATTTTTAACAGGTCTTCTACACAATGTAAGAATGCCTGTTTTTTTATGTGGTCTGAAGACAATTGAGACCTGTGGAACCTCCCCTTTGGGGGAAGCCCCTTGAATTCCAGAAGATAACCTTGGGAGACTATTTCTAGTGCCCAAGGATCCAGAACATCTCTTGCCCAAGCCTGAGCGAAGAGAGAGAGTCTGCCCCCCACCAGATCCGGTCCCGGATCGGGGGCCAACATCTCATGCTGTCTTGGTAGCAGTGGCAGGTTTCTTGGCCTGCTTTCCTTTGTTCCAGCCTTGCATTGGCCTCCAGGCTGGCTTGGCTTGAGAAGTATTACCCTCTTGCTTAGAGGACGTAGCACTTGGGGCTGGTCCGTTTCTGCGAAAGGGACGAAAATTAGGTTTATTTTTGGCTTTGAAAGACCTATCCTGAGGAAGGGCGTGGCCCTTGCCCCCAGTGATATCAGAGATAATCTCTTTCAAGTCAGGGCCAAACAGCGTTTTCCCCTTGAAAGGAATGTTAAGCAATTTGTTCTTGGAAGATGCATCCGCTGACCAAGATTTTAGCCAAAGCGCTCTGCGCGCCACAATAGCAAAACCAGAATTTTTCGCCGCTAACCTAGCCAATTGCAAAGTGGCGTCTAGGGTGAAAGAATTAGCCAATTTGAGAGCATGAATTCTGTCCATAATCTCCTCATAAGAAGAAGAATTATTATTGAGCGCCTTTTCTAGTTCATCGAACCAGAAACACGCTGCTGTAGTGACAGGAACAATGATGAAATTGGTTGTAGAAGGTAACCTTGCTGAACAAACATCTTTTTAAGCAAACCTTCTAATTTTTTATCCATAGGATCTTTGAAAGCACAACTATCTTCTATGGGTATAGTGGTGCGTTTGTTTAGAGTAGAAACCGCCCCCTCGACCTTGGGGACTGTCTGCCATAAGTCCTTTCTGGGGTCGACCATAGGAAACAATTTTTTAAATATGGGGGGAGGGACAAAAGGTATACCGGGCCTTTCCCATTCTTTATTTACAATGTCCGCCACCCGTTTGGGTATAGGAAAAGCTTCGGGGGGCCCCGGGACCTCTAGGAACTTGTCCATTTTACATAATTTCTCTGGAATGACCAAATTCTCACAATCATCCAGAGTAGATAACACCTCCTTAAGCAGAGCGCGGAGATGTTCCAATTTAAATTTAAATGTAATCACATCAGGTTCAGCTTGTTGAGAAATTTTCCCTGAATCTGAAATTTCTCCCTCAGACAAAACCTCCCTGGCCCCCTCAGACTGGTGTAGGGGCACTTCAGAACCAATATCATCAGCGTCCTCATGCTCTTCAGTATTTTCTAAAACAGAGCAGTCGCGCTTTCGCTGATAAGTGGGCATTTTGGCTAAAATGTTTTTGATAGAATTATCCATTACAGCCGTTAATTGTTGCATAGTAAGGAGTATTGGCGCACTAGATGTACTAGGGGCCTCCTGTGTGGGCAAGACTGGTGTAGACGAAGGAGGGGATGATGCAGTACCATGCTTACTCCCCTCACTTGAGGAATCATCTTGGGCATCATTTTCTCTAAATTTTGTGTCACATAAATCACATCTATTTAAATGAGAAGGAACCTTGGCTTCCCCACATACAGAACACAGTCTATCTGGTAGTTCAGACATGTTAAACAGGCATAAACTTGATAACAAAGTACAAAAAACGTTTTAAAATAAAACCGTTACTGTCACTTTAAATTTTAAACTGAACACACTTTATTACTGCCAATGTGAAAAAGTATGAAGGAATTGTTCAAAATTCACCAAAATTTCACCACAGTGTCTTAAAGCCTTAAGAGTATTGCACACCAAATTTGGAAACTTTAACCCTTAAAATAACGGAACCGGAGCCGTTTTTATATTTAACCCCTTTACAGTCCCTGGTATCTGCTTTGCTGAGACCCAACCAAGCCCAAAGGGGAATACGATACCAAATGACGCCTTCAGAAAGTCTTTTCTATGTATCAGAGCTCCTCACACATGCATCTGCATGTCATGCTTCCCAAAAACAAGTGCGCAATAGAGGCGCGAAAATGAGACTCTGCCTATGATTAGGGAAAGCCCCTAGAGAATAAGGTGTCCAATACAGTGCCTGCCGGTTATTTTACATAGTTCCCAAGATTAAAATAATTCCTCAAGGCTATGGGGTATAAAATATGCTTATATATAAATCGTTTTAGCCCAGAAAATGTCTACAGTCTTAAAAGCCCTTGTGAAGCCCTTTTTTTCTTTATGTAATAAAAAATGGCTTACCGGATCCCATAGGGAAAATGACAGCTTCCAGCATTACATCGTCTTGTTAGAAATGTGTCATACCTCAAGCAGCAAAAGTCTGCTCACTGTTTCCCCCAACTGAAGTTAATTCCTCTCAACAGTCCTGTGTGGAAACAGCCATCGATTTTAGTAACGGTTGCTAAAATCATTTTCCTCTTACAAACAGAAATCTTCATCTCTTTTCTGTTTCAGAGTAAATAGTACATACCAGCACTATTTTAAAATAACAAACTCTTGATTGAATAATAAAAACTACAGTTAAACACTAAAAAACTCTAAGCCATCTCCGTGGAGATGTTGCCTGTACAACGGCAAAGAGAATGACTGGGGAAGGCGGAGCCTAGGAGGGATCATGTGACCAGCTTTGCTGGGCTCTTTGCCATTTCCTGTTGGGGAGGAGAATATCCCACAAGTAAGGATGACGCCGTGGACCGGACACACCTATGTTGGAGAAAAATAAATTTATCAGGTAAGCATAAATTTCCTTTTCTTTTACAAAGATACGACGAGTCCACAGATTTCATCCTTACTTATGGGATACAATACCAAAGCTATAGGACACGGATGAAAAGGGAGGGACAAGACAGGAACCTAAACGGAAGGCACCACTGCTTGAAGAACCTTTCTCCCAAAAACAGTATCAAATTTGTAAAATTTGGAAAAAGTATGAAGAGAAGACCAAGTTGCAGCCTTGCAAATCTGTTCAACAGAAGCATAATTTTTAAATGCCCATGAGGAAGCCACAGCCCTAGTGGAATGAGCCGTAATTCTTTCAGGAGGCTCCTGTCCAGCAGTCTCATATGCCAAACGGATGATATTCTTCAGCCAAAAAGAAAGAGAGGAAGCCGTAGCCTTCTGACCCCTACGTTTCCCGGCAAAAACCACAAACAATGAAGATGTTTGACGAAAATCCTTAGTCGCCTGTAAGTAAAACATTAAGGCGCAAACCACATCTAAGTTGTGTAACATACACTCCTTCGTAGAAGAAGGATTAGGACATAATGAAGGAACAACAATTTCCTGATTAATATTCTTATTAGAAACAACTTTAGGAAGAAAACCAGGTTTGGTACGTAACACCACCTTATCAGCATGAAAAATAAGGTAAGGTGTATCACATTGTAAAGCCGAAAGCTCAGAAACTCTGCGAGCAGAAGAAATAGCAACCAAAAATAAAACCTTCCAAGATAACAACTTAATATCTATGGAATGCATGGGTTCAAACGGAACCCCTTGAAGAACCTTAAGAACTAAATTCAAACTCCAAGGAGGAGCAATTGGTCTAAATACAGGCCTGATTCTAGTTAGAGCCTGACAAAAAGATTGAACGTCTGGAACATCTGACAGACGTTTGTGCAATAGAATAGACAATGCAGAGATCTGTCCCTTGAAGGAACTTGCTGATAATCCTTTCTCCAATCCTTCTTGGAGATAAGCTAAAATCCAGGGAATCCTAACCCTACTACATGAGTAGCCCTTAGATTCGCACCAATAAAGATATTTACGCCATATCTTATGGTAAATCTTTCTAGTAACAGGCTTACGTGCCTGAATCAAGGTATCAATGACCGAATCAGAGAACCCTCGCTTGGATAAAATCAAGCGTTCAATCTCCAAACAGTTAGCTGCAGAGAAACTAGATTTGGGTGATGGAAGCTTCCACGGTGGCAGAGAGGACATGTCTACCAGATCTGCATACAAAGTCCTGCGCGGCCACAGCGATTAGAATTACTGAAGCCCTCTCTTGTTTGATCCGAGCAATTACCCAGGGAAGGAGAGCAAACAGTGGAAACACATAAGCTAGGCTGAATGACCAAGGCACTGCCAAGGCATCTATCAGTTCGGCCTGAGGATCCCTTGACCTGGATCCGTATCTTGGGAGCTTGGCATTCTGATGAGACGTCATCAGATCCAATTCCGGACTGCCCCACCTGAGAGTGGCAAAGACCTCCGGATGGAGTTCCCATTCCCCTGGATGAAAATTCTGTCTGCTCAAAAAGTCGGCTTCCCAGTTGTCCACCCCTGGGATGTATATTGCTGACAGATAACAAGAGTGAGCCTCCGCCCACCGAATTATCTTGGATACTTCTGTCATCGCTAAGGAACTCCTTGTTCCTCCCTGATGATTGATGTAAGCCACAGTCGTGATGTTGTCCGACTGAAACCGGATAAATTTGGTCGAAGCCAACTGAGGCCAAGCCTGAAGAGCATTGAATATTGCTCTTAACTCCAGAATATTGATTGGAAGTAGAGACTCCGACCGAGTCCACACACCCTGAGCCTTCAGGGAATTCCATACTGCACCCCAACCTAGTAGGCTGGCATCCGTTGTCACTATCACCCATGAGGGTCTGCGGAAGCACGTCCCTTGGGACAGATGATCCTGCGACAATCACCAAAGAAGAGAGTCTCGTCTCTTGATCCAACTCTATCTGAGGAGACAAATTTGCATAATCTCCATTTCACTGTCTGAGCATGCTCAGTTGTAGAGGTCTGAGATGAAGACGAGCAAACGGAATGATGTCCATTGCCGCCACCATCAATCCAATTACCTCCATGCACTGAGCCATTGATGGCCGAGGATTGGACTGAAGGGCTCGGCATGTATTCAGAATCTTTATCTTTCTGACCTCCATCAAGAAGATTTTCATGGATACAGAATCTATTAGAGTTCCCAGGAAAGGAACCCTTGTCTGTGGAGTTAGTGAACCTTTTTCTAGATTCACCTTCCACCTGTAGGTCCTTAGAAAAGACAGACCCATGTCGGTATGAGACTTTGTCAGTTGATAAGACGATGCCTGGATCAGAATATCGTCCAGATACGGAGCCACTGCAATGCCCCGCGGTCTGAGAACCTTTGTGAAGATCCTGGGTGCCGTGGCCAACCCGAAAGGCAGAGCCACGAACTGAAAATGTTTGTCCAGAAAGGCAAATCTTAGGAACTGGTGATGATCTTTGTGGATAGGAATGTGAAGGTATGCATCCTTTAAATCCACGGTAGTCATATATTGACCCTCCTGGATCAATGGAAGAATTGTCCAAATAGTCTCCATCTTGAAGGATGGAACTCTGAGAAACTTGTTTAGACTCTTGAGGTCTAAAATGGGTTCGGAACGTTCCCTCTTTTTTGGGAACCACGAAAAGATTTGAGTAAAACCCCTGCCCCTGTTCCAGAATTGGAACGGGACAGATTACTCCCATAGTGGAGAGGTCTTTTACACAACGTAAGAACGCCTCTCTTTTTACCTGGTCTACAGACAATCGTGAAAGAAGGAGCCTTCCCCTTGGGAAGGAATTTTTTAACTCCAGCCGATACCCTTGAGACACGATGTCCAGTGTCCAAGGATCCTGAACGTCTCTTACCCAAGTCTGGACAAAGAGAGAAAGTCTGCCCCCTACTAGATCCGGTCCCGGATCGGGAGCCGCCCCTTCATGCTGTCTTCTTGGGTTGCTTACCCTTGGTCCAAGCCTGGTTAGGTCTCCAGATGGACTTAGTTTGTGTAAGGTTCCCATCCTGTTTAGTGAAAGATGAGGAGGGGACTCCCTTAAAATTTCAAAAGGAACAAAAATTACTCGGTCTACCTTTCTGCTTAGATGTTTTATCCTGAGGTAAGAGATGGCCCTTACCTCCCGAGATGTCAGAAATAATCTCCTTCAAGTCAGGACCAAATAGAGTCTTCCCCTTGAAAGGAATAGACAAAAGCTTGGATTTAGAGGACACATCCGCAGACCAAGACTTTAACCACAAGGCACTGCGCGCTAGAATGGCAAAACCTGCATTATTAGCCGCTAACTTAGCGATCTGAAAAGCGGCGTCCGTGACAAAGGAATTGGCCAATTTTAGGGCCTTGATCCTATCCATTATTTCCTCTAAGGAAGTCTCAGTCTTCAGAGATTCTTCCAAAGCATCAAACCAAAAGGCAGCCGCAGTTGTAACTGGTACAATACAGTCCGTCGGTTGTAAAAGGAAACCTTGATGAACAAATAGCTTTTTTAGCAGACCCTCCAATTTTTTTATCCATAGGGTCTTTGAAAGCACAACTGTCCTCAATCGGAATAGTTGTACGCTTAGCTAGAGTAGAAATAGCACCCTCCACCTTAGGGACTGTCTGCCAAAAATCCCGCACAGTGTCAGCTATAGGGTACATCTTCTTGAACATAGAGGAAGGGGAGAACGGGATACCCGGTCTTTCCCATTCCTTGGTGACAATCTCAGAAATTCTCTTAGGAACGGGAAAGGTATCTGAGTAAGTAGGGACTTCCAGATATCTGTCCATCTTACACAATTTTTCTGGAGGGACCACAATAGAGTCACAATCATCCAGAGTCAATAAAACCTCCTGAAGTAAAGGGCTGGGGTGTTCCAATTTAAATCTAAAGGACATGACGTCCGAATCTGTTTGGGGTAAAGCACTACCTGAGTCAGACAGCTCCCCTTCAGACAAAATCTCCTTACCCTCCAATTCAGAGGACTGGGAGGGTACATCAGAGATAGCCATCAAAGCATCAGAAGCTACAGGGATACCCTGCGATTCTGTCCTGCTACGTTTGCCTTGTAACCCTGGTAACTTAGACAAAACCTCTGTAAGGGTAGACAACATAACTGTAGCCATATCCTGCAAAGTAAAAGCAACAGATGCAGATGGCGCAGTTTGAGCTGGTGTTAAAGGCTGTGACGCTTGGGGAGAAGATTGCGGCAAATCCTGAATCTCATTGGATAGAGAATCATCTTTAAAAAATAATAATTTAATCTTTACCTTGTACTGCTCTCTCCACACAATTGTCACAAAGTATGACAGGTGGTTCCACAATGGCATCTAAACACATGAGACATGTACTGTGTTCCATGTCTTCCATAATAACAGCTGCAAGATACCAACTTAGTCAGATCTCCTTTATTAAACAATAGTTTACTGTCTCTTTAAATAAAAAACTTTAACTGAGAAAAACGTGTACTGTTTTTAATAAAAATGTATCCTAACACCAAATAAATTTGACAAAGTAATAGGCACAGAAACTATATACTGTCCCTTTAAGCAGTAAAAACGTTTACTTGGATGAAATACTACTTAATTTTTACTCCTCTGCTTTAAATTTCACATTGGCCGTTATAATGAAAAGAAAAGGAGTTAATACTCCAGTCACCCTGCCACAGCACTGCTGCGGCTCCTACCTGGCTCCGGGTGGGAACCGGACTGCGTAACCCCCAAATCTAGCATCTCTCTAGAAAATTTCGTAGTCAGAAGCTGCACTGGAACTTAGATACTGTCACCAGTCTAAGCAGCTACGCAATGGCGCTACAGAAAGCGCGTGAATGTAGCCCCGCCCATCGTGAGCGTCACCAAAGACCCGTAACAAACCAAAGGAAAAGTCTATACCAAATTAGCCCTAAGTGCTTAAATAACCTCCCCAGCCACAGAAAATAAAGTCTGTTTCTTAACGTTCAGCTCTCAGTAAAGGCAAAAAAAAAATTCACAGCAGAGTATCAATGTCCCAGTGCTCTAGGCTAAACCCTGCCTGACTGTCTGGGAATTAACCCCTGTAAGGCTCCCTACTGCAATAAAGCACAGTTAGTTCAGAGTTCTGCTGTAAGCCCCTGAAAATAAACTGCACCTACCTCCATGCAGAGTAACAGCATGATATTACTCACAGTGTCCAGAGGTCCACTATCTCCTCCAGAGGTCCTGTGGAAAGAAAAAAGGTCTTAAGTGAAATCACTAAGTCCATCTCCAGGCAACACCAATAGGGGAGGCATAGTGATAGTAAAACTCCACCAGTTCCTCACAATTGGTCCTTCAGCTGCCCAGAATAAAAAATAGTAACCACAGGCATCATTTAAAGCAACAAACTCTTGATTGAAGAATCTAAACTAACACCTCACTTTACCTCTTCCTATCACTAACACAGGCAAAGAAAATGACTGGAGGTGGAGGGAAGGGAGGAGCTATATATACAGCTCTGCTGTGGTGCTCTTTGCCACTTCCTGTCAACAGGAGGATAAATCCCATAAGGATGAAATCCGTGGACTCGTCGTATCTTTGTAAAAGAAAGGACAATTTCCTAAAGCAACACCGACCCGACCGGCGGAAAGAGGAGCTAAACCCTCTTATTTTCCCATCACGTAGGGGAATACTCTAGGTTCGGAAACAACAGAGAGTGACGCAGCAAAATTCACTGACCCAGTCACCAGAGAGATGGCTATTTAGGACTGAAACAATCCCAAGAGCCGCACGGACCCGCAAGTCCTCTTGAGAATGCTTAGCTGAAACTTCTAAAACAAATAACCACAACATAATAATGTTAAGAGCACTTGGCACCTCAACCTGACCAGTAAGGTATAATAGGCGCCACATGTCTGAATAAGCCACGAGACAGAAGATCTAGACCCAAACAGGACCAGTCTGCAACCAGGGTCATAACTGCCAAGCTGGCTAAATCTGCCCTCAGACAGGGAGGAAGAAAAAACAGACAAACATGGGACTAACGTGTCCCGAACAACTTCCGTAGCAGTAAAAAGTGAGTATCGATCCCAGAAATTTTTAAGTTCCCGCAGGAAACATAGTATGAAAAATAAAATAAAATTCATCCTTACCAGATAAAATAAAATAACAGGCAACCCGAGGGTTAACGCCCAAGAAGAACAGAAAGATCCGCAGGACCAGCCTAACGGAAACCCTGTTCTTTCAACAAAACTGGGAAGAATCTCGATAACAAGGACTTAAAGGAGATTACTTCATCCCCCCATGTCTAACGAGGTGAGCCATTCGAAGGAGGAGACTGATGAGTCCCATAACCGAGAAGGATAGGGTCCTCAAATAGCTCAAAAACGTGTCTGAGTAAAACACTAAGGCGAGCCAGCCTATAACAAAAGGCACAACACTCAGGAACAGTTACACCCGCAGGGAACTACACATGCCCTCCAGTGGCCGAGAGACCTGGGGCAATCGGGCACGAGCACAATCGCAAATAAACATCTGGACTTTGTAGACGAGCAAGCACAAAAAGTATATAAAAGTAAAAACGTGCCACAACCTCCGGGGAACAATCCACCCTCCGAGGAGGAAAACACATAACTTGGGTTACCCGCATGTGTAGTAATAGTAGGGAGCGGTAGGGAACTCGCCTTCCGGAGGACAGGGCCCCCCCCCCGAGGCGGATGGCTCAGCAGTCTCTTGAATCCTCGAGCCCGAGGAACAAGGCTCTCTAGGACGGCCTAAAGAACATAACTGACTGACCTGAGTCAATGGGGCCAATTCGCATTCGTCACAGGACGAAGAATCTGAATTAGAGAGTTGAACAATCTCAACATCAGCATCCTCCATAACTGGATAAAGGATACCAAAAAATGGACTATATATAAAACAATTTAAACGGCATCTGAAACCCACAATGGCTGGGGCACTCATCACCTCCTATGAACCAGACACCAGCAGACTAGAAGTCTCCATCGCAACACAGTCAGGAATGCGGAAATGGGAGACCAGAACGTAAACACGCCCGGTCACAAGGTGAACCGTACAGTCAACAACAACAAAAACGCGCCCAACCGTGAGGTGGCGTCACTTTGAAAGGCTGTTATGTTCCAAAAAGCCACAAGCCCAGTTAACACTACAAATAAGCAGATTGAATCATATAACAAACATGATTTAAAAAAAACCCTGTTCAATAATCCCCCTCAGGAGATATTAACCCTTGATTCCAAGATACTAAAGGAGTCCCACTGAGACCCTGTATTTTTCATGTGAGTTGCAAGGAACAAATGAGTTACAGTACAATCATGAATAAGTAAAATGAAACGATCTTACCGGAATCTACACCGTGGACCAGGAACACAGCCCTTCAAGTGTGACGGATAGTAACCTCGCCTCCGCCATGGACTTGAGAGAAGGAAGCAGGCAGCGAAGCGAAGTTCGACAATGCTGATTGCTAGTGGAGTTGTTAAAATGAGTCAGGATGGTTTCGCAGAAAGACTCTTCCTGCATCTCCGGACTCTAACTTTCATCCAAGCCCTCACTGAGAGACTGACAGGATTACTTAAAACTCCCGTCCCATGTCGAAGAGTACTACCCTCCATAAGAGACAAATACAAACTTCTGACACTTCTCTGCCAACCTCCTGGGACAAAAGGCAAAGAATGACTGGGGGATGATGGAAGTGGGAGGAGTATTTAAGCCTTTGGCTGGGGTGTCTTTGCCTCCTCCTGGTGGTCAGGTTCTTATTTCCCAAAAGTAATGAATGCAGCTGTGGACTCTTTCCATTTATGAAGAAAAAAATCATTTAGAAACACAAATTTTATCTTGAGTAATGTTTATGTTGCTATGTTGTGTTCCTTATGTGAAACAGAGACTCCTACATTACAATAAAAGGTCTTTAAAAACCAAAGATTTTGCGTGACTTCTCTGCATGCCGGCGAGGTTTTTAATATCAGGCCCAGAGTGATAAAGTTAGAGAGAGAAAAAGGTGAGACAGAAAGATGAAGAGAGATAAGAGAGAGCGAGAGAGATAGTGACAGAGGGAAGGATGAGATTTTATCTCTCATAAAACAGATATACACTCTTACAAAATAACATACCTACTATCTTTAGGATTTAAAGGGCTAGGAAAACTCAAAATTTTCTTTCATGATTTGGATAGAACATACAATTTTATACAACTTTCCAATTTACTTCCATTAATTTTGCTTCATTCTCTTGTTATCCTTTGATAAAGGAGCAGCATTGCTCAACTGGCATCTAGCTGAACACATCTAGTTAGCCAATCACAAGAGACAAGTGTGCAGGTGTTTTGTCAGATGAGCGAATTCATCAGACTAGCAAACGGAAGTGACGTTCCATCAGCTGTCTGATAAACGATACCACGCATGCGCTCCTCATTGTAGTCGCATTCCAAAGCGACTATGTCACAACCAGTGTTTCCTCTAAGGCCAGTTTTGTGAGCAGACCAGCAGTGAAACAGTTAATTAGAGCAATTAGTAAACACTAAACAACGCAGACTGTAAAATGTGTTTCCCTTATTAACTCTTTCACTGCTGGGGCGCTCACAAAACTGGCCTTAGAGGGAACACTGGTCACAACCTAAAATGCGTTCTTCAGATAGAACATGCACGCCTCATTGTAACAAGTGTCAAACAAGTGTATAAACACAGAGTGATAGTAAAGCATATAATTCACACAGCTTCCTTCCAAATCTAGATATAGTATGTGTATTATTTTTTTTCTAAGAAGAGTACAAGGATGTTGTGTTAATTATATGCATTACTATCACTCTATATGTTTATACACTTGTTTGACACTTGTTATAATGAGGAGTGCATGTTATATCTAAAGAACACATTTTAGGCTTGTTGAAAATTTGTTACTAACTTTAAAAAACGCCTTTTTATATAATAATTAAACTGGTCCCAAACTGCAGCTACGTTTAATTATATATATATATATATATATATATATATATATATATATATATATAAAAAGACGTTTGTATTTCCTGCATGCGCTGTAACAAGTGACCAATGGCTGTTAGTGTGTGCAGTATTCTATCAGGTTGTGACGTAGTCACTTTGGAATGCGCCTACAATGAGTAGTGCATGGTTGGTATGGGTTTGTTATCAGACAGCTGACGGAACGTCACTTCCGTTCGCTAGTCTGATGATTTTGTTCACTGACAGAACACAGGCACCAATTAGCAGCTAGCTACCATTAGTGTAGAATATGTGCGTATTCTTTTTCAACAATGGATACCAAGAGAACGAAGCCCATTTTAAAATTGAAATTAATTTAAAATTGTCTTAAAATTACATTCTCTATCGGAATCATGCAAGTGTAAATTTGACTTTCCTATCCCTTTAATGTTAAAGGGACAGTCTAGTTCAAAACAAACTTTCATTATTCAGATAGGGCCAGTACTTTTAAACAATTTTCCAATTTACTTCTATCACCAATTTTGCTTTGTTGTCTTGGTATTCTTAGTTGAAAGCTAAATCTAGGAGGTTCATATGCTAATTTCTAAGACCTTAAAGGTCGCCTCTTAGCTCAGGGCATTTTGACAGTTTTTCACCACTAAAGGGTGTTAGTTCATGTGTTTCATATAGATAACACTGTGCTCACACACATGGAGTTCCTAGGAACCGGCACTGATTGGCTAAAATGCAAGTCTATCAAAAGAACTGAAATAAGGGGTAGTTTGCAGAGGCTTAGATACAAGGTAATTACAGAGGTAAAACGTGTATTGATATAACTGTGTTGGTTATGCAAAACTAGGGAATGGGTAATAACAGAATTTATGTTTACCTGATAAATTTCTTTCTCCAACGGTGTGTCCGGTCCACGGCGTCATCCTTACTTGTGGGATATTCTCTTCCCCAACAGGAAATGGCAAAGAGCCCAGCAAAGCTGGTCACATGATCCCTCCTAGGCTCCGCCTACCCCAGTCATTCGACCGACGTTAAGGAGGAATATTTGCATAGGAGAAACCATATGGTACCGTGGTGACTGTAGTTAAAGAAAATAAAATATCAGACCTGATTAAAAAAACCAGGGCGGGCCGTGGACCGGACACACCGTTGGAGAAAGAAATTTATCAGGTAAACATAAATTCTGTTTTCTCCAACATAGGTGTGTCCGGTCCACGGCGTCATCCTTACTTGTGGGAACCAATACCAAAGCTTTAGGACACGGATGAAGGGAGGGAGCAAATCAGGTCACCTAAATGGAAGGCACCACGGCTTGCAAAACCTTTCTCCCAAAAATAGCCTCAGAAGAAGCAAAAGTATCAAACTTGTAAAATTTGGTAAAAGTGTGCAGTGAAGACCAAGTCGCTGCCCTACATATCTGATCAACAGAAGCCTCGTTCTTGAAGGCCCATGTGGAAGCCACAGCCCTAGTGGAATGAGCTGTGATTCTTTCGGGAGGCTGCCGTCCGGCAGTCTCGTAAGCCAATCTGATGATGCTTTTAATCCAAAAAGAGAGAGAGGTAGAAGTTGCTTTTTGACCTCTCCTTTTACCTGAATAAACAACAAACAAGGAAGATGTTTGTCTAAAATCCTTTGTAGCATCTAAATAGAATTTTAGAGCGCGAACAACATCCAAATTGTGCAACAAACGTTCCTTCTTTGAAACTGGTTTTGGACACAGAGAAGGTACGATAATCTCCTGGTTAATGTTTTTGTTAGAAACAACTTTTGGAAGAAAACCAGGTTTAGTACGTAAAACCACCTTATCTGCATGGAACACCAGATAAGGAGGAGAACACTGCAGAGCAGATAATTCTGAGACTCTTCTAGCAGAAGAAATCGCAACTAAAAACAAAACTTTCCAAGATAATAACTTAATATCAACGGAATGTAAGGGTTCAAACGGAACCCCCTGAAGAACTGAAAGAACTAAATTGAGACTCCAAGGAGGAGTCAAAGGTTTGTAAACAGGCTTGATTCTAACCAGAGCCTGAACAAAGGCTTGAACATCTGGCACAGCTGCCAGCTTTTTGTGAAGTAATACCGACAAGGCAGAAATCTGTCCCTTCAGGGAACTTGCCGATAATCCTTTTTCCAATCCTTCTTGAAGGAAGGATAGAATCCTAGGAATCTTAACCTTGTCCCAAGGGAATCCTTTAGATTCACACCAACAGATATATTTTTTCCAAATTTTGTGGTAAATCTTTCTAGTCACAGGCTTTCTGGCCTGAACCAGAGTATCGATCACAGAATCTGAGAATCCTCGCTTCGATAAAATCAAGCGTTCAATCTCCACGCAGTCAGCTGGAGTGAAACCAGATTCGGATGTTCGAACGGACCCTGAACAAGAAGGTCTCGTCTCAAAGGTAGCTTCCAAGGTGGAGCCGATGACATATTCACCAGATCTGCATACCAAGTCCTGCGTGGCCACGCAGGAGCTATCAAGATCACCGACGCCCTCTCCTGCTTGATCCTGGCTATCAGCCTGGGGATGAGAGGAAATGGCGGGAACACATAAGCTAGTTTGAAGGTCCAAGGTGCTACTAGTGCATCCACTAGAGCCGCCTTGGGATCCCTGGATCTGGCCCCGTAGCAAGGAACTTTGAAGTTCTGACGAGAGGCCATCAGATCCATGTCTGGAATGCCCCACAGGTGAGTGACTTGGGCAAAGATTTCCGGATGGAGTTCCCACTCCCCCGGATGCAATGTCTGACGACTCAGAAAATCCGCTTCCCAATTTTCCACTCCTGGGATGTGGATAGCAGACAGGTGGCAGGAGTGAGACTCCGCCCAAAGAATAATTTTGGTTACTTCTTCCATCGCTAGGGAACTCCTTGTTCCCCCCTGATGGTTGATGTACGCAACAGTCGTCATGTTGTCTGATTGAAACCGAATGAACCTGGTCCTCGCAAGCTGGGGCCAGGCCTGGAGCGCATTGAATATCGCTCTCAGTTCCAGAATATTTATCGGTAGAAGAGATTCTTCCCGAGACCAAAGACCCTGAGCTTTCAGGGATCCCCAGACCGCGCCCCAGCCTATCAGACTGGCGTCGGTCGTGACAATGACCCACTCTGGTCTGTGGAACATCATCCCTTGAGACAGATTGTCCAGGGACAGCCACCAACGGAGTGAGTCTCTGGTCCTCTGATTTACTTGTATCTTCGGAGACAAGTCTGTATAGTCCCCATTCCACTGACTGAGCATGCACAGTTGTAATGGTCTTAGATGAATGCGCGCAAAAGGAACTATGTCCATCGCCGCCACCATCAACCCGATCACTTCCATGCACTGAGCTATGGAAGGAAGAGGAACGGAATGAAGTATCCGACAAGAGTCCAGAAGCTTTGTTTTTCTGGCCTCTGTTAGAAAGATCCTCATTTCTAAGGAGTCTATAATTGTTCCCAAGAAGGGAACCCTTGTTGACGGGGATAGAGAACTCTTTTCCACGTTCACTTTCCAGCCGTGAGATCTGAGAAAGGCCAGGACAATGTCCGTGTGAGCCTTTGCTTGAGGAAGGGACGACGCTTGAATCAGAATGTCGTCCAGGTAAGGTACTACTGCAATGCCCCTTGGTCTTAGCACCGCTAGAAGGGACCCTAGTACCTTTGTGAAAATCCTTGGAGCAGTGGCTAATCCGAAAGGAAGCGCCACGAACTGGTAATGTTTGTCCAGGAATGCAAACCTTAGGAACCGATGATGTTCCTTGTGGATAGGAATATGTAGATACGCATCCTTTAAATCCACCGTGGTCATGAATTGACCTTCCTGGATGGAAGGAAGGATAGTTCGAATGGTTTCCATCTTGAACGATGGGACCTTGAGAAATTAGTTTAAGATCTTGAGATCTAGGATTGGTCTGAACGTTCCCTCTTTTTTGGGAACTATGAACAGATTGGAGTAGAAACCCATCCCTTGTTCTCTTAATGGAACAGGATGAATCACTCCCATTTTTAACAGGTCTTCTACACAATGTAAGAACGCCTGTCTTTTTATGTGGTCTGAAGACAACTGCGACCTGTGGAACCTCCCCCTTGGGGGAAGTCCCTTGAATTCCAGAAGATAACCCTGGGAGACTATTTCTAGCGCCCAAGGATCCAGAACATCTCTTGCCCAAGCCTGAGCGAAGAGAGAGAGTCTGCCCCCCACCAGATCCGGTCCCGGATCGGGGGCCAATATTTCATGCTGTCTTGGTAGCAGTGGCAGGTTTCTTGGCCTGCTTTCCCTTGTTCCAGCCTTGCATTGGTCTCCAAGCTGGCTTGGCCTGAGAAGTATTACCCTCTTGCTTAGAGGACGTAGCACCTTGGGCTGGTCCGTTTTTACGAAAGGGACGAAAATTAGGTCTATTTTTTGCCTTGAAAGGCCGATCCTGAGGAAGGGCGTGGCCCTTACCCCCAGTGATATCAGAGATAATCTCTTTCAAGTCAGGACCAAACAACGTTTTCCCCTTGAAAGGAATGTTTAGTAGCTTGTTCTTGGAAGACGCATCAGCCGACCAAGATTTCAACCAAAGCGCTCTGCGCGCCACAATAGCAAACCCAGAGTTCTTAGCCGCTAACTTAGCCAATTGCAAAGAGGCGTCTAGAGTGAAAGAATTAGCCAATTTGAGAGCATTGATTCTGTCCATAATCTCCTCATAAGGAGGAGAGTCACTATCGAGCACCTTAAGCAGTTCATCAAACCAGAAATATGCGGCAGTAGTGACAGGGACAATGCATGAAATGGGTTGTAGAAGGTAACCCTGCTGAACAAACATCTTTTTAAGCAAACCTTCTAATTTTTTATCCATAGGATCTTTGAAAGCACAACTATCCTCTATGGGAATAGTGGTGCGTTTGTTTAAAGTAGAAACCGCTCCCTCGACCTTGGGGACTGACTGCCATAAGTCCTTTCTAGGGTCGACCATAGGAAACAATTTTTTAAATATGGGGGGAGGGACGAAAGGAATACCGGGCCTTTCCCATTCTTTATTAACAATGTCCGCCACCCGCTTGGGTATAGGAAAAGCTTCTGGGAGCCCCGGCACCTCTAAGAACTTGTCCATTTTACATAGTTTCTCTGGGATGACTAAATTTTCACAATCATCCAGAGTGGATAATACCTCCTTAAGCAAAATGCGGAGATGTTCCAATTTAAATTTAAATGTAATCACATCAGATTCAGCCTGCTGAGAAATGTTCCCTAATTCAGTAATTTCTCCCTCAGACAAAACCTCCCTGGCCCCCTCAGATTGGGTTAGGGGCCCTTCAGAGATATTAATATCAGCGTCGTCATGCTCTTCAGTAACTAAAACAGAGCAGCCACGCTTACGCTGACAAGGGTTCATTTTGGCTAAAATGTTTTTGACAGAATTATCCATTACAGCCGTTAATTGTTGCATAGTAAGGAGTATTGGCGCGCTAGATGTACTAGGGGCCTCCTGAGTGGGCAAGACTCGTGTAGACGAAGGAGGGAATGATGCAGTACCATGCTTACTCCCCTCACTTGAGGAATCATCTTGGGCATCATTGTCATTATCACATAAATCACATTTATTTAAATGAATAGGAATTCTGGCTTCCCCACATTCAGAACATAGTCTATCTGGTAGCTCAGACATGTTAAACAGGCATAAACTTGATCAGAAAGTATAAAAAACGTTTTAAAATAAAACCGTTACTGTCACTTTAAATTTTAAACTGAACACACTTTATTACTGCAATTGCGAAAAAACATGAAGGAATTGTTCAAAATTCACCAAATTTTCACCACAGCGTCTTAAAGCTTTGAAAATATTGCACACCAATTTTGGAAGCTTTAACCCTTAAAATAACGGAACCGGAGCCGTTTTAAGCTTTAAACCCCTTTACAGTCCCTGGTATCTGCTTTGCTGAGACCCAACCAAACCCAAAGGGGAATACGATACCAAATGACGCCTTCAGAAGTCTTTTATAAGTATCAGAGCTCCTCTCACATGCGACTGCATGCCATGCCTCTCAAAAACAAGTGCGCAACACCGGCGCGAAAATGAGACTCTGCCTATGCTTTGGGAAAGCCCCTAAAGAATAAGGTGTCTAAAACAGTGCCTGCCGATATTATTATATCAAAATACCCAGATAAAATGATTCCTCAAGGCTAAATATGTGTTAATAATCAATTGATTTAGCCCAGAAAAAGTCTACAGTTTAAATAAGCCCTTGTGAAGCCCTTATTTACAATCGTAATAAACATGGCTTACCGGATCCCATAGGGAAAATGACAGCTTCCAGCATTACATCGTCTTGTTAGAATGTGTCATACCTCAAGCAGTAAGAGACTGCACTCTGTTCCCCCAACTGAAGTTAATTGCTCTCAACAGTCCTGTGTGGAACAGCCATGGATTTTAGTTACGGTTGCTAAAATCATTTTCCTCATACAAACAGAATTCTTCATCTCTTTTCTGTTTCTGAGTAAATAGTACGAACCAGCACTATTTGAAAATAACAAACTCTTGATTGAATAATGAAAAACTACAGTTAAACACTAAAAAACTCTAAGCCATCTCCGTGGAGATGTTGCCTGTACAACGGCAAAGAGAATGACTGGGGTAGGCGGAGCCTAGGAGGGATCATGTGACCAGCTTTGCTGGGCTCTTTGCCATTTCCTGTTGGGGAAGAGAATATCCCACAAGTAAGGATGACGCCGTGGACCGGACACACCTATGTTGGAGAAAAAGGGATTATCTATCTTTTAAAACAATAAATATTCTGGTGTAGACTGTCCCTTTTAGAGACATTTGCTGACTTACTTGGTGTTTAGTAGATATTTGTATTAAAGGGACAGTATACACTCATTTTCATATAACTGCATGTAATAGACACTACTATAAAAGAATAAGATGCACAGATACTGATATAAAAATCCACTATAAAACTGTTTAAAAAATGACTTAGAAGCTCTCAGTTTAGCTCTGTTGAAAAGGTAGTAGGAAAGCCCTCTGCAAGTGGGAAATAAGACCCTCCCCCCTCCCCCTTCTTTTGCATATGAAAAGACCCTTTACACAAACAGGAGCAAGCTGGAGTAGGTATCTGATGGTATTCTCATAAAACTTTGGGGCTTAGTTAGGAGTCTGAAAATCAGAGCAATGTTATTTAAAAATAAGCAGAACTATACATTTAAAAAACAAAACAAAAAAACTTTATGGGCTATATAAATAGATCATCTACAAAACATTTATGCAAAGAAAAATGAGTGTATACTGTCCCTTTAAAAAAGAAACTTCATATACTAAGGAAAGGAAGAAAGCCTCATTTAATTGCTAATAGTGACATCTCCCAGCACACCCCCTTATCATACTGTAAAGGTTTTTATCTGAATCACACTTGCTAAACCTCACTCTAATGAAAGACATAAAAAGGAAAGTCATTATTTTATCAGTGTATTCCACACTTTATAAAGGAAGTGGCAGGAGATAATGTGTCTCTTTGGAGACTGCGCTATCACATCTCTCCATAGTGTGACACAGTGTCACCACGCGATTATCTGCGGTACCCGCTTGTTATAAGAGAAGCTCACACAAAGTGATAATTAGACAGACAAGGATTAATTGCTCAGTGTGGTTAACCCTTTCATTGCTTGGGTTAAACTGAACAATAAAAGCATTCTTGTGCGACGCCTTTATTAAACTATACTTTACGGTATTTTACTAAGGGATTTTAGCGAAACATTGATAGTCCACAATATGTTTAAGAAGTAAGAAATGATTTGAGCATACATGGATTCTGCCAGACTGTATAATGTAAAAGTATAAGCTAGAAGTGTATGATGTAAAGCGTAGTCTTCCAATATCAAGGTTATTAACCCATCAAAAGTGTTGTAATCGTATGCACCTGGGCATACAATAGGGTGCGCTAAATGTATAAAAAACAGTGAAAAAAATCTCCTAAATATAGAACAGAAAATAAAAATATGAGATGTTGATTGACGTGATCAGAAAATTCTGTGCTGACTGTATCATAAAATAATACAATTTTAGTGTCATAAAAATATTTTGCAAATTAATTTTAAAATGAAACAAATAATATATTAGGAATGTGATTATGATATTATTAGACAATTTCCCCTAAAAATCAAAAAATAATAAACCAAAAAATAAATTTCTTAAAGAATTAATAACGTCTTTTTGTTCAAAAGTCACCGAATAAGTGCATATAAAAAGCTCATGTAGTTCAGAACAGGGATTCGATCAATGGGATAGGAAGCTCCTCTTCGTACTGATGGTCAGTCAGATTTTCTAAAAATGGAGACAGAAAGAAAGGGAGCGCCTCATAGTGTAATAACGCAAAATACAAGGTGACAATCCAAATGGAACAAGAGAGGTTGAAATACTACTCACAAACAAGTTGGCACTACAAACTAGTGCATGCGAGCAGGCTGGCCTTTTACAGCAGCCAGTACGCTGACAGGCAAGTGTCCGCAGAGCAGTCGGGAAAGGCTTAACCAGGTGATTGCTCCATGGTAAAAGTCTCAAGCTGGCACTCTTTGCACAGCAAGCAGCAAGCTGGCGTGGGCCGTGAAACAGCCGAAACGGGCTATACCAGGTAGCCGCACAGACAGTATGAGTCGGCGTGTGAAGGTCCAATGTTTAACAGATTGCAGCAATCGTCAGCAATTACTCCGTTTACCCTTCTTCCACTGCAACCTCAAACATCCCAGACTCACTGTTCAGGGGTGACTGACAAACCCTGCTATTGTACAGTTGGTTGCATGTGAGCAGGGGGCAGAGCTGCATGGCATTTGCTCTTGCAATGTAAAATACTGCTTCGGAGGCACTGATAGCACACGGACAGGTTGCCTGCCTGAGAATAATGCCTGCATGAACCTTTGTAAATGCTGAAACGCACCTATCATGACATGTTTCTTTTGTATATGTCCTCTGCTTATATTTTAATGGATTTGTTTGAATAAAAGCTAGGTTTTATAGAAGATTGCTTGCAGGAGGCTTTGCTTTGTATTGCCAGCTTTGCAGGCTGAGCATAGAGTGGTTGTCTTACACGCTTGGGGATGCTCTATTGGACAGTCTTGTTCACGTGGCCAGGATGCACCCGAATCTGAGGCTAAGCTTTTCACGAGGGTTGACAGCCAAAGAGAGTAATTTCTACAGACGGGGAATGCCACATGATGGTGGCACACAGTGGATATCCCTGGGATGAAGTGAGACTTAGAAAGTAAGTCTCTCCACTCTGCATTATTCTATATATTTGTTTTAATAGCCTGCGGGGCCGTTGCCAACACCAGTCAATACATATTTGCTTTGTTAATTGGTGGGATATATTTGTCCTTCTCTATGAGGGGGGGAGGGGGACGACGACGACGACACTGCAACCTAACTATAACTTGAATTGCTGTGTGGCCTCTAAATGATAGTGACTTCTAGGTCCGTTGCCTATCAATAATGTCCCGGGTTGAATTATGTTACACTTGTTGTTCACTCTGTAGTTGCAGCGTGGTGTTGTGACATGATGGGAATCCAATCCTCATATGTATGGGCGCAATTTTGTTTTGATGTGATGTTTTCACTGTATTTCATCTGATTGTATACTATCTGGCTCTGTTAGAAATTTGTGTTTACATTTTTACATGCTTGTAGCACAGACTTTTTGTCTTTCCCAATGGTTGGTGATGGGCGCTCCCCTATTTTTGTAGATATCTTATTGGCCGCGAGATGCCATACCCATTGCTTTGGGGGCTGTATGTTTGTATGGTTGCTATGACAACCTCCCGACGGCCGCAACCTGCGTGGGGCACTCATGACCTCTCACGTACTATGATCTCTCTATACTTTGGGTCTTTTTGAATAGAGGATCTGCTGTATATATGGTATATGTGTATTTGGTATAGGTTGTTTGGGTGACTTAGGTTTATAAGCTTCACGCAATGGGAATACAGTATGGGGGTCTTCACCTGTTGTTTTTCCAGTGGGAGTGGCTACACAGGGGTTGACTTGGAACTGTATCACTGGGGTTAGTTTAAAAGGCACTGTATTTTGCATGTTTGCACATTGTTATTTTGTCTTGTCTGATGAAGGGGATAATACCCTGAAACGTTACATTAAATGGTAACATTGAAAAATCCTGGCGAGTGCATCATCATTTCCTGCCTTTATTCATATCATGGAAGCACCCTAGGTGGATGAACCTGTAATCGTGAGTGCTGGCCTACCTGCTGTATATATATATATATATAAGTAATCTCTAGTGTGTAAGTTCCCACGGGAATAGGGCCCTCAATCCCTCCTGTATGTGTTTGTAAATTTTGTCCTGTATCTTACAAGTCTTGTATTGTTTTATTTAAATGAATTGTATCCATGGACAGCGCTGCGGAATATGTTGGCGCTTAATAAATAAAGTA
This sequence comes from Bombina bombina, assembly GCF_027579735.1. NCBI lineage: Eukaryota > Metazoa > Chordata > Amphibia > Anura > Bombinatoridae > Bombina > Bombina bombina. The sequence goes on along the minus strand of NC_069505.1, from coordinate 300,598,717 downwards.
TAAAAATAATAATAATAATAATAATAATAATAATAATAGTGTGCCTTGTCTCTCTGTCCAAGATCAGCCATCTTCAGCAGGAGTAGAAGGGATGAGAGATGCTAGTTATTGGTTTTCCAATTGTATGCCCAATTCACTAGGGTGTGGCCTATTATATGCAATTAAAAGGCTATATAGCTGTATCTTTAGACTAGGCCAAAAGCCTGGTCTAATCTATAAAGGTGTATCTGGAGGGAAGGAATTTGTTATATGAAATAGGCCTGGTTTTTTAAACAATTTGCTTTAAAAAGTGGCTTTGCGAATATCCAAGGAATAAAATCTCTAAATTGTGTGTATGTGATGCAAGCACAATTTTAATTTGAAATCTGGTAAATAACAGGAAAGTAAACAGACTTTCACACTGTCTAAATGATAAACGGTCACTTGCCCCCCTACTGTCCAGTTAAAAAAAGAGACCACTAAGCTGCACAGGGGCTGTGTTAATAGGTATTTTATCCTATATATGCAGGATCACATTCTAAATGTGCAAGAGCTGGGGGCATCCAATCCCCCTAACCATCTTATGAAAAGATATGTACTGCAGTCTAATTAAAGGAACAGTCTAGTCAAAATTAAACTTTAATTATTCAGACAGGATTTGTAATTGTAATCAACTTTCCAATTTACTTTTATCATCAAATTTGCTTTGTTCTCTTGGCATTCTTAGTTGAAACTAAACCTAGGTAGGCTAATATGCTAATTTCTAAGCCCTTGAGGGATGCCTCTTATCAGATGCTTTTTAAATTGCTTTTCACACCAACTCTTCGACATGGGATGTCTTGGCCATAGATAACACTGTGTTAACGCCCGGGAAGTTATTTAAGATTTAGCACAATACAATACTAAATGCAACTCTATAGATTTTATATAGTCACAGTCATGTGATCAGGGGGCTGTCAGAAGGTTCTTAGATACAAGGTAAAAAAGTATATTACTATAACTGTTTTGGTTATGCAAACCTGGGGAATGCGTAATAAAGGGATTATGTATCTTTTAAAACAATAAACATTCTATTATAGGCTATCCCTTTAAGTGTCAGGTTACATGCACTGCCTTGTAACCTGACCTGCTGTAAGCCTAGAACAAATGTAACCCCTTACCTGCCAGATGGGAATTTAATGCACTGCTTTGCAATACTCAGCAGCCCTCTCTCACAGTCAAGGAGTTGGCTGGATAAAAAACATCAGACTAAGGACATATGTGTAGTAAAGTATCACAGTTTTCAATAACAATGGCTCTGCATATTGCATGTGAACAGGAGCAACCTCCCAGTGTGGGAATAGATACAGAGCACTTGCACATATAAACCAAAATCATATAAAAAAAATATTATAGGTAAATATTTATAACTCACTTTTTATTTAAAATAAGCAACAGGCTGCCATTTTGTTCTTTAGATTATATATATTTATTTATCTATTTGTTTTGTAAACGTTATTATATCTGATGGGCACGCCCATATGTAAAACAATGTTGTACTGGTATGCACAAGAAACAAACAAAAAAAACCAAAACACATTCCACAAAAAAAGATGCACAGAAGCACATTTAGGATTTCAAATGCATATGAAATGAGTGGGATATTCTGGTGCACAAATATTTATACTTGTTTAGAGCATATATTTTTAAAGGGACAGAAACCCTTATTTTTTAGTTGATAAAAGGGTTTACTGTGCCTTTAAAAGAGGTCTATTAGTAAAAGTTATATAGTGCTATGCCTTAAGTTTCCCGGACCATCCCCAAATCTGCTGGGGTTTTTTTATATCTCAAACTGCAGACCGTAAAGCCAATGTGGTATAGAAATTGTGTCACAATTAAAAGAAACAGTGCTTCAAATCCACGCAAAAAATAAATAAAAAATAGATATAGAAACCATAAAAAAAAGGTAGGATGTATAAAAACAGAATTTATGCTTACCTGATAAATTACTTTCTCCAACGGTGTGTCCGGTCCACGGCGTCATCCATAACTTGTGGGAATATTCTCTTCCCCAACAGGAAATGGCAAAGAGCACAGCAAAAGCTGTCCATATAGCCCCTCCCAGGCTCCGCCCCCCCAGTCATTCGACCGACGGTTAGGAGAAAAAAAGGAGAAACTATAGGGTGCCGTGGTGACTGTAGTGTATAGAGAAAGAACTTTTTCAAACCTGATTAAAAAACCAGGGCGGGCCGTGGACCGGACACACCGTTGGAGATAGTAATTTATCAGTTAAGCATAAATTCTGTTTTCTCCAACATTGGTGTGTCCGGTCCACGGCGTCATCCATAACTTGTGGGAACCAATACCAAAGCTTTAGGACACGGATGAAGGGAGGGAGCAAATCAGGTTACCTAAACAGAAGGCACCACGGCTTGCAAAACCTCTCTCCCAAAAATAGCCTCCGAAGAAGCATAAGTATCAAATTTGTAGAATTTGGCAAAAGTGTGCAGAGAAGACCAAGTCGCTGCCTTACATATCTGATCAACAGAAGCCTCGTTCTTGAAGGCCCATGTGGAAGCCACGGCCCTAGTAGAGTGAGCTGTGATTCGTTCAGGAGGCTGCCGTCCGGCAGTCTCATAAGCCAATCGGATGATGCTTTTCAGCCAGAAAGAAAGAGAGGTAGCAGTAGCTTTTTGTCCTCTCCTCTTACTAGAATAAACGACAAACAAAGAAGAAGTTTATCTGAAATCCTTTGTTGCTTCTAAATAGAACTTTAAAGCACGGACTACATCTAAATTGTGTAACAAAAATTCCTTCTTTGAAACTGGATTCGGACACAAAGAAGGAACAACTATTTCCTGGTTAATATTCTTGTTGGAAACAACTTTTGGAAGAAAACCAGGCTTGGTAAGCAAAACAACCTTATCTGAATGGAACACCAGATAGGGTGGATCACACTGCAAAGCAGATAATTCAGAAACTCTTCTAGCAGAAGAGATAGCAACCAAAAACAGAACTTTCCAAGATAGTAACTTGATATCTATGGAATGTAAGGGTTCAAACGGAACCCCTTGAAGAACTGAAATAACTAAATTTAGACTCCAGGGAGGAGTCAAGGGTCTGTAAACAGGCTTGATTCTGACCAAAGCCTGTGCAAAAGCTTGTACATCTGGCACAGCTGCCAGTCGTTTGTGTAAAAAGACAGATAAAGCAGAAATCTGTCCTTTTAAAGAACTCGCTGACAATCCCTTATCCAAACCTTCTTGGAGAAAGGAGAGGATCTTAGGAATTTTAATCTTACTCCAGGAGAATCCCTTGGATTCACACCAACAGATATATCTTTTCCATATTTTATGGTAAATCTTTCTAGTCACAGGTTTTCTGGCTTGGACCAGAGTATCTATCACTGAATCTGAAAACCCACGCTTGGATAAAATCAAACGTTCAATTTCCAAGCAGTCAGCTGCAGAGAAACTAGATTTGGATGTTCGAATGGACCTTGTACTAGAAGATCCTGTCTCAAAGGTAGCTTCCATGGTGGAGCCGATGACATATTCACCAGGTCTGCATACCAAGTCCTGCGCAGCCACGCAGGAGCTATCAGAATCACTGATGCCTTCTCCTGTTTGATCCTGGCTACAAGCCTGGGAAGGAAACGCATAAGCTAGGTTGAACGACCAAGGCGCCACTAATGCATCCACTAGAGTCGCCTTGGGGTCCCTGGATCTGGACCCGTAGCAAGGGACCTTGAAGTTCTGACGGGACGCCATCAGGTCCATGTCTGGAATGCCCCATAATTGAGTCAACTGGGCAAACACCTCCGGGTGGAGCTCCCACTCCCCCGGATGGAATGTCTAACGATTCAGAAAATCCGCCTCCCAGTTGTCTACTCCTGGGATGTGGATTGCAGATAGGTGGCAGGAGTGATCCTCCGCCCATTCGATGATTTTGGATACCTCTCTCATCGCCAAGGAACTCCTTGTTCCCCCCTGATGGTTGATGTAAGCTACAGTCGTCATGCTGTCTGACTGGAATCTTATGAATCCGGCCTTCGCTAGTTGAGGCCAAGCCCGGAGAGCATTGAATATCGCTCTCAGTTCCAGGATGTTTATCGGGAGAAGAGACTCTTCCCGAGACCATGGACCCTGAGCTTTCAGGGAATCCCAGACCGCGCCCCAGCCTAATAGACTGGCGTCGGTCGTGACAATGACCCACTTTGGTCTGCGGAAACTCATTCCCTGAGACAGGTGTTCCTGGGACAACCACCAACGGAGTGAGTCTCTGGTCATCTGGTCTACTTGAATCTTTTGAGACAAGTCTGTATAGTCCCCATTCCACTGCTTGAGCATGCACAGTTGTAATGGTCTTAGATGAATTCGAGCAAAAGGAACTATGTCCATTGCTGCAACCATCAACCCTACTACTTCCATGCACTGAGCTATGGAAGGCTGCAGAATAGAGAGAAGAACTTGACAAGCGTTTAGAAGCTTTGACTTTCTGACCTCTGTCAAGAAGATCTTCATTTCTAAAGAATCTATTATTGTTCCCAAAAAGGGAACTCTTGTCGCCGGAGACAGGGAACTCTTTTCTACATTCACCTTCCACCCGTGAGATCTGAGAAAGGCTAGAACAATGTCTGTATGAGCCTTTGCTTTGGAAAGAGACGACGCTTGAATTAGAATGTCGTCCAGATAAGGTGCCACTGCAATACCCCTTGGTCTTAGAACCGCTAGAAGGGATCCGAGCACCTTTGTGAAAATTCTGGGAGCAGTGGCTAGCCCGAATGGGAGAGCCACGAACTGATAATGTTTGTCCAGAAAGGCGAACCTTAGGAACTGATGATGATCTTTGTGGATAGGAACATGTAGATACGCATCCTTTAAATCCACGGTAGTCATATATTGACCCTCCTGGATTGTAGGTAAAATTGTTCGAATGGTTTCCATTTTGAACAATGGAACTCTGAGAAATTTGTTTAGAATTTTTAAATCCAGAATTGGTCTGAAAGTTCCCTCTTTTTTGGGAACTACAAACAGATTTGAGTAAAACCCCTGACCTTGTTCCACAGTTGGAACTGGGTGTATCACTCCCATCTTTAACAGGTCTTCTACACAATGTAAGAATGCCTGTCTCTTTATTTGGTTTGAAGATAAGTGAGACATGTGGAACCTTCCCCTTGGGGGTAGTTCCTGAATTCTAGAAGATAACCCTGAGAGACTATTTCTAGTGCCCAGGGATCCTGAACATCTCTTGCCCAAGCCTGAGCAAAGAGAGAGAGTCTGCCCCCTACTAGATCCGGTCCCGGATCGGGGGCTACCCCTTCATGCTGTTTTGGTAGCAGCAGCAGGCTTCTTGGCCTGTTTACCCTTGTTCCAGCCTTGCATTGGTTTCCAAGCTGGTTTAGTCTGGGAAGCGTTACCCTCTTGTCTAGAGGCTGCAGAGTTGGCAGGCGGTCCGTTCCTGAAATTGCGAAAGAAACGAAAATAGGACTTATTCTTAGCCTTGAAAGGTCTATCTTGTGGGAGGGCATGGCCCTTTCCCCCAGTGATGTCTGAAATAATCTCTTTCAATTCTGGCCCAAAAAGGGTCTTACCTTTGAAAGGGATATTAAGCAATTTTGTCTTGGAAGATACATCCGCCGACCAAGACTTTAGCCAGAGCGCTCTGCGCGCCACAATTGCAAACCCTGAATTTTTCGCCGCTAACCTCGCTAACTGCAAAGCGGCGTCTAAAATAAAGGAATTAGCTAACTTAAGTGCGTGAATTCTGTCCATGACTTCCTCATACGGAGTCTCCCTACTGAGCGACTTTTCCAGTTCCTCGAACTGTAGTGACAGGAATAATGCACGAAATAGGTTGAAGGAGGTAACCTTGCTGTACAAAAATCTTTTTAAGCAAACCCTCCAATTTTTTATCCATAGGATCTTTGAAAGCACAATTGTCCTCAATGGGAATGGTCGTGCATTTGGCTAGTGTAGAAACCGCCCCCCTCGACCTTAGGGACTGTTTGCCATAAGTCCTTCCTGGGGTCGACCATAGGGAACAATTTCTTAAATATAGGAGGAGGGACAAAAGGTATGCCTGGCTTCTCCCACTCCTTATTCACTATGTCCGCCACCCGTTTAGGTATCGGAAAGGCATCAGGGTGCACCGGGACCTCTAGGAACTTCCATCTTGCACAATTTTTCTGGGATGACCAGATTGTCACAATCATCCAGAGTAGATAGCACCTCCTTAAGTAATGCGTGGAAATGCTCTAATTTAAATTTAAATGTCACAACATCAGGTTCTGCCTTCTTCCTGTATCAGAAATTTCTCCATCTGACAAACCCTCCCTCACTGCCACTTCAGACTGGTGTGAGGGTATGACAGAAAAATTATCATCAGCGCCCTCCTGCTCTACAGTGTTTAAAACAGAGCAATTGCGCTTTCTCTGAAATGCTGGCATTTTGGATAAAAACAGAATTTATGTTTACCTGATAAATTACTTTCTCCAACGGTGTGTCCGGTCCACGGCGTCATCCTTACTTGTGGGATATTCTCTTCCCCAACAGGAAATGGCAAAGAGCCCAGCAAAGCTGGTCACATGATCCCTCCTAGGCTCCGCCTACCCCAGTCATTCGACCGACGTTAAGGAGGAATATTTGCATAGGAGAAACCATATGGTACCGTGGTGACTGTAGTTAAAGAAAATAAAATATCAGACCTGATTAAAAAAACCAGGGCGGGCCGTGGACCGGACACACCGTTGGAGAAAGTAATTTATCAGGTAAACATAAATTCTGTTTTCTCCAACATAGGTGTGTCCGGTCCACGGCGTCATCCTTACTTGTGGGAACCAATACCAAAGCTTTAGGACACGGATGAAGGGAGGGAGCAAATCAGGTCACCTAAATGGAAGGCACCACGGCTTGCAAAACCTTTCTCCCAAAAATAGCCTCAGAAGAAGCAAAAGTATCAAACTTGTAAAATTTGGTAAAAGTGTGCAGTGAAGACCAAGTCGCTGCCCTACATATCTGATCAACAGAAGCCTCGTTCTTGAAGGCCCATGTGGAAGCCACAGCCCTAGTGGAATGAGCTGTGATTCTTTCGGGAGGCTGCCGTCCTGCAGTCTCGTAAGCCAATCTGATGATGCTTTTAATCCAAAAGGAGAGAGAGGTAGACGTTGCTTTTTGACCTCTCCTTTTACCGGAGTAAACAACAAACAAGGAAGATGTTTGTCTAAAATCCTTTGTAGCATCTAAATAGAATTTTAGAGCGCGAACAACATCCAAATTGTGCAACAAACGTTCCTTCTTTGAAACTGGTTTCGGACACAGAGAAGGTACGATAATCTCCTGGTTAATGTTTTTGTTAGAAACAACTTTTGGAAGAAAACCAGGTTTAGTACGTAAAACCACCTTATCTGCATGGAACACCAGATAAGGAGGAGAACACTGCAGAGCAGATAATTCTGAAACTCTTCTAGCAGAAGAAATTGCAACTAAAAACAAAACTTTCCAAGATAATAACTTAATATCAACGGAATGTAAGGGTTCAAACGGAACCCCCTGAAGAACTGAAAGAACTAAATTGAGACTCCAAGGAGGAGTCAAAGGTTTGTAAACAGGCTTAATTCTAACCAGAGCCTGAACAAAAGCTTGAACATCTGGCACAGCTGCCAGCTTTTTGTGAAGTAACACAGACAAGGCAGAAATCTGTCCCTTCAGGGAACTTGCAGATAATCCTTTTTCTAATCCGTCTTGAAGGAAGGATAAAATCTTAGGAATCTTAACCTTGTCCCAAGGGAATCCTTTAGATTCACACCAACAGATATACTTTTTCCAAATCTTGTGGTAAATCTTTCTAGTTACAGGCTTTCTGGCCTGAACAAGAGTATCAATAACAGAATCTGAGAATCCTCGCTTCGATAGAATCAAGCGTTCAATCTCCAAGCAGTCAGCTGGAGTGAAACCAGATTCGGATGTTCGAACGGACCCTGAACAAGAAGGTCTCGTCTCAAAGGTAGCTTCCAAGGTGGAGCCGATGACATATTCACCAGATCTGCATACCAAGTCCTGCGTGGCCACGCAGGAGCTATCAAGATCACCAACGCCCTCTCCTGATTGATCCTGGCTACCAGCCTGGGGATGAGAGGAAACGGCGGGAACACATAAGCTAGTTTGAAGGTCCAAGGTGCTACTAGTGCATCCACTAGAGCCGCCTTGGGATCCCTGGATCTGGACCCGTAGCAAGGAACTTTGCAGTTCTGACGAGAGGCCATTAGATCCATGTCTGGAATGCCCCACCGCTGGGTGACTTGGGCAAAGATTTCCGGATGGAGTTCCCACTCCCCCGGATGCAAAGTCTGACGACTCAGAAAATCCGCTTCCCAATTTTCCACTCCTGGGATGTGGATAGCAGACAGGTGGCAGGAGTGAGACTCCGCCCATAGAATGATTTTGGTCACTTCTTCCATCGCTAGGGAACTCCTTGTTCCCCCCTGATGGTTGATGTACGCAACAGTCGTCATGTTGTCTGATTGAAACCGTATGAACTTGGTCCTCGCTAGCTGAGGCCAAGCCTTGAGAGCATTGAATATCGCTCTCAGCTCCAGAATATTTATCGGTAGAAGAGATTCTTCCCGAGACCAAAGACCCTGAGCTTTCAGGGATCCCCAGACCGCGCCCCAGCCCATCAGACTGGCGTCGGTCGTGACAATGACCCACTCTGGTCTGCGGAACGTCATCCCTTGTGACAGATTGTCCAGGGACAGCCACCAACGGAGTGAGTCTCTGGTCCTCTGATTTACTTGTATCTTCGGAGACAAGTCTGTATAGTCCCCATTCCACTGACTGAGCATGCACAGTTGTAATGGTCTTAGATGAATGCGCGCAAAAGGAACTATGTCCATTGCCGCTACCATCAACCCGATCACTTCCATGCACTGAGCTATGGAAGGAAGAGGAACGGAATGAAGTATCCGACAAGAGTCTAGAAGTTTTGTTTTTCTGGCCTCTGTTAGAAAGATCCTCATTTCTAAGGAGTCTATAATTGTTCCCAAGAAGGGAACCCTTGTTGACGGGGATAGAGAACTCTTTTCCACGTTCACTTTCCAGCCGTGAGATCTGAGAAAGGCCAGGACGATGTCCGTGTGAGCCTTTGCTTGAGGAAGGGACGACGCTTGAATCAGAATGTCGTCCAGGTAAGGTACTACTGCAATGCCCCTTGGTCTTAGCACCGCTAGAAGGGACCCTAGTACCTTTGTGAAAATCCTTGGAGCAGTGGCTAATCCGAAAGGAAGCGCCACGAACTGGTAATGTTTGTCCAGGAATGCGAACCTTAGGAACCGATGATGTTCCTTGTGGATAGGAATATGTAGATACGCATCCTTTAAATCCACCGTGGTCATGAATTGACCTTCCTGGATGGAAGGAAGAATAGTTCGAATGGTTTCCATCTTGAACGATGGAACCTTGAGAAACTTGTTTAAGATCTTGAGATCTAAGATTGGTCTGAACGTTCCCTCTTTTTTGGGAACTATGAACAGATTGGAGTAGAACCCTATCCCTTGTTCTCTTAGTGGAACAGGATGAATCACTCCCATTTTTAACAGGTCTTCTACACAATGTAAGAACGCCTGTCTTTTTATGTGGTCTGAAGACAACTGAGACCTGTGGAACCTCCCCCTTGGGGGAAGTCCCTTGAATTCCAGAAGATAACCCTGGGAGACTATTTCTAGCGCCCAAGGATCCAGAACATCTCTTGCCCAAGCCTGAGCGAAGAGAGAGAGTCTGCCCCCCACCAGATCCGGTCCCGGATCGGGGGCCAATATTTCATGCTGTCTTGGTAGCAGTGGCAGGTTTCTTGGCCTGCTTTCCCTTATTCCAGCCTTGCATTGGTCTCCAAGCTGGCTTGGCTTGAGAAGTATTACCCTCTTGCTTAGAGGACGTAGCACTTTGGGCTGGTCCGTTTTTACGAAAGGGACGAAAATTAGGTCTATTTTTCGCCTTGAAAGGCCGATCCTGAGGAAGGGCGTGGCCCTTACCCCCAGTGATATCAGAGATAATCTCTTTCAAGTCAGGGCCAAACAGCGTTTTCCCCTTGAAAGGAATGTTTAGTAGCTTGTTCTTGGAAGACGCATCAGCCGACCAAGATTTCAACCAAAGCGCTCTGCGCGCCACAATAGCAAACCCAGAATTCTTAGCCGCTAACCTAGCCAATTGCAAAGTGGCGTCTAGGGTGAAAGAATTAGCCAATTTGAGAGCATTGATTCTGTCCATAATCTCCTCATAAGGAGGAGAATCACTATCGAGCGCCTTTATCAGCTCATCAAACCAGAAACATGCGGCTGTAGTGACAGGGACAATGCATGAAATTGGTTGTAGAAGGTAACCCTGCTGAACAAACATCTTTTTAAGCAAACCTTCTAATTTTTTATCCATAGGATCTTTGAAAGCACAACTATCCTCTATGGGTATAGTGGTGCGTTTGTTTAAAGTAGAAACCGCTCCCTCGACCTTGGGGACTGTCTGCCATAAGTCCTTTCTGGGGTCGACCATAGGAAACAATTTTTTAAATATGGGGGGAGGGACGAAAGGAATACCGGGCCTTTCCCATTCTTTATTAACAATGTCCGCCACCCGCTTGGGTATAGGAAAAGCTTCTGGGAGCCCCGGCACCTCTAGGAACTTGTCCATTTTACATAGTTTCTCTGGGATGACCAACTTTTCACAATCATCCAGAGTGGATAATACCTCCTTAAGCAGAATGCGGAGATGTTCCAACTTAAATTTAAATGCAATTACATCAGGTTCAGCCTGTTGAGAAATGTTCCCTGAATCAGTAATTTCTCCCTCAGACAAAACCTCCCTGGCCCCCTCAGATTGGGTTAGGGGCCCTTCAGAGATATTAATATCAGCGTCGTCATGCTCTTCAGTAACTAAAACAGAGCAGCCACGCTTACGCTGACAAGGGTTCATTTTGGCTAAAATGTTTTTGACAGAATTATCCATTACAGCCGTTAATTGTTGCATAGTAAGGAGTATTGGCGCGCTAGATGTACTAGGGGCCTCCTGAGTGGGCAAGACTCGTGTAGACGAAGGAGGGAATGATGCAGTACCATGCTTACTCCCCTCACTTGAGGAATCATCTTGGGCATCATTGTCATTATCACATAAATCACATTTATTTAAATGAACAGGAATTCTGGCTTCCCCACATTCAGAACACAGTCTATCTGGTAGTTCAGACATGTTAAACAGGCATAAACTTGATAATAAAGTACAAAAAACGTTTTAAAATAAAACCGTTACTGTCACTTTAAATTTTAAACTGAACACACTTTATTACTGCAATTGCGAAAAAACATGAAGGAATTGTACAAAATTCACCAAATTTTCACCACAGTGTCTTAAAGCCTTAAAAGTATTGCACACCAAATTTGGAAGCTTTAACCCTTAAAATAACGGAACCGGAGCCGTTTTAACACTTTAACCCCTTACAGTCCCTGGTATCTGCTTTGCTGAGACCCAACCAAACCCAAAGGGGAATACGATACCAAATGACGCCTTCAGAAAGTCTTTTCTAAGTATCAGAGCTCCTCTCACATGCGACTGCATGCCATGCTTCTCAAAAACAAGTGCGCCACACCGGCGCGAAAATGAGGCTCTGCTTATGCTTTGGGAAAGCCCCTAAGAAATAAGGTGTCTAATACAGTGCCTGCCGATATTATAATATCAATATACCCAGATAAAATGATTCCTCAAGGCTAAATATGTGTTAATAATGAATCGATTTAGCCCAGAAAAGTCTACAGTCTTAATAAGCCCTTGTGAAGCCCTTATTTACCATCGTAATAAACATGGCTTACCGGATCCCATAGGGAAAATGACAGCTTCCAGCATTACATCGTCTTGTTAGAATGTGTCATACCTCAAGCAGCAAGAGACTGCACACTGTTCCCCCAACTGAAGTTAATTGCTCTCAACAGTCCTGTGTGGAACAGCCATGGATTTTAGTTACGGTTGCTAAAATCATTTTCCTCATACAAACAGAAATCTTCATCTCTTTTCTGTTTCTGAGTAAATAGTACATACCAGCACTATTTCAAAATAACAAACTCTTGATTGAATAATAAAAACTACAGTTAAACACTAAAAAACTCTAAGCCATCTCCGTGGAGATGTTGCCTGTACAACGGCAAAGAGAATGACTGGGGTAGGCGGAGCCTAGGAGGGATCATGTGACCAGCTTTGCTGGGCTCTTTGCCATTTCCTGTTGGGGAAGAGAATATCCCACAAGTAAGGATGACGCCGTGGACCGGACACACCTATGTTGGAGAAATATTAGCTATGGAGTTATCCATTACTGCCGTCAATTGTTGCATAGTAACAAGCATTGGCGCGCTAGAAGTACTAGGGGTCGCCTGCGCGGGCATAACTGGTATAGACACAGAAGGAGAGGATGTAGAACTATCTCTACTTCCTTCATCTGAGGAATCATCCTGGGGAACCTTACTATTTGTGACAGTACTGTCCTTACTGTGTTTGGACGCTATGGCACAATTATCCCATATATTTGAGGGGGGAACCACATTGGCTTCCATACATACAGAACATGATCTATCTGAAGGTACAGACATGTTAAACAGGCTTAAACTGGTTAATAAAGCACAAAAACCGTTTTAAAACAAAACCGTTACTGTCTCTTTAAATGTTAAACAGGGCACACTTTATTACTGAATATGTGAAAAACTATGAAGGAATTATCCAATCTTTACCACAGTGTCTTAATGCATTCAAAGTATTGCACCCCAATTTTCAAGCCGTTAACCCTTAAAATGTGGAAACCGGAGCCGTTTGCAATTTTAACCCCACTACAGTCCCAGCCACAGCCTTGGCTTACCGATCCCCATGAGGGAAAATGACAGCCTTCCAGCATTACACAGTCTTGTTAGAAAAATGGCTAGTCAAACCTTGAGCAGAAAAGTCTGCAAACTGTTCCCCCCAACTGAAGTTCTCTCAGCTCAACAGTCCTGCGTGGGAACAGCAATTGATTTTAGTTACTGCTGCTAAAATCATACTCCTCTTTTAAACAGAACTCTTCATCTCTTTCTGTTTCAGAGTAAATAGTACATTCCAGCACTATTTTAAAATAACAAACTCTTGATAGAAGAATAAAAAACAGAATTTATGCTTACCTGATAAATTACTTTCTCCAACGGTGTGTCCGGTCCACGGCGTCATCCTTACTTGTGGGATATTCTCTTCCCCAACAGGAAATGGCAAAGAGTCCCAGCAAAGCTGGCCATATAGTCCCTCCTAGGCTCCGCCCACCCCAGTCATTCGACCGACGGACAGGAGGAAATATATATAGGAGAAACCATATGATACCGTGGTGACTGTAGTTAGAGAAAATAATTCATCAGACCTGATTAAAAAAACCAGGGCGGGCCGTGGACCGGACACACCGTTGGAGAAAGTAATTTATCAGGTAAGCATAAATTCTGTTTTCTCCAACATTGGTGTGTCCGGTCCACGGCGTCATCCTTACTTGTGGGAACCAATACCAAAGCTTTAGGACACGGATGAAGGGAGGGAGCAAATCAGGTTACCTAAACTGAAGGCACCATAGCTTGCAAAACCTTTCTCCCAAAAATAGCCTCCGAAGAAGCAAAAGTATCAAATTTGTAAAATTTGGCAAAAGTGTGCAGTGAAGACCAAGTCGCTGCCTTACATATCTGGTCAACAGAAGCCTCGTTCTTGAAGGCCCATGTGGAAGCCACAGCCCTAGTGGAGTGAGCTGTGATTCTTTCAGGAGGCTGCCGTCCGGCAGTCTCATAAGCCAATCGGATGATGCTTTTAAGCCAAAAGGAAAGAGAGGTAGAAGTCGCTTTTTGACCTCTCCTTTTACCAGAATAAACAACAAACAAGGAAGATGTTTGTCTGAAATCTTTTGTAGCCTCTAAATAGAATTTTAGAGCACGGACTACATCCAAATTGTGTAACAAACGTTCCTTCTTTGAAACTGGATTCGGACACAAAGAAGGTACAACTATCTCCTGGTTAATATTTTTGTTAGAAACAACCTTAGGAAGAAAACCAGGCTTAGTACGCAAAACCACCTTATCTGCATGGAACACCAGATAGGGCGGAGAACACTGCAGAGCAGATAACTCTGAAACTCTTCTAGCAGAAGAAATTGCAACCAAAAACAAAACTTTCCAAGATAGTAACTTAATATCTATGGAATGTAAAGGTTCAAACGGAACCCCTTGAAGAACTGAAAGAACTAGATTTAGACTCCAGGGAGGAGTCAAAGGTCTGTAAACAGGCTTGATCCTAACCAGAGCCTGAACAAATGCTTGAACATCTGGCACAGCTGCCAGTCTCTTGTGTAGTAAGACAGATAAAGCAGAGATCTGTCCCTTTAGAGAACTTGCAGATAATCCTTTCTCCAAACCTTCTTGTAGAAAGGAGAGAATCTTAGGAATTTTTATCTTATTCCATGGGAATCCTTTGGATTCACACCAACAGATATATTTTTTCCATATTTTATGGTAAATTTTTCTAGTTACCGGTTTTCTGGCCTGAACCAGAGTATCTATCACAGAATCTGAAAACCCACGCTTCGATAGAATCAAGCGTTCAATCTCCAAGCCGTCAGCTGGAGGGAGACCAGATTTGGATGTTCGAATGGACCCTGAACAAGAAGGTCCTGTCTCAAAGGTAGCTTCCATGGTGGAGCCGATGACATATTCACCAGGTCTGCATACCAAGTCCTGCGTGGCCACGCAGGAGCTATCAAGATCACCGAGGCCCTCTCCTGATTGATCCTGGCTACCAGCCTGGGAATGAGAGGAAACGGTGGAAATACATAAGCTAGGCTGAAGGTCCAAGGTGCTACTAGTGCATCTACTAGAGTCGCCTTGGGATCCCTGGATCTGGACCCGTAGCAAGGAACCTTGAAGTTCTGACGAGACGCCATCAGATCCATGTCTGGAATGCTCCATAATTGAGTTATTTGGGCAAAGATCTCCGGATGGAGTTCCCACTCCCCCGGATGGAATGTCTGACGACTCAGAAAATCCGCCTCCCAGTTTTCCACTCCTGGGATGTGGATCGCAGACAGGTGGCAGGAGTGATCCTCCGCCCATTGAATTATTTTGGTCACTTCTTTCATCGCCAGGGAACTCCTTGTTCCCCCCTGATGATTGATATATGCAACGGTCGTCATGTTGTCTGATTGGAACCTTATGAATCTGGCCTTTGCTAGTTGAGGCCAAGCTCTGAGAGTATTGAATATCGCTCTCAGTTCCAGAATGTTTATCGGGAGAAGAGACTCTTCCCGAGACCATAGACCCTGAGCTTTCAATGATTCCCAGACCGCGCCCCAGCCCACTAGACTGGCGTCGGTCGTGACAATGACCCACTCTGGTCTGCGGAAGCTCATTCCCTGGGACAGATGGTCCAGGGTCAGCCACCAACGGAGTGAATCTCTGGTCTTTTGATCTACTTGAATCATTGGAGACAAGTCTGTATAATCCCCATTCCACTGTTTGAGCATGCACAGTTGTAATGGTCTTAGATGAATTCGTGCAAAAGGAACTATGTCCATTGTTGCAACCATCAACCCTACTACTTCCATGCACTGTGCTATGGAAGGGCGAGGAACAGAATGAAGCACTTGACAAGAGCTTAGAAGTTTTGATTTTCTGACCTCTGTCAGAAAAATCCTAATTTCTAAGGAATCTATTATTGTTCCCAAGAAGGGAACTCTTGTCGACGGAGACAGAGAACTTTTTTCTATGTTCACCTTCCATCCGTGTGATCTGAGAAAGGCTAGAACGATGTCCGTATGAGCCTTTGCTTTTGACAAGGACGACGCTTGTATTAGAATGTCGTCCAAGTAAGGTTCTACTGCAATGCCCCTCGGTCTTAGAACCGCTAGAAGGGACCCTAGCACCTTTGTGAAAATCCTTGGAGCAGTGGCTAACCCGAATGGGAGGGCCACAAACTGGTAATGCTTGTCCAGAAAAGCGAACCTTAGGAACTGATGATGTTCTTTGTGGATAGGAATATGTAGGTACGCATCCTTTAGATCCACGGTAGTCATAAATTGACTTTCCTGGATAGTGGGTAGAATCGTTCGAATGGTTTCCATCTTGAACGATGGTACCCTGAGAAATTTGTTGAGGATCTTCAAATCCAAAATTGGTCTGAAAGTTCCCTCTTTTTTGGGAACTACGAACAGATTGGAATAAAATCCCATTCCTTGTTCCTTTATTGGAACTGGGTGTATCACTCCCATCTTTAACAGGTCTTCTACACAATGTAAGAATGCCTGTCTCTTTATTTGGTTTGAGGATAAGTGAGACATGTGGAACCTTCCCCTTGGGGGTAGTTCCTTGAATTCCAGGAGATAACCTTGAGAAACTATTTCTAGCGCCTAGGGATCCTGAACATCTCTTGCCCAAGCCTGAGCAAAGAGAGAGAGTCTGCCCCCCACTAGATCCGGTCCCGGATCGGGGGCTACTCCTTCATGCTGTTTTGTTAGCAGTGGCAGGCTTCTTGGCCTGCTTACCCTTGTTCCAGCCTTGCATCGGTTTCCAGGCTGGTTTGGGTTGTGAGGCATTACCCTCTTGCTTAGAGGATGCAGAATTAGAGGCCGGTCCTTTCCTGAAATTGCGAAAGGGACGAAAATTAGACTTATTTTTAGCCTTAAAAGACCTATCTTGTGGAAGGGCGTGGCCCTTTCCCCCAGTGATGTCTGAAATAATCTCTTTCAATTCTGGTCCAAATAGAGTTTTACCTTTGAAAGGGATGTTAAGCAATTTTGTCTTGGATGACACATCCGCTGACCAAGACTTTAGCCAAAGCGCTCTGCGCGCCACGATAGCAAACCCTGAATTTTTCGCCGCTAATCTAGCTAATTGCAAAGCGGCATCTAAAATAAAAGAGTTAGCCAATTTAAGTGCGTGAACTCTGTCCATAACCTCCTCATATGGAGTCTCTCTACTTAGCGACTTTTCTAGTTCCTCGAACCAGAACCACGCTGCTGTAGTGACAGGAACAATGCACGAAATTGGTTGTAGAAGGTAACCTTGCTGTACAAAAATCTTTTTAAGCAAACCTTCCAATTTTTTATCCATAGGATCTTTGAAAGCACAACTATCTTCGATAGGAATAGTAGTGCGTTTGTTTAGAGTAGAAACTGCCCCCTCGACCTTAGGGACTGTCTGCCATAAGTCCTTTCTGGGGTCGACCATAGGAAATAATTTCTTAAATATAAGGGGGGGAACAAAAGGTATGCCGGGCTTTTCCCACTCCTTATTTACTATGTCCGCCACCCGCTTAGGTATAGGAAAAGGGTCGGGGTGCACCGGAACCTCTAGGAACTTGTCCATCTTGCATAATTTCTCTGGAATGACCAAGTTGTCACAATCATCCAGAATAGATAACACCTCCTTAAGCAGTGCGCGGAGATGTTCTAATTTAAATTTAAATGTCACAACATCAGGTTCAGCTTGATGAGAAATTTTTCCTGAATCTGAGATTTCTCCATCTGACAAAACCTCCCTCATGGCCCCTTCAGATTGGTGTGAGGGTATGACAGAACAATTATCATCAGCGCCCTCTTGCTCTTCAGTGTTTAAAACAGAGCAATCTCGCTTTCTCTGATAATTAGGCATTTTGGATAAAATATTTGCTATGGAGTTATCCATTACAGCCGTTAATTGTTGCATGGTAATAAGCATTGGCGCACTAGATGTACTAGGGGCCTCCTGCGTGGGCAAAACTGGTGTAGACACAGTAGGAGATGATGTAGTATCATGTTTACTCCCCTCATCTGAGGAATCATCTTGGGCAATTTCATTATCTGTGGCAGTACTGTCCTTACTTTGTTTGGACGCTATGGCACAATTATCACATAAATTTAAATGGGGAGACACATTGGCTTTCATACATATAGAACATAGCTTATCTGAAGGTACAGACATGTTAAACAGGCTTAAACTTGTCAACAAAGCACAAAAAACGTTTTAAAACAAAACCGTTACTGTCTCTTTAAATTTTAAACAGAAAACACTTTATTACTGAATATGTGAAAAAGTATGAAGGAATTGTTCAAAAATTACCAAAATTTCACCACAGTGTCTTAAAGCATTAATAGTATTGCACACCAAATTTCAGAGCTTTAACCCTTAAAATAACGGAACCGGAGCCGTTATAAATTTAACCCCTATATAGTCCCAGCTATAGTCTTTGCTGAGACCCAACCAAGCCCAGAGGGGAATACGATACCAATTGACGCCTTCTAGAAGCTTTTCCAGCAATTTTTAGATCCTCACACATGCATCTGCATGCCCTGCTCTCAAAAAACAACTGCGCAGTAATGGCCCGAAAATGAGGCTCAGTCTATAACTAGGAAGGCCCCCTGACTGGAAAAGGTGTCTAACACAGTGCCTGCCGTTTAATAAACGTTCCCCAAGTTTATAAATGCAAATTGTCAGCCTAAATCTGAATAAAATGCCCAAATAAAGCAATCGATTTAGCCCATAAAAATGTCTACCAGTTTTTTAGCCCATAATAAGCCCTCTATTCTGTTTGTTTGACTAAGAAAATGGCTTACCGGTCCCCATGAGGGGGAATGACAGCCTTCCAGCATTACATGGTCTTGTTAGAAATATGGCTAGTCATACCTTAAGCAGAAAAGTCTGCTAACTGTTTCCCCCAACTGAAGTTACTTCATCTCAACAGTCCTATGTGGAAACAGCAATCGATTTTAGTTACTGTCTGCTAAAATCATCTTCCTCTCACAAACAGAAATCTTCATCCTTTTCTGTTTCAGAGTAAATAGTACATACCACCACTATTTTAAAATAACAAACACTTGATAGAAGAATAAAAACTACATTTAAACACCAAAAAACTCTTAACCATCTCCGTGGAGATGTTGCCTGTGCAACGGCAAAGAGAATAACTTGTCATACCAGCTGCAGAGTATAAAATTTATAAGAAATTGCTTCTTTGGGTTTATTGTTTTATATGAAATAGCTACTTTTATAGTTTTAGACCACACCCATTAAGGGCTCGATTAAAAGTGCAGCGCTAATTTATCACACGCCAGCAAACGGGAAAATTTGTCTGTTTGCGGGCCCACAATAAATAACTAGCCATTACAAGTGACTGGTTATTGCTACTGTGAGATCGCAGTAGCAATTAGCGCTCAGAAAATTAACCAGAGATCATATCTCTGGTTAATTATCTGTTTCCCAATTGGCCAACATTTAATATAGTAAACTTTATTACAAATTAAAAATGGTAGCATCTTTATTTTTTAATAAAGCAAAATAAAAAATTTATTTATAAGGGGCTAAAAGTGGCGGCTGAGGGGTGTTAAAAAAAAAATGTATATTTTTATATATATATATATATATATATATATATATATATATATATATATATATATATATATGTATATATACATAAACACAAATATATATGTATATACACAAACACAAATATATATGTATATATTTATATACATATATTTTTTAAATTGATGCCCATCGCTGCGTGACTTACTCCCTTCGCTGCGCTAGGTTCTCATGCCTGACAGCATGAGAACGAGACTCCCATTGGAGCATATGGAACTGCGCTCTTGTGAGTGCAATGCTTCTGTGCAATACAAACGCAATGTCGCGTTCGCATTGCACCTCATTTGTAATACCAGTGCACATTAGTGTGCACTGGTATTTATCAGTTGAGCGCAAATATCGCTTTCGCTGAAGTGATATTTTGCAATCAACTTGAAATCTGCCCCTAAATGGGCTTAGCTTGCAGGGAAATCAGATCTCCTTATTTTATTATTTTCTGCACACATGCATGCTTCTTTTTATTATCTCTGTTTGTATACCCAAGCCCAATACGTAGAGAGAACAACTGAAAATTAACATTTTAATGGGAGTGTAATTTCTTCTGCTGGCTAGTATACACAGGTTTTCTGTAGCCTATACTTAAAGGGACATAATACTCATATGCTAAATCACTTGAAACTGATGCAGTATAACTGTAAAAAGCTGACAGGAAAATATCATCTGAGCATCTCTATGTAAAAAAGGAAGATATTATACCTTACAAGAGTAAGTGCTGTGTAAAAAGTTATACTTCAGCTGCTGCCCAGCTGCAGGTAAAAAATAAAATAAAAAATGAAGAAATGAACTGCTGAGGTCATGCACTGTTTTACTGTGATCTCATGAGATTTCCCTTAACTCTCAGGAGATTTCATAGTAAACTGAATAGGGAAATAACACGAGGCTCACACCCTTGCCTGTCCCGGGACAGACATACTAAGTTGCAAAGTCCTTTGCAATGGGGTTGAATACATAAGACATTTTGAGGTAAAATATCTTTCTTTTTTACATAGAGATGTTCAGGTGATATTTGCTAGTCAGCTTTTTACAGCTATGCTGCATCACTTTCAAGTGTTTCAACATTTGGGTATCATGGCTTTTTAAGTATAGAAACTAAGTATAGGTAGGGATACCACAGGCAGAAACAGCTATTTAAAAATGCAGATATAAAGGTAGAGCTATTTGAAAACAATTTAATTGCATTCCAGCAGGTAAAATGGATAATTGGGAACACATTAAATGGGATAAAAAATGAGGGAAAGCCGGGATATTGGTTATGCTGGGTATATATTTTTATGAGCATGTTTTTAGCTATGTTGAACAAGAAGTTGTACATTATGAACAGCGATAATAGTGACAACTGTTATTTTCCTTATTTAAGTAAATAGTTTGAAATGCTTCAACCAAACCCTGCGTGTCTTGCGTTAAGTGTCGTCCCCCCCACCAAATCTAGCCTTATCTGAATGCATTTGACAGTTTTTCACAGATAGAGAGCGTTAGTCCATGTGTTTTATATAGACAACATTGTGCTCACTCCCGTGTAGTTTTTTTAAGAGTCAGCACTGATTGCCTGAAATGCAAGCCTGTCAAAAGACCTGAGATAAGGAGGCAGTCAGCAGAAGCTTAGATACAAGGTAATTACAGAGGTAAAAAGTATATTAATATAACAGTGTTGGTTCTGCAAAACTGGAGAATGGGGGTTAACTATATTTTTCTAAAATAACATTTTGGTGTTTACTATCCCTTTAAATGGACATTTAAGAGTAAAATTAAATAATCTATTTGGTTAGAACATTTTCTTTTAAAGCAAATTCCTTTGTTTTATGTGTTTAACTGCTGCAAAGGGGTCAATGACATGACAATGTAATCTGTTTGAGGATTTTATTTCTGCACTGTTGCTGGCATATAACTCTTTAATTGCTACAAAGTGAGGCAATTTACAAGGTGGGCACAACTGCAAGCTTTCTGCAGGATGCTGCCTTCCACCTGTTAAAGTGAAAGTAAAGTTTAATGAATGAGTGCCCGGTTTTTAAAAATACTATTAAAAACAGGGGCAGTTTCATTCATTAAACTTTACATTGCAGCATGTTTTTAAATACTTACCTTTTTCTTTAGGAAACACAGACTGTCAATTCTCCCCCCGCAGCCCCTCTGTACTTAGCACAGCAATTACGAAACCGGCTTCCTCCAATCATTTTTCCAATCATTTTTTTTCTATATTCTACTATTCCCTTAACATGAGCATTGTGAAGAAGAATCCCAGTCCTCTAGATTTGTAATTATTTTGTAAATTTTATTTTGGTATCTTGCACTTCATTGCAACTATGTAACACTGTTAGACTTGTTTAGAGATGTAATTTTATATACTGACCACTAGGTGGCGTTTATATTCAAATGATAGGTGTTGATGAAACTGAGCTAAGATGTAATTAGTAACACCTGTGGTAATAGGTATTTAAGTAAGGTGACTATTGTAGAAAGGTCATATGATTAAGGGCATTTGAGCTCGAAACGTCATGTATTATTGCCTCCTGGTACAATAAAAGTGGATAATCATTTACCTCTGATGTGCTGCTGGAATTTTTTATTGAGGTTTGTGTTGGAGTCTAAGCAGTGGCTCTCATATCACAACTGGTGCTGGAGGATATCTAACTTTGCAGAATTTGTTTGTACTGCTTAATCTCCATGCACAGTGTGTTTGACAATGGAAACAGTAGAAGAGACAGTACCTGATATGGAAGCACAAGTGTTTAAATACAACGACATTGAAGCTGCAAGAATTACCACTTTGGTATGTGGATCCAGGGACTTCCTAAAAACACCGGTCACTGAGGCCACCTTTAAGAACTATGAGAGATTGGCTAAAAGGGAGATGAGTTTTGAACTACATGCCACAACACTTGCAGAGTATCACAGGGTGAGAAGAATCCCTAGGGGTTTAAGAATGAGTTCTAGACCCACCTTATTAGTTGATAATAAGGAGTATTGTAAAAAATGTGAATGCATCCTTAACAAGTGTTTGTTGGACATTATAGTACTAACTGTGGAATATCTGCAAAAAGCCATAGACGAGCAGAAAATTGAGATTAAAAGGATGGAAGATAGCTAAAGATTGATCTCTCTATAGCTGATATTGAATCTAAAATGGCCGGAATTGATAAGGAAATCACTGAAATGAAGAAGGAACTACAAACCAAAAACCGGGAGATGGGCGAGGGACAATACCGGAAGGGAACGTTACTACACTTCCGGTCGGGCCAGACGTGGTAATCGTTACCAAAGACGTGAGGCTAGCACCGTGGATTCGCAGACGGACAGCTCTCCGGGGGAGTCCGACACAGGAAGCGATGCGGGGGTAAAAGACACAACCGGAAAAGGCCCACAGGGAAGGATATAGGAGAAGGAGCCGCAACAACAACGCTTGACGAGGCAGAGGCACAAGGTTTAGTGGTAAATATCTCTGGAGTACCGCTGACTGTCGCAGAGGAGAAAGTGTTAAACAGGGGACTTTCATTCTGCCCTAGAAGTGACTACAATTTTTTTGATCTCCAACATGACCTCAATAGACTGTTTAGGAATATAAAGCTGAAATCTTTTTTTGCAAGTAATGGATTGTGTGTTAATACTAGAGCCTATACAGAGTTAAATATTCGTAGATTTGGGCTGAAAAACAAAAGTAGCTTTGTTCCTAACAGCTATAACCACTGTATTGATACATATATTGATTTGGTATATAGAGATATTAACAAGTTAAGAGATGGTATATTCAGTGGTAAAGACACTGTTAAAAAGAAAAAGAATAAGATTGCAAATGGTAATAATCTTGCTAAGATCGAGAGGGATGCCCTGACACTATTAAAGAATAAGAAGGATGTGATTTACAAGCAGGCAGACAAGGGTGGTGCTCTAGTGATACTTGACAAGGGGTACTATGAAGATGAGATTAGGATGCAATTGAGTGATACAGGAGTGTATCGGCTGTTGAATTATAATCCTACATGGGAAATTCAGAGAGAGATAATATTTTGCTTGGATAACGCTGTTCAAAATGGTCTAATTGATGAGACTAGGAAATTTCTGTACATTGAAAATGGGATAATACCCGTTTTTTATATCCTCCCATAAGTACACAAGCAGCTTTAGAGGCCACAGGGAGGCCAGTAGTGGCTAGTACAGAATATATTTTCTCTAATATATCTATATATTTAGATAAGATCTTGAGAGGTTTTGTAGAACAGTCAACACCCTATGTTAAAGATACTGGAGATTTCTTAAATAAGATCAGGAATCTTGAGACACCAGACAGATGCATTCTGTATAGTCTCGATGTGGTCAGTCTATACACCTCTATTGAACATGAAAGTGGCATAGGGGCCGTAAGAAATATGTTAACTACAAGTGGTTTATATACTGACAAACAACGAGATTTTCTGTTGAACCTGTTAAGCATTATTTTATATTGCAATTATTTCTTATTCGAGGACAACTTTTTTATGCAAGTGAAGGGGACTGCAATGGGGTCCAATGTCGCCCCTACCTATGCAAACTTATTTACGTCTGCATTTGAAGAGAAATTTGTATATCAAAATGAGGTTCCATCAATATGGCGCCACCTGGTGGCGATATATAGATGACATCACTGGTATTTGGTGGGGCGACATTGGATCCCTGTTGAAATTTGTGGATGATTTAAATGGTGCCACAAGACACATTAAGTTTACCCTCACTTGGGATGAACAATCAATACACTTTCTTGATACTTTGGTATATAAAGAAGGAGGGACCTTGATGACAGATATTTACAGAAAGAGCACAGATAAGAATAGTTTATTGCATTATACAAGTGCCCATCCATCGGCTTTAATCAGGTCTCTGCCTAGGAGCCAAATGACAAGAGTGAAAAGGATTGTTTCAGATAAAAAACTTGTGAATAAAAGACTTGAAGAAATGGGTAAGAAATTCAGTGATAGGTGTTATCCAGCAAATCTTATACAGAGTGAGATATTGAGGGCAAAGGATGCAACACAGACCAATATTAGGAAAGTGGATAATAAGAAAGAAAGAATAATATTTGTGTCAGAGTACAACAATCAGAGTCTAAAGATGCAAAAGATTATTAACAAATACTGGTTTATGTTAAAGGAATGCCATCCTGATGTACAAGCTTTTGCAAATAGTCCTATGTCTGCTTATAGGAAAGGTTCTAGTATTAAGGATAAACTAGTAAGGGCTGATATTGGCAGTAAGAAATTGAAACAAAGCTATATTTCTGGTAAGAACTTGGGTTGCTATCCCTGCTTGGGTTGTGCGAATTGTAATAACATGTTAAAGGGTTCCATTTTTGTACATCCACTCACTGGTAAAATTTATAAAATTAATGTTTTTTTTACATGCAATACTGGCTATGCAATTGATTTGATTAAATGCCCATGTGGGTGGATTTACATTGGAGAGACCACCCAAAGGGTGAGGGACATAATTATACAACATAAGTCCAACACAAGATGTAAGGATCTGAAGGCCCCAGTCTCTAATCATTTTTTGTCCAAGGGTCACTTAATTGCACAATTAAAATTTCAAATTATAGATCATGTCCCTGTCCCACGGAGAGGTGGTGACAGGGAACTGTTCTTAAAGAGGAGAGAATCAATGTGCATTTATAAACTGGATTGTATTTTTCCAAAAGGTATGAACCGTGAGATAGATTTTAATATTTTCCTCTAATTTTTTCTAGATTCTACTATTCCCTTAACATGAGCATTGTGAAGAAGAATCCCAGTCCTCTAGATTTGTAATTATTTTGTAAATTTTATTTTGGTATTTTGCACTTCATTGCAACTATGTAACACTGTTAGACTTGTTTAGAGATGCAATTTTATCTACTGACCACTAGGTGGCGTTTATATTCAAATGATAGGTGTTGATGAAACTGAGCTAAGATGTAATTAGTAACACCTGTGGTAATAGGTATTTAAGTAAGGTGACTATTGTAGAAAGGTCATACGATTAAGGGCATTTGAGCCCGAAACGTCATGTATTATTGCATCCTGGTACAATAAAAGTGGATAATCATTTACCTCTGATGTGCTGCTGGAATTTTTTATTGAGGTTCCTCCAATCATGGCGTGCCCCCTGAGGCGTCCAGCTCGTGAGGCCACGCAACACTTGGAGGAAGCCGGTTTCGTCATCGATATGCTAAGTACAGCATGAGAAGGGGGCGAAGGATTGCCGGTCTGGTTTTCCTTAAAGTAACAGTCAACACCAGAATGTTTGTTGTTTAAAAAGAAAGATAATTCCTTTATTACCCATTCCCCAGTTTTGCATAACCAACACTGTCATAGAAATGCACTTTTTACCTCTGTGATTAACATGTATCTAAGCCTCTGCAAACTGCCCTCTTATTTCAGTTCTTATGACAGACTTGCATTTTAGCCAATCAGTGCTCACTCCTAGGTCACTTCCCGTGCATGAACTCAATGCTATCTATATGAAACACATGAACTAATGCCCTCTAGTGGTCAAAATGCATTCAGATTAGAGGCAGTCTTCAAGGTCTAAAAAATTAGCATATGAACCTCCTAGGTTTAGCTTTCAACTAAGAATACCAAGAGAACAAAGAAAAAATTGGTGATAAAAGTAATTTGGGAAGTTGTTTAAAATTACATGCCCTATTTAATCCATGAAAGTTTTTTTTGGACTCTCCAATGTAAATTTTAATGAATGAAAGTGCCCCTGTTTTTAATAGTATTGTTAAAAAAACGGCACAAATTACATTCACTTTAAGACTTTTACCAGAGCTGTCAAGTTATATTATTTGTCTGAACACTATTATTATCTTTAGCCTGTAAAGTGCTACTACATTCTGCAATGCCAAGTAACCAATCATTTAGTATAGATTGAGGTAGAATTAAGATATTAAACATAGCCATAGATTTTGGAAGCAGATAAGAACCATAATAGACTCATCAAGTCTGCCCACATTTCCTATAAAGTGTAAACTTGGTGTTTAGGATAGTCTTATGCTTATCCAAGTTATTCTTAAAGTCCCCCCCCACAGGGTTTGTCTTTACCACCTGTGAAGAAGCACTTCTGTAAATTACTCCTGAACCTACTACCTATCAAATAGATATCATGACTGATCTTATGTTGCACAAAAACAGATAGAGGAAAGTCTGCTGTTAAAATCTCACGATCTGCAGGTGAGACAAAAAACCATGAGGTCTGTATGATGGTCCCTAGTGTCAGTAAAGGTAATTTCTTATAAGAGAAATTGAATTAGTAAAATAGTATAATAAATAATTTAATTTTATGTGTTGCTGCTCTCTGCAAATTGTACTTGGATTGTTACCCTGGTGCAGGTTCCTGCAACTTGCACGTCACACACTGGTGCTGAATTATTTATTTACAAGTAAAGGTGAGAAGAGGCAGCTGTAAGTCTATATTGGTGGGAATGGATGATAATGAACTTGCAGGAGATGATAAGCATTGATGAACGTGTGAATCTACAAATAGTGCTTGAAGCTTTGAGAGGTAGGATGCAATTTTACTGAGTGACGAAGTCCGTTCCAAAGAGTAGGGGCCACACAAGATTTTTCAGGAGAGGTAGGACACATTGATGGGGGAGGAGAGATGTAAGTCATAGACAGATTGAATAAGGTGGTTTGGGGAGTCTGCAGGTGCCCCGAAATGTTGATGTTTTAATCTAATAAAAGAGTTTTGTACCTTAAAGGGACATTAAACCCATTTTTTTCATTCATGATTTAGAAAGAGCATGCAATTCTAAACAACTTTCCAATTTACTTCTATTATCTAATTTCCTTTATTTTCTTGATAACCTTTGTTGAAAAGCATATCTAAATAGGCTCAGTAGCTGATGATTGAAGGCTGCACATAGATTCATCATGTGATTGGCTCACCCATGTGCATTGCTATTTCTTCAACAAAGGATATCTGAAGAATGAAGCAAATTAAATAATAGAAGTAAATTGGAAAGTTGTTTAAAATTTTACCCATTCACCAGTTTTGCATAACCAACACTGTTATATTAATATACTTTTTACCTCTGTGATTACCTTGCATCTAAGCCTCTGCAGAATGCCCCCTTATTTTAGTTCTTTTGACAGACTTTCATTTTAGCCAATCAGTGCAGACTCCTAGGTAACTATACAGCAGTGAGCATAATGTTATCTATATGGCACACATGAATTAGCGCTGTCTAGGTGTAAAAAACTGTCAAAATGCACTGAGATTTAAGATGGCTTTCAAGAACGTAGAAATTAGCATATGAGCCTACCTAGGTTTAGCTTTCAACAAAGAATATCAAGAAAATAAAGCAAATTTGATTATAAAAGTAAATTGGAAAGTTGTTTAAAATTGAATGCCCTATCTAAATCATGAAAGTTTAATTTTGACTTGACTGTCCCTTTAAGGGCTGCAAATAAATGTATGGCTATAAAACACACAAATCATAATGTATTTCCCAAAATTGTTCAGTGGTTCAGATTAAGAGAAAGTTACAAGTCAGGAAACATTCCGTCTGCTGTTTGGTACCTGCAAAGGGCTCTTAAGTTGTTGTGACCCCAAAGAACATTTTAGTTCTACTTTTCCTTGGGAGCCACAAAGATTAGTGCAGAGGGCCATTTGTATCCCTTGGATTGCCAGTTGGCCATCCATGGTTTGGGTAAATATTTTGAAGTCTCCATAATACACTATGGGTAAGTATGCTCATTCTATGAAAAGGAGCTCAACGGTAACAAACAAAATGTTGCCTATGAAAACGCCCAGTTATCAGTAGGGATAGGCGAATGTTTCTAAAAATTTGAAATTTAAAACGAATTTTGATACATTCGTTCGTTCAAATTGAATTTCGAATGTTTGTATAACATTCTAACATTCTATTTTTGCATTTACGTTTTCGAATATTTCAATAAAATTCAAAAATATTCGTTTGAACAATAGAATGTTTAGCTATCTATTCATTCAATTTCGAAATGTAATATTCGAATTTGAATGTGACATTCAAATTCGAAATAGTATTTCTAGTCTACAACTGTGTTTAATAAATGTCACATTCGAATTTGAAATAGTATTTCTAGTCTAATACTGTGTTTTAAAAGTAATATTCAAATTCAAATGTGATATTCGATTTGAATGTGACATTCAAATTCGAAATAGTATTTCTAGTCTAATACTGTGTTTTATAAATGTAATATTCAAATTTGAATGTGATATTCGATTAGAATGTGACATTCAAATTTGAAATAGTGTTTTTAGTCTACAATTGTGTTTTATAAATGTAATATTCAAATTTGAAAGTGACATTCGAATTCGAATGTGACATTCGAAAACTGTAAATAACATTCGAAAATCAAATTTTTAAGAATATTCGTTCTTATCAACATTCTATTATGTAAATCGAATTTCTACAATAACATTTGTTCTAACATTCTAATTCGAATATAAACACATTCGCCCATCCCTAGTCATTCGTTATTTCCCCAGCACAGGTTAGATGGCTGCATTCTATTTTAGCAAAACAGAACAAGCTAGACAAATAGCATTAAGCACCAAATACATTTTATAAAAATAGTATTGAAGTAATTGCCCACCTCCCTCAAGTCATGGATGCCACCATTTTGAAATGTAGCTTTCATTACATTCCAATGCTGATGTGTTTGCACATGTGCAGTAACTCTCCTTCAGATACCTGCAGTGTAACCTAGGTTCCAAAATGGCAGCACCCATGATTAGAGGGAGGCGCATGAAATATATTTAGGGCCAAATTACGAGTGGAGTGCAAAATATTGCTTTCACAAGCGCAATATTTGCGCTCCACACAGTAATACCAGCGCACGCAAACGTGTGCGGGTATTACAAGCTAGGTACAATGGTTCACATTGCACGGAAGTGCGCTTCCATAGGCTCCAATGGGAGCCTCGTTCTGATGCCGTGAGACGTGGCATGAGAACCTAGCACAATGAAGGGGGTAAGTGGTGCAGCGAATAATATATATATATATATATATATATATATATATATATATGTATATACACATATTAACACAAATATATATGTATATAAGCATATTCATATATAATTTACAGAGAACACACAGTTCCCCATAGACCACAATGTAAAGGCACTTTTCAGTGCCCTTTTATTTAACCCCAAACCTGCACAGTTTAACCCCTCATAACTGCTTCTTGCAGTTATCTTTGAAAAAAATAAAAATGCTACTTTTTTTTTTTTTTAATGTTTAACTTTACAACACTTTCTTTTGGGGGCAATTGGGGCACATTTTCAATATAAACCAGAGAACTGATCTCTGATTAATTTTTGGAACGCTAATTGCTACTACGAGCTTGCGGCAGCAATAACCAGCCACTTGTAATGGCTGGTTATTTATCGCATACCCGTAAAATGGTAAATTTGCCCGTTTAGGGGCGTGCAATAAATTAGAACTCCACTTGTAATCTAGCCCATAGTGTTTAGTGTCCTTTTAAAGATTTTTTTTACGAATATTGAAATGTAAAACATAATAGTTATAAATGAGTATATTACAATAGCCTCTATTCTATGATGTAACCGGATATGAAGGTTAGTTCATACAAGGAAATAGTTAGTAGGTTTCACTTTAAATATGAAACTGTAGCATTTCCAAAATTGCCAAAAATTAAATCCAAAACCAAAAGCCCAAATTAACACCTTCAGTACTGCAAATATACAATAAACCTGCAAAGGTTTCTTTGTGCAACAAGGGTTAAGTGCTAAAATGCAATGCACCTATTTATATTATTTCACATTAAACATCTCTTGTGTTTGTGTATTAACTGTGCTTATCCCTTGATCCTTTGAGAGGCCAAAATATCTGCTGCAAAATGCTGCAAAGTGCATAAACCAGCCATATGATTTGCTTTTTGACCTCTCTAGGGATAAGCACAGCATTTACGCAAACACGAGAGGTGTTTATTGCCCATTTAAGAAATAGCTACAATTTGTTTCTGTCAGTGAACGAGCCAACAAAAAAGGGCAAGCTGCCATAGTACGTCTCTAGAGAAATTTGCTACTGTAAAATAGCCCAAGCTGCGAACGTCATAATGTATCATCCACTTGCTGTAACTACAGATGGCCAGTGTCAGGATGTTTTGTGTAGCTTGTATGTGCATATTTACAAAAAGATAAATTATGCACTGTGCCAGTGGGAAACTAAAGCATAAACCCAGAACAACAACAAAAAAACTGCTTTAAAAAGGGTATTAACACGTGGCAATGTAATGCAAGTGTAAAGCAGGGACGAACAACTGGTGGCTTGAAGGGCACATATCTCCCCCTGCACCAAAGTTCCCTCTAAGGCCACGTTTTGTGAATGGCCAAGCAGTGAAACAGTTAATAAGGGAACCATACCTTGCGGTCTGCATTGTTTAATGTTTGTCAACTGTAGGGTGCGATTCGCTTCCCCAATTTACTGTTTCACTAGGCCGCTCACAAAACGTGGCCTTAGAGGGAACACTGCTCTGCACCAGGGCTGACTCAAGACATTGTGCTGCCTGGGTTTAAGAATGAAATGATGCCCCCCCCCATAATAAAATTACAAATATAATACACATCCTGAAAAGTTTTATTATTTCAATCATAGGTTAGGTGTTTGCAATTAATCTGTTGGTAGTGCTTCTATTGTATATACTCCACTATCCCCAGGTAGTTAACAAGTGCACATATAAATACGGAGCAAAAAAAACCCTCCCCTCAATTGTGCAGCCAATGAAAACAAAATTTATGCTTACCTGATAAATTTATTTCTTTCCGGACATGGAGAGTCCACAACATCATTCCAATTACTAGTGGGATATTCAACTCCTAGCAAGCAGGAGGCGGCAAAGAGCACACCAGCAAAGCTGTTAAGTGTAACTACCTTACCCTAACCCCCAGTGATTCAGCCAAAAGAAATGGAAAAAGAAGAAACACAAGGGTGAAAAAGGTGCCTGAGGTTTACTCAAAAAAACTGTCCAATTATAATTAAAAAGAGGGTGGGGTCGTAGACTCTCCATGTCCAGAAAGAAATACATTTATCAGGTAAGCATACATTTTGTTTTCTTTCCTAAGACATGAAGAGGATACAACGTCATTCCAATTACTTGTGGGAACCAATACCCAAGCTAGAGGACACAGAATTAACAGGGAGGGAGAACAAGGCAGGAGGGCCTAAATAGAAGGCACCACCACTTGAAGAATCTTTCTCCCAAAAAAAGCCTCAGCCAAGGCAAAAGTATCAAATATGTAGAATTTGGAAAAAGTATGCAAAGAGGACCATGTTGCCGCCTTGCAAATCTGTTCTACAGAAGCTTCATTCTTGAAAGCCCAAGAAGAGGACACAGCCCTAGTCGAATGAGCAGTAATTCTCTCAGGAGGCTGCTGTCCAGCAGTCTCATAAGCAAAACTAATCATACTTCTTAACCAGAGGGAAGTAGAAGTGGCCTTCTGATCCTTACGTTTTCCAGAGAAAACAACAAACAGGGCAGAAGATTGCCGAAAATCTTTAGTAGCTTTTAAGTAAAATTTTAGAGCACGCACAACATCCAAGTTATGCAGTAGACGTTCCTTATGAGAGGAAGGAACAAGACAAAAAGAAGGAACAACAATTTCCTGATTAATGTTTTCATCCGACACTACCTTAGGGAGAAACTCCAATTTAGTATGAAGGACCGCCTAATCTGCATGAAAAATAAGGTACGGGGAATCACACTGCAGAAAACTGAAAGCTCAGAAACTCTGCAAGCGGAAACCAAACTTTCCAAGAAAACAATTTTATATCAACAACATGCATCGGCTCACATGGAGCCTGCTGCAGAATTTTAAGAAATAGGTTAGGCTATAGGGAGGAGCAACATGTTTAAACACATGCCTGATTCTGACCAGGGCCTGTCATCTACAAAACGTTTGTGCAAAAGAACAGACAGTGCAGAAATCTGGCCCTTCAGAGTACTGACTGACAAACCTTTCTCCAGGCCATCCTGAAGAAAAGATAAAATAAGGGGAATCTTCACCAGACTCCAGGAGAAACCCTTAGATTCACACCAAAAAAGGTATTTACGCCATACCTTATAGTAAATCTTGCAAGTAACAGGTTTATGAGTATCAATGACTGCTTCCGAAAATACACGTCTAGGCGTTCAATCTCCAAGCAGTCAGCTTCAGAGAATCTAGATTTGGATTGAGAAATGGACCCTGAATTAGAAGGTCCTTCCTCAGAGGTAACCTCCAAGGTGGAAGAGATGACATCTTCACCAGATCTGCAAACCAGATCCTGCGAGGCCAGGCAGGACCTATTAGGATCACAGATGTTCTCTCCTTCTGGATACAAGCAATCACTCGTGGAAGGAGAGCAAACGGAGGAAACAGGTACACTAGACCGAAATCCCACGGAACCGCAAGGGCATTTATCAGGGCGGCCTGAGGATCTCTTGAGCTTGAACCATACTTCGGAAGCTTGGCATTCTGACGAGACGCCATCAGATCCAACTCCGGAAACCCCCCATATGAGGGTTATCCTGGAGAACACTTTCGGATGGAGAGCCCACTCCCCGGGATGAAAAGTCTGTCTGCTCAGAAAATCCAACTCCCAATTGTCCACTCCTGGAATGTGGATGGCAGATAGAAGACAATAGTGAGCTTCCGCTCACTTCAGAACGCGACTCACCTCCTTCATGGCCAAGGAGCTCTGAGTTCCTCCCTGGTGGTTGATGTAAGCCATGAGGTGATGTTGTCCGACTGAAATCTGATAAAACAGACTAAAGATAACTGAGGCCAAGCTGTCAAGGCATTGAAGATGGCTCTCAACTCCAAGATGTTTATGGGAAGAGAGGACTCTTCCCGAGACCAGAGGCCCAGAGCCTTCATGGAACCCCAAACAGCTCTCCAGTCTGACAGGCTGGCATCCCTAGTCACAATCACCCAGGAAGGTCTTCCCCAAGCCAGATTTTCCTGAGAAATCCACCATGAGCGAGAGTCTCTTGTTAAGAGGTCCAGATTTATCCTCTGCGATAAATCTGAATGGTCTCCATTCCATTGACGGAGCATGCACAGTTGTAGTGGACGCAGATGGAACAGAGCAAAAGGAATGATGTCCATGGAAGCTACCATCAGACCAATCACCTCCATGCACTGAGCCACTGATGGACAAAAGGCAGACTGGAGGGAAAGACAAGAAGCCAGAAGTTTGGATTTTCTGATGTCAGTCAAGAAAATCTTCATAGTCAGATAATCTATGATTGTCCCTAGGAAAGTAACTCTTGTAGATGGAACTAGAGAACTCTTTCCCAGATTCACTTTCCACCCGTGGGAATGTAGAAAAGATCACATCTCTGTATGAGATTTTGCTAGTTGAAAAGATGACGCCTGAACCAAGATGTTGTCTAAATAAGGTGCCACTGCAATTCTCTGAGATCGGATCACTTCCAATAGAGTTCCCAGAACCTATGAGAATACGCTGGGAGCTGTGGCAAGACCAAACAGAAGAACAATAAACTGGAAATGCTTGTCCAGAAAGGCAAACCTTAGAAACTGGTAATGATCCCTGTGAATGGGAACATTTAAGTACGCGTCCTTCAGGTCTATGGTCATCATGAATTGACCTTCCTGCACCAATGGAAGAATGGAACGAATAGTTTCCACCTTGAAGGACAGAACCCTGAGGAAATGTGTTGAGGCACTTTAGATCTAGGATGGGGAGAAAAGTTCCCTCCTTTTTGGGAACCACAAATAGATTTGAATAGAATCCTAGACCTTGTTCCTCTAGAGGGACTGGAACAATAACTCCAAGGAAGGATAGGTCCTTTACACAACTTAAGGCCTCCCTCTTTACCTGGTTTGAAGATAGTCTTGATAGGAGAAATTTGCCCCTTGGAGGGCGAGACTTGAATCCTATCTTGTAACCCTGAGATACTATGTCCACAGCCCATGGATCAGGGACATTGCATATCCAAGCCTGTTGACAATGAGAAGTCTGCCCCCTACCTGGATCGGGGACAGACCCTTCATGCGGATTTAGGGTCAGCAAAGGCTTTTTGTTGTGTTTTCCCTTATTCCAGGGCTGGCTGGACTTCCAAGTGGACCTGTATTGGTCTGGTTTGGAAGAGGAAGAGGAGGACTTTTGTCCCTTAAAGTTTAGAAAGGAACAAAAATTAGAAGTCGGACGACCCTTAGGTTTCTTCTTCTTGCCCTGAGGTAGGAAAAATCCCTTTCCACCCTTAATCTCTGAAATGATCTCCACCAGACCAGATCCAAACAAAGTTTTGCCCTTATAAGGCAAAGCCAAAAGCTTGGTGTTTGAAGAAACATCAGCTGACCATGATTTTAACCACAGAGCTTTGCAAGCTAAAACAGTAAAGCTAGACATCTTAGTTCCCAGTCTTATTACCTGCATGTTAGCATCACAGATAAAGGTCAGTTT
The DNA here is from genome assembly GCF_027579735.1 of Bombina bombina. Classification (NCBI taxonomy): domain Eukaryota; kingdom Metazoa; phylum Chordata; class Amphibia; order Anura; family Bombinatoridae; genus Bombina; species Bombina bombina. The sequence goes on along the minus strand of NC_069505.1, from coordinate 300,563,915 downwards.
AAGAGCCTTGATCCTGTCTCCTCTACTGTAGTCTCTTCTGAAATCAGATCAGACAGGGCATCGCACCAATAAGATGCTGCTCCCGCAACCGTAGGAATACTCGCTGCAGGTTGCCACTGTAAACCCCGATGGACATACATCTTTTTTAAATAAGTCTCCAGCTTTTTGTCCATAGGATCCTTAAAAGAACAACTATACTCTATAGCAGTATTTCCCAACCGTGGTCCTCAAGTACCCCCCCAACAGTCCTGGTTTTCATTATAGCTGAACTAGAACACATGTGAATTAATCATCTGATGTATGAGAGCAGGTTGGTTACTGATCAGCTGATTACTTCACCTGTGCACTGGTTCAGCTATAATAAAAACCAGGCCTGTTGGGGGTACTTGAGGACCGCGTTGGGAAACACTGCTCTATAGGAATGGTAGTCCTCTTAGCTAGAGTAGAAATAGCTACCTCAACCTTAGGTACGATGCGCCATGAGTCTCGAATAGAGTCAGCAACAGGAAACATCTTTTTAAAGATAGGGGAAGGGGAAAAAGGGACTCCTGGCTTATCCCATTCCTGACCTATTACTTCAGAAATTTTCCTAGGAACAGGAAAATCATCAGAAGGAGGAGAATCATAAACTCTATCCAGCTTAGTCGTAGGGATGGCAGCAACAGAAGGTTCAGAGTCGTCCAAAGTAGCTAGTACTTCCTTCAGAAGTAACCGAAGATGTTCAAGCTTAAATCTAAAATTAACTTCTTCAGATTCAGAAGATTTTACCGCCAAAGAATCAGAGTCTGAAATTTCACCTTCAGAAGCTACTGAAGTATTTTCCTCATCAGACACTTGAGAAAGGTTGCCCATTGCAGATTTAGAGGGGTCAGAAGCCTTACTAACGGACAAACGTTTACATTTTCTCTTACGCTTACCCGAAGCAGGGAAAGCTGACAAAGCCGCAGTTACTGCAGAAGTAATCTGAGCGGCAAAATCCCCAGGTAAATAAACACCCCCAGGGTTTTGAGAGGACACAGAAGGCACAGATTGGGAAAACATCAAAGCTTGGGATGTTTGAGGAGAAAGCTGAGGCATGTCACGCACAGCAATATCCTGAAAGACATTTGGCTCAGAAGGGAGTGTTTTATCTTTAAACTTTAATGTTTTGGATAAACATGAGGAACAAAATTGCATTGGAAAAACAATTTGAGCCTCTAAACATAATAAGCATTTATTAATAGACATGGATTGATCTAACTCTGATTCCATTTTACAGATTAAACAAATAAAAATATAGAAAAATAATAACATTTAACAAAAATTTATTAGAATGTTTATAAATTTGAGAGCAAAAAAAAGAAACCTTCAAAGCAACCCCTCAGATTGCCTGAAGCTCCTGCCGAACAGGAATTGACACCCCTACTAGTCAGGAAACGAAATCCTATTCAGAAAAAGATCCACTTAGCATTCAAAAGAGCCCTGCAATATGATGCACCTCAGCGTAATGAAAAAACTGACGAAGCTCCGCTCCGATAAACCGTAAGCATCACGTGAGCGGAGAGAATAACTAACTGCACCCCTGAAAAGGGCGCAAAAAAAAAGAAACTGTTCACGGATAACCATTGATAAAATAAGCCTCTTATGACCGTTAAAAAAATAAGCCTCTCAAACAAATTCTGTCCACTCCTGTCAGACAAATTAATACACTAACAAAGTGCCCTGTATTCCTCTAATAAAATGCTCCATGATCCATTTACAGAGTCCCTTCAGCCAAATAACGCCTCTATTTAACATAAGATATCCTTAACAATAAATATATTTATTTTTCAAGCAATATTCCATAGCCATACTCTGTCCTATGAATCCTTATTATAAAGGATATAAATCCTAAATTGGATCCAAGAGAGGATTAACCTAAGTGCTGCTGTCCTTTAATACCTAAAAGGTAAAGGCACTTACCCGAGATCCAGCTGTGGGACAGATGCTGCTATGTAGGTGTGACAGGCACTGCGTTTCCCGTCACGGACCTGTAGGAAAAGAAAGAACAGAGGAACTAACTCTGGCTTTCTGCAAAGGGGAAGCAAAATGTTAAAAGTAAAGCAAAGACTACCTCACCGCCTTTTAACTGCTTAAAAGCCACCGTTACTCTTACTAAAGAGACTGACATGAACACAGCTAGACCCCAATCCTTGCTTGCAGGGAAGAATTCCCATAAAACGATTAATATCTTCAGACACCAACTTTGCACATCCTCCATTGACAGAGGCAAAAACAATGACTGGGGGTTATGGGTAAGGTAGTTACACTTAACAGCTTTGCTGGGGTGCTCTTTGCCTCCTCCTGCTGGCCAGGAGTTGAATATCCCACTAGGATTGGAATGACGTTGTGGACTCTCCATGTTTTAGGAAAGAAATCCATCTGCATAATCTAACATTAGCATAATAAACAGTGTAATCAATGTCTTATATCTTGTGATGAAACAAAGTGTTATAAATTATTATTAATCTATCCAATCATGATCATATTGTGATACACCTAATCCGTAAATAATTCATAATCAGTGATGAAGTATATCTGTAACCCCTGTGAAGCTATAAGTGCCAATGGCACACACATGTCCTTTAAAGCAGTGCAAATGACTGTGCATATAACATAAATAAGGGAGAAATTATCTATACCGATGTTCTGCAAAACATATTCTATACAAATTTTAAATAAAAACTAAAATTTATGCTTACCTGATAAATTTATTTCTTCTATGGTAAAATGAGTCCACGGATTCATCCTTTACTTGTGGGATATTATCCTTCCCTACAGGAAGTGGCAAAGAGCACCACAGCAGAGCTGTCTATATAGCTCCTCCCTTAGCTCCACCCCCCAGTCATTCGACTGAAGGTACAGGAAGAAAAAGGAGAAACTACAAGGTGCAGAGGTGACTGAGTTTAACTCAAAAAATACAATCTGTCTTAAAATGACAGGGCGGGCCGTGGACTCGTCTTACCATAGAAGAAATCAATTTATCAGGTAAGAATAAATTTAGTTTTCTTTTATATAGGTAAGACGAGTCCACGGATTCATCCTTTACTTGTGGGATACAATACCAAAGCTACAGGACACGGATGAACGGGAGGGACAAGACAGATGGTTAAACAGAAGGCACCACTGCTTGAAGAACTTTTCTCCTAAAAACAGCCTCCAAAGAAGCAAAGGTATCAAATTTGTAAAATTTGGAAAAAGGTATGAAGCGAAGACCAAGTTGCAGCCTTACAAATCTGTTCAACAGAAGCATCATTTTTAAAAGCCCATGTGGAAGCCACCGCTCTAGTAGAGTGAGCTGTAATTCTTTCAGGAGGCTGCTGTCCAGCAGTCTCGTATGCCAAACGGATGATGCTTTTCAGCCAAAAGGCCAGAGAGGTAGCCGTAGCTTTTTGACATCTACGTTTTCCAGAATAGACAACAAACAAAGAAGATGTTTGACGGAAATCTTTGGTCACTTGCAAGTAAAACTTTAAAGCACGAACCACGTCCAAGTTGTGCAATAGACGCTCCCTTCTTAGAGGAGGGATTAGGACACAGAGAAGGAACAACAATTTCCTGATTAATATTCTTATTAGTAACAACCTTAGGAAGGAATCCAGGTTTGGTACGCAAAACCACCTTATCAGCATGGAAAACAAGCTAAGGCGAGTCGCATTGCAATGCAGATAGTTCAGAAACCCTTCGAGCCAAAGAGATAGCAACTAAAAACAGAACTTTCCAAGATAAAAGCTTAATATCTATGGAATGCATAGGTTCAAACGGAACCCCTTGAAGAACCTTAAGAACTAAATTCAAACTCCATGGCGGAGCAACAGGTTTAAACACAGGCTTGATTCTAACTAAAGCCTGACAGAACGACTGAACGTCTGGAACATCTGCCAGACGTTTGTGCAGTAGAATTGATAAAGCAGATATCTGTCCCTTTAAAGGAACTAGCTGATAGCCCCTTCTCCAATCCTTCTTGGAGAAAGGACAAAATCCTAGGAATCCTGATCTTACTCCATGAGTAACCTTTGGATTCGCACCAATAAAGATATTTACGCCATATCTTATGATAAATTTTCCTGGCGACAGGCTTTCGAGCCTGAATCAAGGTATCTATGACCGACTCAGAGAACCCCCGCTTGGATAAGATCAAGCGTTCAATCTCCAAGCAGTCAGTCGTAGAGAAACTAGATTTGGATGCTGGAACGGACCTTGAATTAGAAGGTCCTGTCTCAGTGGCAGAGTCCATGTTGGAAGAGATTACATGTCCACCAGGTCTGCATACCAAGTCCTGCGTGGTCACGCAGGTGCGATCAAAATCACCAAAGCTCTCTCCTGTTTGATTCTGGCAATCAGACGCGGAAGGAGAGGGAAAGGTGGAAACACATAATCCAGGTTGAACGACCAGGGTACTGCTAGAGCATCTATCAGTACTGCCTGAGGATCCCTTGACCTGGACCCATATCGAGGAAGTTTGGCATTCTGACAAGACGCCATCAGATCCAATTCTGGTGTGCCCCATTGCTGAATCAATTGTGCAAACACCTCCGGATGGAGTTCCCACTCCCCCGGATGAAAAGTCTGATGACTTAGAAAATCCGCTTCCCAGTTCTCCACTCCTGGGATATAGATTGCTGATAGATGGCAAGAGTGAGTCTCTGCCCATTGAATTATTTTGGTAACCTCTATCATCGCTAGAGAACTCTTTGTTCCCCCCTGATGATTGATATATGCTACAGTCGTGATATTGTCCGACTGGAATCTTATGAATCTGGCCGACGCCAGCTGAGGCCATGCCTGAAGCGCGTTGAATATCGCTCTCAGTTCTAGAGTATTTATCGGGAGGAGAGCCTCCTCCTGAGTCCACAATCCCTGTGCTTTCAGGGAATTCCAGACTGCACCCCAGCCCAATAGGCTGGCATCCGTCATCACTATGACTCACGCTGGCCTGCGGAAACACATTCCCTTGGACAGATGATCCTGTGACAACCACCAAAGAAGAGAGTCTCTGGTCTCTTGGTCCAGATTTATATGAGGAGATAAAGCTGCATAATCCCCATTCCACTGTTTGAGCATGCAAAGTTGCAGTGGTCTGAGATGCAAGCGAGCAAACTGAACTATATCCATTGCCGCTACCATTAAGCCGATTACCTCCATACATGGAGCCACTGACGGCCGAGGAATGGAATGAAGAGCTCGGCAGATGGATAAAATCTTTGATTTCCTGACCTCCGTCAGAAAATTTTTCATGTCCACCGAATCTATCAGAGTTCCCAGAAATGGAACTCTTGTGAGAGGGATAAGTGAACTCTTTTTTACGTTCACCTTCCACCCGTGAGATCCTAGAAAAGCCAACACGATGTCCATGTGAGACTTGGCTAGTTGGTAAGTTGACGCCTGGATTAAGATATGGTCCAGATAAGGCGCCACAGCTATGCCCCGCGGCCTTAGGTCCGCCAGAAGGGACCCTAGCACCTTTGTGAAAATACTGGGAGCCGTGGCCAACCTGAAGGGAAGAGCCACAAACTGGTAATGCTTGTCCAGAAAGGCGAACCTGAGAAACTGGTGATGATCTTTGTGGATAGGAATGTGTAGATACGCATCCTTTAAGTCCACCGTGGTCATTTATTGACCCTCCTGGATCATTGGCAAAATAGTCTGAATGGTCTCTATCTTGAAGGATGGGACTCTGAGGAATTTGTTTAGGATCTTGAGATCCAAAATTGGTCTGAAAGTTCCCTCCTTTTTGGGAACCACAAACAGATTGGAGTAGAACCCTTGCCCCTGTTCTGTTTTTGGAACTGGGCAGATCACTCCCATGGTAAATAGATCTTCTACACAGCGTAAGAACGCCTCTCTTTTTATCTGGTTTACAGACAATTGAGAAAGATGGAATCTCCCCCTTGGGGAAGAATCTTTGAAATCTAGAAGATACCCCTGGGTTACTATTTATAAAGCCCAGGAGTCCTGAACGTCTCTTGCCCAAGCCTAAGTGAAGAGAGAAAGTCTGCCCCCTACTAGATCCGGTCCCGGATTGGGGGCTACCCCTTCATGCTGTCTTGGTGGCAGCAGCGGGCTTCTTGGCCTGTTTACCCTTGTTCCAAGTCTGGTTAGGTCTCCAGACTGACTTGGATTGAGCAAGATTCCCCTCTTGCTTTGCGGCAGGGGAAGAGGAAGATGGACCACCTTTGAAGTTTCGAAAGGAACGAAAATTATTTTGTTTGGTCCTCATCTTGTTCGTCTTATCCTGAGGAAGGGCATAGCCTTTCCCTCCAGTGATGTCTGAACTGATCTCTTTCAGTTCAGGCCCGAATAGGGTCTTACCCTTGAAAGGGATGGCTAACAGCTTAGCTTTTGATTACACATCAGCAGACCAGGACTTAAGCCATAACACTCTGAGCGCTAAAATGGCAAAACCTGAATTCTTTGCCGCTAATTTAGCCAATTGAAAAGCGGCATCTGTAATGAAAGAATTAGCTAGCTTGAGAGCTCTACTTCTATCCAGAATATCCTCTAATGGAGTCTCAACCTGAAGAGCCTCTTCCAGAGCCTCGAACCAAAAGGACGCTGCAGTAGTTACAGGAACAATGCACGCTATAGGTTGGAGAAGAAAACCTTGATGAACAAATATTTTCTTCAGGAGACCCTCTAATTTTTTATCCATAGGATCTTTGAAAGCACAACTGTTCTCAATAGGTATAGTTGTACGCTTAGCTAGGGTAGAAATAGCTCCCTCCACCTTAGGGACCGTCTGCCACGAGTCCCGCACAGCATCTGATATGGGAAACATTTTCTTAAAAGTAGGAGGGGGAGCGAACGGAATACCTGGTCTATCCCACTCCTTAGTAACAATTTCCGAAATCCTCTTAGGGACCGTAAAAACATCAGTGTAGGCAGGAACCTCTAGGAATTTATCCATTTTACACAATTTCTCTGGAACTACAATAGGGTCACAATCATCCAGAGTCGCTAAAACCTCCCTGAGCAGTAGCGGAGGTGTTCTAGTTTAAATTTAAAAGCCGTCATATCTGAATCTGTCTGAGGGAACATATTTTCAGAAATCTCTCCCTCAGCCAGCAAATCCCTCACTTCAGAACATTGTGAGGGTACATCAGATATAGCTAATAAAGCGTCAGAGGGCTCAGCGTTTGTTCTCACACCAGACCTACTGCGCTTCCCCTGCAACCCAGGCAGCTTAGATAAAACCTCTGTGAGGGTAATATTCATAACTGCGGCCATATCTTGCAGGGTGAAAGAATTAGACGCACTAGAAGTACTTGGCGTCGCTTGTGCGGGCGTTAACGGTTGTGACACTTGGGGAGAATTAGATGGCATAACCTGATTCTCTTCTGACTGAGAATCATCCTGCGACATACTTTTAGTAGCTAAAATATGTTCTTTACAATTTATTGAACTTTCAGTGCATGAGGGACACAGGGGGTTCCACAATGGCTTCTAAACATATTGAACATTGACTTTCCTCAATGTCAGACATGTTGAACAGGCTAGTAATGACTACAAACAAGCATGAAAACACTTTATTTAGTGAAAAAAATAACAATCTTAAAAAACGGTACTGCGCCTTTAAGAGAAAAAAAGCACACACGTTCTGCAAAACAGTCTAAACATGCATCAAATTTTTAAAAATTTTGTATGTAGACCCACTATAGGTAGTTAAGATTGCACCACAACATTTTTTAACAATTAACCCCTTAATGTCCAAACCGGATCGAAAATAGGCCCAGATCCGGAAAAAGACCCCTCAACACCTTGCCACAGCCCTGCTGTTGCCCTACCTGCCCTCAGGGATCGAAAATGTGGGGTAAAAGCTTTGATTTGGCCCAAAACATACACCAGGGCCCTCAGAAGTTAGAGCTTGCTGACAAACTAACTGCGCATCTGAGGCGCGAAAATAGGCCCCGCCCATCTCACTCGATGTTTCCTCAGCCTTAAAGAACCACACCAGAGCGGTTATAACTAGCCATGTGGGTTCCAAGACCCTAAAGTTAAGCCATGTGTGCGCTAATAAAGTTTCCCAAAACGTTTATTGCCCACAAAAACGTTAAAGCACTCCCATCCAAAAAAAGTTTGCTCACAAACATTTGTCATTCAGTGTCAACCATATATGTAATTGGCCCCATATGCAAGCTAAGTAATGCCCTTCTTCTAGCTCTAGGATTACTGCTTACCCTTGCCCTCCTGGGTATAATGTCAGCCTTTCTGAAATACACAGTCTCTCCAGAAAAAAACATAATTTATGTAAGAACTTACCTGATAAATTCATTTCTTTCATATTAGCAAGAGTCCATGAGCTAGTGACGTATGGGATATACATTCCTACCAGGAGGGGCAAAGTTTCCCAAACCTCAAAATGCCTATAAATACACCCCTCACCACACCCACAAATCAGTTTAACGAATAGCCAAGAAGTGGGGTGATAAGAAAAAAGTGTGAAAGCATAAAAAATAAGGAATTGGAATAATTGTGCTTTATACAAAAAAATCATAACCACCACAAAAAAGGGTGGGACTCATGGACTCTTGCTAATATGAAAGAAATGAATTTATCAGGTAAGTTCTTACATAAATTATGTTTTCTTTCATGTAATTAGCAAGAGTCCATGAGCTAGTGACGTATGGGATAATGACTACCCAAGATGTGGATCTTTCCACGCAAGAGTCACTAGAGAGGGAGGGATAAAATAAAGACAGCCAATTCCGCTGAAAAATAATCCACACCCAAAATAAAGTTTAAATTATAAGCAGAAGATTCAAACTGAAACAGCTGCCTGAAGTACTTTTCTACCAAAAACAGCTTCAGAAGAAGAAAACACATAAAAATGGTAGAATTTAGTAAAAGTATGCAAAGAAGACCAAGTTGCTGCTTTGAAAATCTGATCAACCGAAGCTTCATTCCTAAACGCCCAGGAAGTAGAAACTGACCTAGTAGAATGAGCTGTAATCCTTTGAGGCGGAGTTTTACCCGACTCGACATAAGCATGATGAATCAAAGATTTCAACCAAGATGCCAAAGAAATGGCAGAAGCCTTCTGACCTTTTCTAGAACCGGAAAAGATAACAAATAGACTAGAAGTCTTTCGGAAATTCTAAGTAGCTTCAACATAATATTTCAAAGCTCTAACTACATCCAAAGAATGCAATGATTTCTCCTTAGAATTCTTAGGATTAGGACATAATGAAGGAACTACAATTTCTCTACTAATGTTGTTAGAATTCACAACCGCCTTATCTTGATGAAAAATCAGAAAAGGAGACTCACAAGAAAGAGCAGATAATTCAGAAACTCTTCTGGCAGAAGAGATGGCCAAAAGGAACAAAACTTTCCAAGAAAGTAATTTAATGTCCAAAGAATGCATAGGTTCAAACGGAGGAGCTTGAAGAGCCCCCAGAACCAAATTCAAACTCCAAGGAGGAGAAATTGACTTAATGACAGGTTTTATACGAACCAAAGCTTGTACAAAACAATGAATATCAGGAAGATTAGCAATCTTTCTGTGAAAAAGAACAGAAATAGCAGAGGTTTGTCCTTTCAAGGAACTTGCAGACAAACCTTTTTCCAAACTAGAGCTGCAACAACTAATCGTCATAATTGATAATAATCGATTATGAAAATAGTTGCCAACGAATCTCATAATCGATTAATCGATTAGTTGGTTTGCAATTAGTTGGTCTGTGCACAACACCAGCTGCTTCACTCCAATGAACTCCTGCATATGGTATTGTGTTTTATGGTTATGTCCTTAGCCTAAAGGACATCTACAGACGTCTACTTTTCACTTTTTCAGGACAGTATACGTTTACAACTACCCCTGGCTTATGTGCGACCCAGATATAATAGTCATCATTTGGATTGTTTATATTAAATCTGGTGATTTGAAACTATGCTTTGCATAATATAGTGCTGAGCTTGTTATTTATACCTAGCCCCTAGACTGATGGGAGTTATTTAAATTGATGTGCACTATTATCTGTTTGCACAATTATTAGCATATTGCTTGTTATTGCTGATTATATGTACTGTAAAAATAAATGTGTAAGGCTTTGTCCTGTTATTGATATACAGTCCTTAGCGCTTCTGATTTTGTTTTTTTATATTTTTAATAAATTGTGATCATATGTACCAGATTCAACCTTTCTAAGTATATATTCGTTATTTTTAGAGCGGACTAGATATTTTCCCTAACCTTATAGCTGGTTATTTACCATTGCATATAGATATTCAAGATATTTTTATGTTAGAATGAAGTCAAGGGTTACTTTATTGAGAGGCCCCTTGCCAAGGTAGAAAACACTTAGCATTGGTGAAGAGCTAACAAAGATAAATATCCCACTTTGGTGAAATTGGCAAAACCCTACTTATACACCTCAACAGCCTTTTCTCTGCTGCAGGAAATATAGCTGCAAACAGAGAACCAGCCTTAGCCAGGAGCATGTGGACATGTTGAGATTTTTGCATTTCAATGCAAAGTTTCTGAAAGAGTGAATAACAGAATGTTATTAACAGTGATAGTCTAACTCTTTCTAGTTCTACCTCTTTTCAATAAGTTTGTGGTTTTGTTTAATTATAAAACTGTGCTCTGCTGCTTAAAAATTGAAGAAACAGTTGTGTTAATGTAAAGTTTTAGTCTGAAGTTTATATTTGTAACACTCATTATGTGGATTTTATTTAAAACATAGAAAACTATTATTGATTCTCTTTTTATCCGATTAGTCGATTAATCGAAAAAATAATCGGCCGATTAATCGATTATGAAAATAATCGTTAGTTGCAGCCCTAATCCAAACCATCCTGAAGAAACTGTAAAATTCTCGGAATTCTAAAAGAATGCCAGGAAAAATGATGAGAAAGACACCAAGAAATATAAGTCTTCCAGACTCTATAATATATCTCCCTAGATACGGATTTACGAGCCTGTAACATAGTATTAATCACAGAGTCAGAGAAACCTCTTTGACTAAGAATCAAGCGTTCAATCTCCATACCTTTAAATTTAAGGATTTGAGATCCTGATGGAAAAAAGGACCTTGTGACAGAAGGTCTGGTCTTAACGGAAGAGTCCACGGTTGGCAAGAGGCCATCCGGACAAGATCCGCATACCAAAACCTGTGAGGCCATGCTGGAGCCACCAGCAGAACAAACGAGCATTCCTTCAGAATCTTGGAGATTACTCTTGGAAGAAGAACTAGAGGCGGAAAGATATAGGCAGGATGATACTTCCAAGGAAGTGACAACGCATCCACTGCTTCCGCTTGAAGATCCCTGGATCTGGACAGATACCTGGGAAGTTTCTTGTTTAGATGAGAAGCCATCAGATCTATTTCTGGAAGACCCCACATTTGAACAATCTGAAGAAATACCTCTGGGTGAAGAGACCATTCGCCCGGATGTAATGTTTGGCGGCTGAGATAATCCGCTTCCCAATTGTCTATACCTGGAATATGAACCGCAGAAACTAGACAGGAGCTGGATTCCGCCCATACCAGAATTCGAGATACTTCTTTCATAGCCAGAGGACTGTGAGTCCCTCCTTGATGATTGATGTATGCCACAGTTGTGACATTGTCTGTCTGAAAACAAATGAACGATTCTCTCTTTAGAAGAGGCCAAGACTGAAGAGCTCTGAAAATTGCATGGAGTTCCAAAATATTGATCGGTAATCTCACCTCCTGAGATTCCCAAACCCCTTGTGCTGTCAGAGACCCCCAAACAGCTCCCCAACCTGTCAGACTTGCATCTGTTGAAATTACAGTTCAGGTCGGAAGAACAAAAGAAGCCCCCTGAACTAAACGATGGTGATCTGTCCACCACATCAGAGAGTGTCGTACAATCAGTGTTAAAGATATTAATTGAGATATCTTTGTGTAATCCCTGCACCACTGGTTCAGCATACAGAGCTGAAGAGGTCGCATGCGAAAACGAGCAAAGGGGATCGCGTCCGATGCTGCAGTCATAAGACCTAGAATTTCCATGCATAAAGCTACCGAAGGGAATGATTGTGACTGAAGGTTTTGACAAGCTGATATCAACTTTAGACGTCTCTTGTCTGTCAAAGACAGAGTCATGGACACTGAATCTATCTGGAAACCTAAAAAGGTTACCCTTGTCTGAGGAATCAATTAACTTTTTGGTAAATTGATCCTCCAACCATGATCTTGAAGAAACAACACAAGTCGATTCGTATGAGATTCTGCTAAATGTGAAGACTGAGCAAGTACCAAGATATCGTCCAAATAAGGAAATACCACAATACCCTGTTCTCTGATTACAGACAGAAGGGCACCGAGAACCTTTGTAAAAATTCTTGGAGCTGTAGCTAGGCCAAACGGTAGAGCCACAAACTGGTAATGCCTGTCTAGGAAAGAGAATCTCAGAAACTGATAGTGATCTGGATGAATCGGAATATGCAGATATGCATCCTGTAAATCTATTGTGGACATATAATGCTCTTGCTGAACAAAAGGCAGGATAGTCCTTACAGTTACCATTTTGAATGTTGGTATCCTTACATAACGATTCAATATTTTTAGATCCAGAACTGGTCTGAAGGAATTCTCCTTCTTTGGTACAATGAAGAGATTTGAATAAAACCCCAGCCCCTGTTCCAGAACTGGAACTGGCATAATTACTCAAGCCAACTCTAGATCTGAAACACATTTCAGAAATGCTTGAGCCTTCGCTAGGTTTACTGGGACACGGGAAAGAAAAAATCTCTTTGCAGGAGGCCTTATCTTGAAGCCAATTCTGTACCCTTCTGAAACAATGTTCTGAATCCAGAGATTGTGAAAGGAATTGAACCAAATTTCTTTGAAAAAACGTAATCTGCCCCCTACCAGCTGAGCTGGAATGAGGGCCGCACCTACATGTGGACTTGGGAGCTGGCTTTGGTTTTCTAAAAGGCTTGGATTTATTCCAGACTGGAGATGGTTTCCAAACTGATACCGCTCCTGAGGATGAAGGATCAGGCTTTTGTTCCTTGTTGTGACGAAAGGAACGAAAACGATTATTAGACCTAAATTTACCTTTAGATTTTTTATCCTGTGGTAAAAAAGTTCCTTTCCCTTCAGTAACAGTTGAGATAATAGAATCCAACTGAGAACCAAATAATTTATTACCCTGGAAAGAAAGGGAAAGCAGAGTAGACTTAGAAGACATATCAGCATTCCAAGTTTTAAGCCATAAAGCTCTTCTAGCTAAAATAGCTAGAGACATATACCTGACATCAACTCTAATGATATCAAAGATGGCATCACAAATAAAATTATTAGCATGTTGTAGAAGAATAATAATGCTATGAGAATTATGATCTGTTACTTGTTGCGCTAAAGCTTTTAACCAAAAGGTTGAAGCTGCAGCAACATCCGCTAAAGATATAGCAGGTCTAAGAAGATTACCTGAACACAAGTAAGCTTTTCTTAGAAAGGATTCAATTTTCCTATCTAAAGGATCCTTAAAGGAAGTACCACCTGTCGTAGGAATAGTAGAACGCTTAGCAAGAGTAGAGACAGCCCCATCAACCTTAGGGGTTTTGTCCCAAAATTCTAATCTGTCAGATGGCACAGGATATAATTGCTTAAAACGTTTAGAAGGAGTAAAAGAATTACCCAAATTATTCCATTCCCTGGAAATTACTTCAGAAATAGCACCAGGGACAGGAAAAACTTTTGGAATAACTACAGGAGATTTAAAAACCTTATCTAAACGTTTAGATTTAGTATCAAGAGAACTAGAATCCTCAATTTCTAATGCAATTAGGACTTCTTTAAGTAAAGAACGAATAAATTCCATTTTAAATAAATATGAAGATTTATCAGCATCAACCTCTGAGACAGAATCCTCTGAACCAGAAGAACCATTATCAGAATGATGATGTTCATTTAAAAATTCATCTGAAAAATTAGAAGTTTTAAAAGACTTTTTACGTTTACTAGAAGGAGGAATAACAGACATAGCCTTCTTAATGGATTTAGAAACAAAATCTCTTATGTTATCAGGAGCACTCTGAGTATTAGATGTTGACGGAACAGCAACAGGTAATGTAACAGTACTAAAGGAAATATTATCTGCATTAGCAAGTTTGTCATGACAAACAGTACAAACAACAGCTGGAGGAACAGATACCAAAAGTTTACAGCAGATACACTTAGCTTTGGTAGCTCCAGCACCAGGCAGGGATATTCCAGAAGTATCTTCTGACTCAGCTTCAACGTGGAACATCTTGCAATATGTAATAGAAAAAACAACATATAAAGCAAAATTGATCAAATTCCTTAAATGACAGTTTCAGGAATGGGAAAAAAATGCCATAGAACAAGCTTCTAGCAACCAGAAGCACAAAATAATGAGACTTAAATAATGTGGAGACAATAGTGACGCCCATATTTTTTAAGCGCCAAAAAAGACGCCCACATTATTTGGCGCCTAAATGCTTTTGGCACCAAAATGACGCCACATTCGGAACGCCAACACTTTTGGCGCAAAAAAACGTCAAAAATTACGCAACTTCCGGCGACACGTATGACGCCGGAAACAGAAAAAAAATTTTGCGCCAAAAAAGTCAGCGCCAAGAATGACGCAATAAAATGAAGCATTTTCAGCCCCCGCGAGCCTAACAGCCCACAGGGAAAAGTCAAATTTTTAAGGTAAGAAAAAATGATTTATTCATATGCATTATCCCAAATATGAAACTGACTGTCTGAAATAAGGAATGTTGAATATCCTGAGTCAAGGCAAATAAATGTTTGAATACATATATTTAGAACTTTATATAAAAGTGCCCAACCATAGCTTAGAGTGTCACAGAAAATAAGACTTACTTACCCCAGGACACTCATCTACATGTAGTAGAAAGCCAAACCAGTACTGAAACGAGAATCAGTAGAGGAAATGGTATATATAAGAGTATATCGTCGATCTGAAAAGGGAGGTAAGAGATGAATCTCTACGACCGATAACAGAGAACCTATGAAATAGACCCCGTAGAAGGAGATCACTGCATTCAAATAGGCAATACTCTCCTCACATCCCTCTGACACTCACTGCACGCTGAGAGGAAAACCGGGCTCCAACCTGCTGCGGAGCGCATATCAACGTAGAATCTAGCACAAACTTACTTCACCACCTCCATAGGAGGCAAAGTTTGTAAAACTGATTTGTGGGTGTGGTGAGGGGTGTATTTATAGGCATTTTGAGGTTTGGGAAACTTTGCCCCTCCTGGTAGGAATGTATATCCCATACGTCACTAGCTCATGGACTCTTGCTAATTACATGAAAGAAATATGACTGAACATACCTCATTGCTGCATAGCATGAAAACCGTTCCTCACACTGAAGTTTCCTGTACTCCTCAGCCTCTGTGGGAACAGCAAATGGACCTTAGTTACCAATGCTAAGATCAACATCCTCCAGGCAGCAGTCTTCATCCATCTGCTGCCTGAGAGTAAATAGTACAAACCGGTAAAATTTAAAAATAACAAACTCTTGATTGAAGAAATTAAAAACTAATATTTTATCACCTCTTTCACTTTACCCTTCCTAGTACTTTGAGTAGGCAAAGAGAATGACTGGGGGGTGGAGCTAAGGGGGGAGCTATATAGACAGCTCTGCTGTGGTGCTCTTTGCCACTTCCTGTAGGGAAGGATAATATCCCACAAGGATGAATCCGTGGACTCGTCTTACCTACATAGAAGAAACTTGTTTAATTCTGTCACCTTCTCACTGTTATGGCGATTCAGAACGCTGTATCTTCGTGAACAAACTGAACGGAAGCAGAGTGCGCAGTGAGCGACGTTAGTTACTCTGTTACAGGGGGCGTGTGCGCTAGAGCGCATATGATTGGATATTCACCTATTACGTGTCTTATGTTTAGTAAACATTTCAGTGTGATGACCCGACAGTTAATATTCCCTAATGATCGGTATCTGATACATGGTGCTGCATAAAATCATCTGCTTGTCAGGCTAGTCCCATGTGACATCACACTGTTGGGGGTTGGGAGGTCTGATGGAACTGACCAGCTTTAAATCCAATCGGATCCCCTAGAGCAGAGGACAGTCACAGGTGCGGCAGACAGAAGCGGCAGTCTTCCTTCAATGCACAGAGACAGGTAAGTAGCGGCGGTCTGCTTTCATTGCCGCTCTCTGGACCTGACCCTCTGTCAATCCCAACCACAGTCCTCCAGTGACAGACATAAGTAGTCACAGAACAATGGTTAGGAGCGGCAGTCTTCCTGTTCAATGCCGCACCTCATGACCAGAGCAGAGGACAGTCAGAGATGCGACAGATAGGAGATGCGGTTTGATGGTCACTGACTGAAGTGCCGCCCCCTGTCAAGTGCCGCCTGGATCCGTTGGACCCAGTTGGTCCCATCATTAAGCCTTCCCTGCTCTAATAAATAAAAAGAGAGAAGCACTCAACCTGAGAACAAGGAATGGTATAATAGCTTGTTATATGGCTTGTTACCAACCAGGAAGCAGCCTGTTTTTGCTCAACGCGTGCCTTTCACAGAGAAGAACTTTCCTGTAGTATATCAGTCTGATCCTGACTAAACAGTGCGGTCCAGTTCCGAACTACCAGGCAAACCCTCTCGGAAAAGAGAAACGGCAAAACCCCAGACATTTGTTTCGGCCTAGTGTGGGCCTCGTCAGTGAGGTGCAGCCATTTCCCTCTTGGGTTATCTTCTATATATCTATATAAAAATACCCGTCTGGCTCCTAAACGTCTGCTTTCTATATTTCTTACTGGCTCCTAAATTTTAAACAGATTTGTAGAACCTTGAATTAGATAATAGAAATAAATTGCAAAGTTATTTAAAATTGTATCTATCTGAATCATAATAATCATCTTCATCAATATTATGATTATCATCATTATTTATTAAAGGGTCATGAAACTCAACATTTTTATTTCATGATTCAGATAGAGAATACAATTTTAAACAACTTTGTAATTTACTTCTATTATCTAATTTGTTTCATTCTCTTGGTATCATTTGTTGAAGGAGCAGCAATGCACTACTGGTTTCTAACAGAACACATAGGTGAGCCAATGACAATCGGTATATATATGCAGCCACCAATCAGCAGCTAGAACCTAGGTTCTTTGCTGCTCCTGAGCTTCCCTAGATAAACCTGTCAGCAAAGAATAACAAGAGAAGGAAGCAAATTAAATAACAGAAGTAAATTTGAAAGTTGTTTAAAATTGTATTCTCTATCTGAATCATGAAAGAAAAAAAATTGGGGTTCATGTCCCTTTAAGTGCCAAAATATTACATGGAACTATGGCATTAAAGGGCCATTAAACACAGTATAATAGCATTATCAACAAATGCATAATAAAAAGACAAGGCAAAAGCACTTAGTTTGAATTTCAAATAAGGAGTAGATTTTATTTCTGACAAATTTCAAAGATAGCTCAATTTTCCTTCCCTGTGCATCATATGTAAAATGCAAGCGCACTAGATGGCAACACTATTTCCTGCCATATAGTGCAGCAGACACCTTCCTAGATAGCTCTTCAACAAAGAATACTAAGCAAATTTGATAATAGAAGTAAATTGGAGTATTTTTTCTTAATTGTATGCTCTGGTTTTAAAACCCTAATTCTACCTCAAAATGCCACAACTGCTTCATTCTTACAGCCAATAACGTTAGAATCATGTCGTGGAAACCCTCCAGCATTCAAGTTAACAAATATTGTTTACAGTGTGGTCATGGCATACTATAATTACACAAAAATATTTATCTCATCTTCCTCTATCATACCACAACTAGTTACTCCTCTATATACTATATGCTGCCATGAGAGGGTGACTTTTATTCTTACTGTACTGTAAATGTTTCTGCTGTCTTGCAATTAATTAACATATCAACCAAGTGTTAACAGTTTCGGAATAGATTAACAGCTTCCTTGCTGTAAAACATTTTTAATGGTAAAATTCTTCTCACCACTTGCCTTATTCGGAGGAGACAATCTAGACTTGTCACTGGAACAGACGAGGCTAGACACTTTCATTGTTTTGCATTTGCTTATCTCTGCTGAGGCCAGTTAGGGAGAAATATATAGCAGGGTTAGGCTTTTGATGTCTGCTGTGTGCACTACCAATTCTCAGAATTGGAAAACCTAAAATTTCCACTTTATTGTTAAATTACAGGAGAATTGAGTATTAATAATAAAAGTACACTGCATATTTTTACTATGCATGTTTAATGTCCCTTTAAGCCAAGTTCAACAAATAACTGGTGTCTAATATATAGCCCCTGACATCTGGTAAACACAAGTAACCAACAAAGCTGTTACTTATTCCTAGCAGCTGCACTTTCACACGCAGCGGCAAAACTCAGGCCTTTAACAACATCAATGACCATTGCGCATTTCGACAGATATACGATAAAACAATGGTTGACTAGCCCAGTGGCAAGGAAAGGAAGCATCACATATTTAAAATCACTACTGTAATAGTATTATTAGATATCAAAAGGATAAATCCCTAAGCGTGTTAACAGGACTAAACCACAGTATGTGCCCATATTACTTGCATGTAAGGGGTTAAATCACTGTTGTGAAGTTTGAACATTATTCTGTTCATGTCGCTGGCATCTAGGCAGTTAAATTATAGTTCTACGAGTGTTACTGGCAACCTAGGGGTTAAATATCTAACAGGTATAATCCTGAAGACTAAGAAGACTCACACATGAAGATGTGGATATCTCCTGCACAGGTATAATGTTTAAATAGATACACAGATACAAAATACTATGGTATTATGTTGCACCTGATATATTGTTGCTTGGTTTCCGTTAAACTAAAAGACTGTTAAACACTGTTAAAGACTGTTAAACAGGTCATCTAGTTTCAGCAGTCACACTGTCCCCATTCATAATGCAGCCTTTTTCACTAATGTAAATAAAGTCAGTTTAATAACTTACTTGACTCTCTGAATCCAGACGCAATAGTCAGTGATGTACAGCTCATTAAGGATGTAAGCCGGATCGTTCTCTTGAAATATAGAGTGGATATCCAGCAAGCACTTTAGCACAGCAGCTTTACCTAGATGAGAAACACAAATACATTCTGTCATTTTATAGATCTGGTCAACAAAAGGGAAATAAACATAAAAAAAACATGTCAGGAACCACGTAATGCAGGTCAAGTGGCTCTTAAAGGGAAAAGAAACCCAAAATTTCACGATTTAGCCCAAAATACCAGAGAATTTTTTACATTTTTGATATCACTCCATTTAAACAGAAATAGAGCCCTTTTTTTTTTTTATCAATTACAACTATATATTTTCTTTTTTAGTAGACAACACAAGGCACATTTTGATATATTTCATGCCACCGTTTCCCCATCAAATGCAATCAAATTATATTAAAAAAAAAAAAAAAAGATAACTTTTCCACAAACATTGCTTTTCTCACTGAAATTATTTACATACCGCTTATGCGGTCATAACACAAATGTGGGTTAAAGCTTCTCTGGAATCCCCTTTGCTTAGAAATAGCAGACATGCATGACTTTGCAATTGGTAGAAGGCTGCGAATTGCAGCTGCGTACCACACTTCTAATATTCCTGGCAGTGAAGGGGTTAATCAGATAGATTGTAAAGTTAATTTTAGCTGTAGTGTAGAGATTACCCTTCAACATGACACCTCCTACCACTGATCCTTACCTGGTCCTTCCTAAAGAGCTCCTTTCCCTCCCCCCTGTAACTGGTCACCATCATCTTAGGTACTGGAAAACAGTCTGCCAGTAGCAAGTTTGTAGTTTTTTTCTTACTTTAAAAAAATTAAATTTATTTTTACCTGATAAATTATTTTCATTTTTGGAAGTGAGTCCACGAGAACATTCATAACCTATGGGAATTATTCAACCTGGCCACCAGGAGGAGGCAAAGACACCCCAAACAAAACTATAAATATCTCTCCCACTTCCCCTACCCTCTCAGTAGTTCAAGTCGAGGATAAGGAAAAGTGAAGAGAGATACAAGGGGTACAGAGGTGAAATTGACTGCCGCCACTACATATTTTTGCATTTGGGGTGGGGTCGTGGACTACCACTGCCAAGAAGGAAATTAATTTACCAGGTAAGTATACATTTTATTTTCTTCTATTGGCAGTGAGAGTCCACAAGAACATTCATAACCTATGGGAAACCAATACCCAAGCTGTAAAGTTAACGAATGTTCGGGAGGGAAAAGTAGGGAAGGCAGTCCTTATCACTAGGCACCACCGCTTGTAGAACCCTTCTCCCAAAAGATACCTCTGCTGAGACAAACACATCAAATCTATAAAATTTTGTGAAAGTGTCCAATGATGATCAAGTTGCAGCCGTGCAAATCTGTTCAACTAAGGCTTCATTCTTGAAGGCCCAAGAAGTAGAAACCGCACGAGTAGAATGTGCTGTAATTCATGAAGGGGGTTCCTGACCCGTCTCTGTGTAAGCCATGCAAATCAGACTTAGCAACCAGAAGGCTGAGGCCTTCTGCCCTTTGCGCTTACCAGTATGCATGATGAATAAGGAAGATGACCGACGGAACACCTTAGTAGCGTGAAGGTAGAACTTCAACGCTCTGACCACATCCAAATTATGGAACAATCTCTCCTAGGAGGATGACTGATTAGGACAAAATAAAGGAACCACAATCTCCTGGTTGATGTTGTGAGTATGGACAAACTTGGGAAGGAAACCTATTTCGACATCAACACAGCCTTATCCTGATGGATCACTACAGAGGATTACACATCAAGGCCGATAACTGACACTCTGTTAGAAGAGGAAATAGCCAACAGGAAAACCACTTTCCAAGTGAGTAACTTAATATCAACAGCATGCAGAGGCTCAAAAATCAGCAGCATGCAGCCCTCTGAAGAACTTTAAGAACTAAATTGAGGCTCCATGGAGGAGCAACAGGTTTGAAAAAAGGTCTTATTCTGGCCAGAGCCTGAATAAACTTCTGAACGTCTGGCAAATGAGCCAACGTCTTATGAAAAAGAACGGATAGAAATCTGACCCTTACAGCACACGGCAAGTGACTTCCGGTTCGGAGGCGGAGTGGAGTGGTTGGTTGCTGCTTCGCGCGCCGAAAACACAGGGCCTGCTACATCGCCCCAACGCTATTCCTCCTTGTGCTGCAATTTTTTCCTGCAGGCCGGAGATTTGGCCTAAGGCTACTAGCGTGACCGAAGTCACAAGACAGAATCGGCTTCGTTGTGGAAGCACCGCCGCCCTGGCGCGGCGTTCACCTTCTTTTTTCATACAGAGCAACATGTGAGGGGACCTCAGTGAGCGGAACTGCTTGTTGAAACGGCCGGGACGTGCAGCAGAGATCGGTATATAATTCTCTCAGGGCTGTTATCCAGAAACAGGCATTTATCAAGAGGATTTAAGAATCGCTACATTGGGAACCCGGTTGGAAGACTGGTCGTGAGTACTAAAGATTTACAATGTATGGGCACCTCTTTTTATTTATGCTCATTATTTGGGTTATATCTCTCCTGGCTATATCCCACTAAGACTTTTATCTAACATCGTAAAAAAGAATAGCGGTGTGTGCAGATTACATAAAGTCCTGACAGTGCGGTGTGAGTAGTGGCCTGTATTAGAGAGACTTAAAGCTGGGAAAAGTGCTCTTACTATCTGCCCCCAAAACATCACCATCATTTATATCGCACAATAAGTTAGCAGTGGACCGGCAGTGGTGCCACTCTCTTAGGACTTTCATCTTACATTTAAATGCTGTGAAGAAAATTGGTGCTAGAAATTGAACAGCAGTTCCCAGGACCCTGATACAGGGTAGGAACACTGGCCCTGACACCGCCACCTCTAAAGGGACCTGCTCTCACCCTGGGGCAAGAAGTTTTGCAATAAGTCGGGTCGCTGTTAATAATGAACATAGGTCCCCAACTGAAAATCCTCCAAGGGAAAAAGATCTAACAATCTGATATCCTAGCTGCAGTTCCCAGGACCCTGACACAGGGTAGGAACACAACCTTGGCATCAATCTCTACTTAAGGACTATCACTACACATTCTGGCCTAAGCTCCACACCAACTTTTAATGGTACTCCCCAGTCTAAACTCCATCCTAAATAGAATTTAAAGAGGAAAGTTCAGCACGGGTGTCTCACAGCATTGTTACAGAACAGGACTATAACATTGATACTAGTACTGTCCCTTACTGCGGGTACACACACTGACATTAAGTTTTGCATTTGCCCTAATAGGGCCAAAGTGAAGTAAAGGAAGTCTATCACAGGAAGGCTGGATGTCCACAGAATTATCTATTCCTGTATGACTCTGTGTTTGGACATTAAGTGGATCACATCTAAAATTGTTTTTCTTTTTTTTTTTTTTTTCTTTTTGCATGACCATTGAATAATGTGCCTGGTAGTTTTCAAAAAGCTACATCATTTTGTTTTTTTGGGTGAAATGGTCTATTTATAGGAGACTATAAGAGTGTTCTGGAGACAGGACGAGCAAGACCACCTGATATTTAAGAGAGTCCACAGATCCATTTTAAATAGTTTTCTTTGTGCTGATAGCAATCTGCGTTAAGATAGTTAATTTTGAGATAAAGTGAATTTTAGGCAAGCTGATTAGTAGCAGTAAGTGCTGATAACATTGCCACAGGAGCTATAAATATAAGAACACTTAAACAGTACGCTTTTGGGTTAGAGAACACGGAGGCGATTCTCTAAAGGAAGACCCTCCCCTTTTTTTTTTTTTTTCTCTCCCTTTTTCTGTATATTCTTTCTTTTCTTCCCCCCTTTTTTTTTTTTTTTTTTTTCCCTCCCCCACGTTTCACACTTTTACCTTAACTATTGCACTTCAACACAAGTCCTCACTCACGGCACTGTCTCCTGTCACGCTTAGGGAAAGTAAGTGACAGTTGGAATCACATTTCCACTTTTTTTACCGCAGAGTAAATCCTCCCCCCCTCTTTTTTCTATTATCTATTTAGTCACTGAATTATTTATTTATTTTTGCACGCATCACATTCTCACTTTAATTGCTGCACATCAACAAGTCCTCACTCACTGCATTGTATTCTGTCACATTGAGGGATAGTAAGTGACAGTCGGAGTCACTCCACACATTTTCATTCCTTTTTTTTTTTTTTTTTTTTTTTTTCTTCTTTTTTCTCTTTCTTTTCCCTTTTCTTATTTTTTTTTCCTCCTTTCTTAGCTTGAGCAATAATTCCAACATACATGGATAGATTTGTTACACAACATACTCACCGGCCATGCCACCCAAACATAAAGACAAGAAGTCTGCTAAATTATCCGAGAGCTCCTTAGTAGTTGCACAAGAACAATATAATGGTATAGGCTCAAATTCTGATTTTTCTGAATTAGTCGAGCAGATTTCAAGGATGATCTCCCCGCAATTGGATGCTGTTAAACAAGAAATTAAACAAGATATAAATAATATTGTCCTGGAAGTGAGGCAATTTACAGCCCGACTGGAGGAAATTGAGACCCGAATCTCAGACTCTGAAGATAGATTACATAAATGCGAGCAGTCCAACAAAGAATCTGGGTCTCAAATAGCTTTGTTACAAGCTAAATTAGAGGACCTAGAGGACCGCTCGCGTCGGAATAATTTAAGAATTATTGGTCTTCCCGAATCCACAGAATACCAAGATTTAGCTGCCTTTGTTTCAGTTAAACTCCCCCAATTATTAAAAATGCCAGCCTCCCCGATGCCTATGATTATCGAAAGAGCTCACAGAGTGGGTCCAGTACGCCAAAATTCTGAGGGTATTACTAGACCCAGACCCATACTGGTTAAAATGCTAAACTTCCAGGACAAGATTAATATTCTTAAATACTACAGAAAAGCTAACCCATTAATATTAGATCAACAAAAAGTATTAATCTTCCAAGATTTTTCCTCCGAAACTACGAATAGGAGGAAAGAAATGTCTCCCTTCTGTTAGGCTTGTCTACCCGGCAAGATTAATCATGATTATTGAGGGACAAACAAGTATATTAAATAATACTGCAGAAGCTCAGAAGTTCTGTTTAGATAATGGTATCCCTTGAATGTTAAGGATTGGTCTGACTGCTTGAAGTCATTTTATGTTTTGATCATGAGTAATTTTTTTACTGTAAAATTATTGTTGAAAAGAAGGTCTTTTCAAGAGTATGTGTGTAAAGATGTATTTTTATTATCGATATGTAAACGGGGGGGGCTTCCTTTCTCTTTTTTTTTTTTTTCATGCCTCTACATACTCTTCACCCCTCTGCTCTCTCGTTCTAATATATTCTACAGGCTTGCGGTCTCTTGGTATTTTATAAATTCATGGTATGTTTTAAAATGTTTTTTAGCACCTTAGTAAATTTGGATCGGGCATAGGGTCGATTAAAATTCTTTCCTGGAACGTAGGTGGAATTACTTCCCCTATCAAACGGAAAGCCGTATTAAAATTACTGGGATCCCATAAGCCCGATATTGTTATGCTTCAAGAAATTCACCTAAAAGGGCATGAAATTGATAAACTCAAATCCAGATGGGTGGGGGAGGTGGTAGCTGCCCCGTCACAGGTCAGGAAGAAAGGAGTGGCAATATTGATCAATAAAAATTTAAAATATAAAATAAATAAGAGCCAAATTGATCCAGAGGCCCGTTATCAAATCCTTGACATTGAAATAGAGAAGATCTCTTTTATTCTCTGTAATATTTATGGCCCTAACCAACCTGACGCTAGGTTTTGGGAGGAACTAGCACTAGAATTAGTCATACACAGAGGACGTAATGTTGTGATTGGAGGGGATTTTAACTTAACAGCATACCCTAATTTAGACAGATTAAGTAGAACTAAAAGTACTAAGCGAGTTAAGAAAACTCGAACATTACAAAAATTCTGCCATAAAGTAGGTGTATATGACATCTGGAGAAGTCTGAATCCAGATGTCAAAGCATTTACATGTCTATCTAAAGGACATCAAGCTTTGTCGCGCATAGACATGTTTCTAATTTCTGAAAACTTAAGTGGCAAGGAGGTAAAGGCCGACATTAAAGATATAGTACTTTCTGACCACGCGATTATAGCTTTAGAATTTAACTCTAAATCTCTTACTCCTAGACCGAATAATAATTTCTTTTTCCCCAACTATCTACATAGTAACCTACATTTTCAAAACTGGTTAGCTAACAAATGGAGAGAATTTGAGAGATATAACCATTCCTATAAGGACAAGCCAGAAATACTCTGGGAGACCGGAAAGGCTGTGTTACGTGGGGGTATTAAGGCTTATATGTGTGTTCTTAAAAAAAAATCTTTACAGAAAGAAATTCAACTCTCTAATAGTGTGAGGAACGCATATAATGCGTTCATAGCTGTACCCTCCAAAATTCTTGGAGAAAGATACACAAATTTAAAAACACAAAGGGATATCTTCCTTAAACAACAAATGATATCTGAAGATATAAGAAAGAAATCACTTTATGGTGGCTATTCAGGTAAAGCAGCAAAATATCTTGTTAAAATCACTAAAAAGAGATCTTCCAATTATATTGCCGCAATTAGATCTGGGAAAAATAGATTTACCTCCAATCACGACATTCAACATACGTTTACAGATTTTTTTAAAAATCTCTACAAAGCTGAACTTCCCAATTTAGAATTAAAAGAGAGGTTTTGGGATAATGTAAAGATCCCCAAAATGCCACAAGAGATAATTAATCAACTCAATGCTCCGATCTCTATACAAGAAATTCTAACTGGTATTAAAACTGCCAAATTTAACAAAGCCCCCGGCCCCGACTCACTTCCAGCCGAATTCTACAAGATCCTTGCAGACCAAATAGTTCCTAACCTACATAAGTTATTTAATTCTTATTATTCCGCAGATATGCCATGCTCTCAGTATTTTGCGGCGTCAAACATAGCTTTAGTTCTCAAAAAAGAAAAAGATCCTGAAATCCCCTCTTCATATCGACCTATTTCCCTGTTAAATTTTGATTATAAATTACTTACGTCCATAATTGCAAAAAGATTGGCTCCTCACCTAAATAATATTATACATGATAATCAGGCTGGCTTCATGATGGGGAGAAGCCCGACAAAAAATATCCGTAAGGTTATGCTTGTACTGGACTACCTGCGGAGTAATAAGAAAGTGTTAAAAAAAGAAGATGCTGCCATCTTAACAGTCGATGCCGAAAAGGCTTTCGACTTTATCTGTTGGGACCATCTCTTTTCGGCCTTGGAAAAGTTTGGCTTTTCCGGGAATTTTACAAATTTGATCAAAGCTATCTATAACAATCCCTCTTCAGCAATCTTTATCAATGGTTCTACCACGGATCGGTTTATTTTACAGAGAGGCACTAGGCAGGGATGCCCCCTATCGCCTATCCTCTTCAACATATCATTAGAACCACTGGCGATTCTCCTTAGGCAGCAGTTAGAAGGTATCCAGATTGGTAAACAAAAATATGTTTTAGCTCTGTATGCTGACGATTTACTCCTTTTCTTATCTGGTCTAAAAGAAAGCCTACCTAAGCTACTAGAGTCAGTGCAAATATTTGCGTCATTTTCTGGTTACAAAATCAATGTTCAAAAATCCGAACTACTGTGGATACATAGAACTGCCTTCCATGTATTAGATCATCCATTTAGAGAGGTCACTCAAATAAAGTATTTAGGAATAACAATGTCAAAATCCCCACAAGAATGGTATGAGTTGAATTATGTTAAATTCTTCAATTATTGTAAGCAGAAATTGAATGACTGGGCCTCTATTCCTATCTCTCTTTCAGCACGTATTATGCTTATTAAAATCATACTTCTACCAAAGTTAATATATCTTCTCCAAAACATATCTTTCCTTTTACATAAGGTAGATATAAAATTATTTAACCGAATATCTAGTGAATTTCTCTGGAAAGGAAAGAGACCCCGAATTGCATTAAATGCATTAACACTCTCTAAAGAGTCGGCGGGCCTCGCTTTCCCGAATATTACTTACTACAATATTGCTTCAATAGCAAAACTGGCGGCTGACTGGATCTCAGAGAAAGAATTTTTCACTGTCTTTGCCGGGGAGACAAACCTTGTTCACCCATTCAACTTAAAAGCTCTTTTACATTGCCCAATTTCACAACTGCCACCGGTAATTGCTAAAATGCCGACTTTTAAAAATGTGATCCTGGCATGGCAGAAATTCTGTGTAGAAATTGGCACATCTCCATTTGTCTCGGAATATCTCCCAATTCAGGGATGCCCAGGATTTGTTCCAGGTTTCACGTATAAGGTCTTTGAGAGATGGAAACTGAAAGGGCTGACCTCCATAAAACAACTAGTTACTTCTAATACAATAATTAGATCATTCCTTGACATCAGAGCAGAATTTGAGCTTCCCCAAACTGATCACTTTGCGTATTTGCAAATAAAGCATTACATTACAGATCTCAAACTTAAATTTGGCTCTAATTGGACATATGCTCCGTTAAGGAGCCTAATGAATCAATATAACAGTGGGGCTTTGTCAATCTCTCCATTTTATCGTTTGATGACGATTTCCAAACATGAGGCCCAACTGGAGAAAATAGTAGCTATTTGGAGTAATAGTTTTCCAGAGCTCAGGCCTCAACAAATTCTAGTAAGCCTGAACCTGTTGAATAAAACAGGAAACGCCCTAGCATGGCGAGAACGGCATTTAAAAATGATTTATGCGACATACATCACCCCTGACAAATTATCTAAATGGTATAGAAAAATTATCGGATGCTGGAAATGTCAGGCCCAACAAGCAAACCTTTTACATTGCATCTGGTTGTGCCCCAAAGTCCAACAGTTCTGGCTGAAAATTAAGTTTTGGTTGAATAAAATCTTAGATACAGAAATAAGATTAGAGGCCCAAATGGTCATTTTCTTAGTTAAATTTTCACAACAGCAAAAGAATTATAAGTTAATTAATACCGTAATTTTATTAGCTAGGAATGTGATCCTGACATCTTGGAAACTCTCCCACCTACCTCCGTTCATAAAATTTAAAAAAGAAGTATTGAAACAATGTATGGTGGAACAATATGCAATATCTAAGTACAATGAGACCCATATAAAGAGATTCCTAGATAAATGGGGTGTAGTAATATTGTCACTTCCGCCACTGGCTCAGCAGCAATTAATTAAGCCTCTTAGCCAATCGGCTTACATTCTTGAATTGATTAAAGCGGGCAGATACCCAGCATGTTGGGCCGATTAGAGAGAGAGCAGAGAGGGTTGGGGGGCACTGTAGATTCTTTTCCTCGGTTTCTTCCTTTTTTTTTTTTTTTTTTTTTCTTCCTCGTCCTCTCCCTCTACCCTTCTTCACTCCCGTTCCCCCCTCGTATTGACACCATTAAAAAGTATGTTTAACCTGTTCTAGGACAGGTATACATGTATTTACATCCTTACAGAGATTAGCCTCATACATTCTACAGGAAAATTCAAAAATTACGTGATACATAGCCTATATATTTTTTTTTTTTTGCCACATATTACTAATACAGAGACCCTAGGGACACCATTGTATCTGCTATATTTAAGTTTTGTCTTTTTTCTCGTTTAAAAATGATTGTTGTTAGCTTAAATGCTTTAAGTTTTGATAATACTTGTCTCATCTCTGTAAAGAACATTGTTTGTATCCCTGCCACAGAGTTTGCAATAAGATGACTGTGTGTACGTTAATAATAAATAAACACTTTAAAAAAAAGAAATCTGACCCTTAATAGAACTGCCCGACAAGGCCCTTCTCCAGGCCCTCCTGGAGAAACTGTAAGATACGTGGTGTCTTAACTCTATGCCAAGAAAAACCATGTTGGTCACACCAGTGTAGATAAGTCCTCCAGACCTTGTAGTAGATGCGTCTGGTGAAAGGCTTGAGAGCCTGGATAAGAGTATCAATCACCTTGTCAGAGAAGCCTCGCTGAGCCAAGATCAACCGTTCAATCTCCAGGCAGTCAGTGTCAGAGTATCTAGGTTTTGGTAAAAGAACGGACCCCGAGTTAGCAGGTCCTGATGAAGAGGCAACCGCCAAGGAGAAGCAGACAACATATTCGCTAGGTCTCCATACCAAGTTCTGCGTGGCCACGCAGGAGCTATCAAAATAGTTTGTATTCCCTCCTGCTTGATCTGAGCAACCACTCAGGACAGGAGAACAATCGGTGGAAACAGATACACAAGGTTGAAGTTCCATGGGATCATTAGAGCGTCCACTAGCTCCGTTTGAGGATCCCTGGACCTCAATCCGCATTTCTGGAGCTTGGCATTGAAGCGGGAAGCCATCAGATCTATTTCTGGAACACCCCATCTGCGAGTGATCTCCAGAAACACATCCTGATTTAGGGACCACTACCCTGAGTGGAGAGTCTGTCTGCTCAGGAAATACGCTTCCCAACTCTCCTCACCTGGGATGTGGATAGCTGTAATTTGACACTGATGTCTATCAGCCCACAGCAGGATTCGAGACACTTCCTGCATCGCCAGAGAGCTCCGTGTGCCACCCTGATGGTTGATGTAGGCCACAGTAGTGATGTTGTCCGATTGGAATTGATATAACAGATGGAACCAAGCTGGGGCCACGTTAGAAGCGCATTGTATATAGCTCTCAACTCGAATGTTGATCGGGAGAGACACTTCCTCCTGACACAAAGTTCTTTGGGCTCTCAGAGAACCCCACACCCTAGCCGGACAGACTGGCGTGTGTGGTGAAAAATCACCCAAAAGGAGCAATGGAAACCCATCCCTAGAAAAACTGGAGTTGGGAGTTTCCACCAAGAGAAACTCCCTCCCTGACATGCAACAGATCTGAATGATCTCCATTCCATTGTCTGAGCATACACAACTGTAGTGGTCTCAAATGAAAGTAAACAAATGGTATGGCACCTGAAGCTGCAACCATAAGACCTACCACTTCCATGCATTTTGCTACCAAAGGTGGAGCACTGGACTGAAGCAGGCGACATGCAGTCTGAAGCTTCTCTCTGTGCTGATCTGTGAGGTAGATGCGCATACGGACAGTCTATGATCGCTTCCAAAATGTTTAACCTCGTAGCAGGAATGAGGGAGCTCTTTCCAGATTGACCTTCCATCCGTGTGCCCTAAGACACAAGCATAACCTCTCCATGTGGTCTCGAGCTACTGACAAAGATGGAGCCTGAACGACAATGTCAATCAGTTAAGGAGCTACTGCAATACCCTGCAGATGAAGCGCAGCCAACAGAGCTCCCAGCACCTTGATGAACAGTCGGAGTGCCATATCTAGTCCAAAAGGAAGCACAACAAACTGGTAGGCGAACCGCAGGAAGTGGTAGTGATCCCTGTGGATTGGAATGTAAAGGTATGCATTTTTTTAGGTCTATTCTAGTCATGAACTGACTCTCTTGAACAAGGGGAAGGATGGATCTAATTGTTTCCATCTTGAAGGTGGGAACTCTCATGAACCTGTTGAGACCCTTAAAGTGAAGGTAAATTTTCATGAATGAGTGCCCGGTTTTTAAAAATACTATTAAAAAAAGGGGCACTTTCATTCAATTGCAGTGGTTTTGTTAAAATACTTTTTAAAATACCTTTTTCTTCTTCCAAGCCGGAACAGCAATCCCCCGCCCGCAGCTGCTCTGTACTTACGTCAGCAATGACTAATCCGACTTCCTCAAATCATGGCTTCCCCCCCAGAGCAAACATTTCCTGAGGCCATGCAGTGATTGGAGGAAGCCGGTTTTGTCATTGCTGTGTAAGTACAGCAGGAAGAAGCTAACAAAACCGCTGCAAAGTAAACGAATAAAATTGCACCTGTTTTAAATAGTATTTTTAAAAACTGGGCTCTCATTCATGAAAATGTACCTTCACTTTAAAGTTCAGAATGCAACGGAACCTGCCCTCTTTTTGGGGGACCACAAAGAGGTTAGAGTAGAACCCTATTCCCCTCTCTGCTGGGGAAACTGGAACCACCACACCCATGGCTATGAGGTCTTCCACACAGTGGATTAGTGCTGATCCCTTTACTAGTTTTCCCGACACCCTTAAAAGAAGGAAGTAATCCCTTGGAGGATGAGACTGAAAGCTTATTCCATATCCCTGACAAACTATGTCCAGCACCCAAGGGTCCTAGACGGACTGAGCCCACTCCCTCTGAAACAGAGATAGTCGGCCCCCCCCACACGACCAGGTCGGGGCGAGCCGATCATGCTGACATTGCCCTGGGAAGCCTTTTTGGGCTGCTTGCTCCTGGGTGGGCTTCCAGGTAGCCCGGTGGGAATCTGTCTTAGGCAGTTCTGTGCTCCTCTGGTTCACTTCTTAGGTATCCATCAAGCTTTCTATCTAGCGCGTCCTTAAAGGAAGTGCCATCTTCAAGCGGAATGGTAGTGCGTTTAGCCAACGTGGATATGGCGCCATCAACCTTACGACCAGTATTAGATATACCAATACTCCAATGAGATTTACATGATTAAATCAGCCCCAGCTCTTAATAAGAGCCATTCCACGTTACACTTCATATCTTCTTTTTTTTACAGAGAACCTCTCTCTGCCTACCTCCATCATACAAGGCAAAGAACTACTGAGAGAGTAGGAGAAGTGGGAGTAATATTTCTAGCTTTGTTAGGGGTGTCTTTGCCTCCTCCTGGTGGCCAGGTTGAATAATTCTCATAAGTTATAAATGTTCTTGTAGACTCTCACTGCCAATAGAAAGAAATATTTATTACATGTTCTGTAGTGCAGTGGTCCTCCCCCTCCCTCTCAAAGTGATTATCACACCTGGTTCTGTAGCTTAGTAGCCCATCCCTCACCAATATATATTTTTTCTGTAGCCTAGGGAAACCTTAACCCTTCTGCATTATGCTGCCCACCCGCATCCCTCCTTCCCTCCCACGGCATAAACGCAAGCCGATACAGAAAGTGACACAGAGTGTATCAGCGATCTGCCTTAATATGATAAAGGAAGAATAATCAATTCATCCTTACCATATGAAGGCAAATGCCTTCTGTCTCCGGACCGCAGCATGAGCCAGAAGGTTGGACAAAGATACTACGTCAACAGGGTACACTGGGCAAAGTACTCTATGAAGTAGTAACAATGTCCAATAGGCTTAAGCAGTTATACAATAATATTTTTAAATTGGAAAGTTGTTTATTTGTTGAAAAGTAGAGAAGGTAAACTCAGGAGCGTGCACGTGTCTGGAGCACTTTATGGCATCAGTTTTGTAAGAATGTTATCTATTTGCAGGAGCACTAAATGGCAGCACTATTGCCTGTGCAAAACAGAATGAGAAGCAGTCTGCCAGGAACGAACAGCAGCATCAATAGCTTGTTCTATGGCCCGGTTGCCACCTGGTAGTAGCTTTTTTCTGCCCAATTGTGCTTTTCACAGAGGAAAACTTTCCTGTAGTATATCAGTCTGATCCCGCTGACATGGTCAGTCCAGCCCGAAATACCAGGCAATTCTCCTCTGAACAAGGAACATGACAACCCCAGACGATCGTTTCGGCCTCCTTTGGGCCTCGTCAGTGAGGTGCAGCCATATCCCTCTAAGGGTGATGGGGGAAACCAGACGTGGACTCCTTGCCCAATGTGCTTAGAGGGATATGGCTGCACCTCACTGACGAGGCCCAAAGGAGACCGAAACGATCGTCTGGGGTTGTCATGTTCCTTGTTCAGAGGAGAATTGCCTGGTATTTCGGGGCTGGACTGACCATGTCGGTGGGATCAGACTGATATACTACAGGAAAGTTTTCCTCTGTGAAAGCACAATTGGGCAGAAAGAAGCTACTACCAGGTGGCAACCGGGCCATAGAACAAGCTATTGATGCTGCTGTTCGTTCCTGGCAGACTGCTTCTCATTCTGTTTTGCATATGTAAATATTACCCTGGGGATAGTCTCCCTAAAGGTGATGGGGGAAACCAGACGTGGACTCCTTGCCCAATGTGCTTAGAGGGATATGGCGGCACCTCACTGACGAGGCTCAAAGGAGGCCGAAATGATCGTCTGGGGTTGTCATGTTCCATGTTAAGAGGAGAATTGCCTGGTATTTCGGGGCTGGACTGACCATGTCGGTGGGATCAGACTGATATACTACAGGAGAGTTTTCCTCTGTGAAAGCACAATTGGGCAGAAAGAAGCTACTACCAGGTGGCAACCGGGCCATAGAACAAGCTATTGATGCTGCTGTTCGTTCCTGGCAGACTGCTTCTCATTCTGTTTTGCATATGTAAATATGACCCTGGGGATAGTCTCCCTAAGGGTGATGGGGGAAACCAGACGTGGACTCCTTGCCCAACGTGCTTAGAGGGATATGGTTGCACCTCACTGACGAGGCCCAAAGGAGGCCGAAACGATCGTCTGGGGATTGTCATGTTCCTTGTTCAGAGGAGAATTGCCTGGTATTTCGGGGCTGGACTGACCATGTCGGTGGGATCAGACTGATATACTACAGGAAAGTTTTCATCTGTGAAAAGCACAATTGGGCAGAAAGAAGCTACTACCAGGTGGCAACCGGGCCATAGAACAAGCTATTGATGCTGCTGTTCGTTCCTGGCAGACTGCTTCTCATTCTGTTTTGCATATGTAAATATGACCCTGGGGATAGTCTCCCTAAGGGTGATGGGGGAAACAAGACGTGGACTCCTTGCCCAATGTGCTTAGAGGGATATGGCTGCACCTCACTGACGAGGCCCAAAGGAGGCCGAAACGATCGTCTGGGGTTGTCATGTTCCTTGTTCAGAGAAGAATTGCCTGGTATTTCGGGGCTGGACTGACCATGTCGGTGGGATCAGACTGATATACTACAGGAAAGTTTTCATCTGTGAAAAGCACAATTGGGCAGAAAGAAGCTACTACCAGGTGGCAACCGGGCCATAGAACAAGCTATTGATGCTGCTGTTCGTTCCTGGCAGACTGCTTCTCATTCTGTTTTGCATATGTAAATATGACCCTGGGGATAGTCTCCCTAAGGGTGATGGGGGAAACAAGACGTGGACTCCTTGCCCAATGTGCTTAGAGGGATATGGCTGCACCTCACTGACGAGGCCCAAAGGAGGCCGAAACGATCGTCTGGGGTTGTCATGTTCCTTGTTCAGAGAAGAATTGCCTGGTATTTCGGGGCTGGACTGACCATGTCGGTGGGATCAGACTGATATACTACAGGAAAGTTTTCCTCTGTGAAAGTACAATTGGGCAGAAAGAAGCTACTACCAGGTGGCAACCGGGCCATAGAACAAGCTATTGATGCTGCTGTTCGTTCCTGGCAGACTGCTTCTCATTCTGTTTTGCATATGTAAATATGACCCTGGGGATAGTCTCCCTAAGGGTGATGGGGGAAACCAGACGTGGACTCCTTGCCCAATGTGCTTAGAGGGATATGGCTGCACCTCACTGACGAGGCCCAAAGGAGGACGAAACGATCGTCTGGGGTTATCATGTTCCTTGTTCAGAGGAGAATTGCCTGGTATTTCGGGGCTGGACTGACCATGTCGGTGGGATCAGACTGATATACTACAGGAAAGTTTTCCTCTGTGAAAGTACAATTGGGCAGAAAGAAGCTACTACCAGGTGCAACCGGGCCATAGAACAAGCTATTGATGCTGCTGTTCGTT
The DNA here is from genome assembly GCF_027579735.1 of Bombina bombina. Lineage (NCBI taxonomy): Eukaryota > Metazoa > Chordata > Amphibia > Anura > Bombinatoridae > Bombina > Bombina bombina. The sequence continues at coordinate 300,529,316 of NC_069505.1, read as the reverse complement.
CCTGGCAGACTGCTTCTCATTCTGTTTTGCATATGTAAATATTACCCTGGGGATAGTCTCCCTAAAGGTGATGGGGGAAACCAGACGTGGACTCCTTGCCCAATGTGCTTAGAGGGATATGGCGGCACCTCACTGACGAGGCCCAAAGGAGGACGAAACGATCGTCTGGGGTTATCATGTTCCTTGTTCAGAGGAGAATTGCCTGGTATTTCGGGGCTGGACTGACCATGTCGGTGGGATCAGACTGATATACTACAGGAAAGTTTTCCTCTGTGAAAGTACAATTGGGCAGAAAGAAGCTACTACCAGGTGCAACCAGGCCATAGAACAAGCTATTGATGCTGCTGTTCGTTCCTGGCAGACTGCTTCTCATTCTGTTTTGCATATGTAAATATGACCCTGGGGATAGTCTCCCTAAGGGTGACGGGGGAAACCAGACGTGGACTCCTTGCCCAATGTGCTTAGAGGGATATGGCTGCACCTCACTGACGAGGCCCAAAGGAGGACGAAACGATCGTCTGGGGTTGTCATGTTCCTTGTTCAGAGGAGAATTGCCTGGTATTTCGGGGCTGGACCGACCATGTCGGTGGGATCAGACTGATATACTACAGGAAAGTTTTCCTCTGTGAAAGCACAATTGGGCAGAAAGAAGCTACTACCAGGTGGCAACCGGGCCATAGAACAAGCTATTGATGCTGCTGTTCATTCCTGGCCGACTGCTTCTCATTCTGTTTTGCATATGTAAATATGACCCTGGGGATAGTCTCCCTAAGGGTGATGGGGGATAGTCTCCCTAAGGGTGATGGGGGAAACCAGACGTGGACTCCTTGCCCAACGTGCTTAGAGGGATATGGCTACACCTCACTGACGAGGCCCAAAGGAGGACGAAACGATCGTCTGGGGTTGTCATGTTCCTTGTTCAGAGGAAAATTGCCTGGTATTTCGGGGCTGGACTGATCATGTCGGTGGGATCAGACTGATATACTACAGGAAAGTTTTCCTCTGTGAAAGCACAATTGGGCAGAAAGAAGCTACTACCAGGTGGCAACCAGGCCATAGAACAAGCTATTGATGCTGCTGTTCGTTCCTGGCAGACTGCTTCTCATTCTGTTTAGCACTATTGCCTGCCATAAAAGAATACCATGGAAACGAAGCAAATTTGATAACAGAAATAAATTGGAAACTTTTTTTTAAATTGTATGTTCTGTATTAAATTGTATGGTCTGAATCACAAAAGAAAATTTTGGGGTTTCATATCCCTTTAAGCCTACAAGATGCAACGAGTCAAGCAAATAGTTGTGACTAACTTTCTTCCTATATTGTTATGGTAGCCTGAGAGATATTAGCTGTGCAGTGCAGTAGCAACAGGAAGCTGGGCAAATCCTGTTTCTAAACACATTTATACATGTTGTGGAAAACCAAACAAAAAGGGTCTTGGTTACTTTGAGATGTAATTTTAATGCTGTAACTTGTAAAATGTCCATAATACAGAGTTTGCAGACTTGTGGTATGCATGGGACATTACCAGTGTCACCCTGATGCATTTGGGACAGTTCTATAGCTGTACTCAGCTGTATATTCCTGGCTTCCTTGCAGTGTAAGAGATAAAAATAACAGATATTGTTGCTAACACTTAGCTGTCTTTTTGGCATCTCTCTCTGCTCTAACAATTTCACACCCAGTCTCTTGGCAGAGCATTCACAGAGCTGAAATGATTTCCAGATTGTGTTAAATAAAACACATTTCTTCAGCTAAAACAAAGCCCACGATTTCCCCACAGAGACAACACTGTGCAACAGAAGAGAGACTGCTGCAAGCGATAGGGCAGACCTGAACATGAACAAACATAATGTGGAGGAGGGAGATGGATAATTGCACACAGGACTCAAAAGGTGACAGTGTGAGAAGCGCATTGGCACCTTTTATTGGGAGCATCAGTAGGACACAGAGACCTTGACAAAAGCAGCACTAGATTTTCTGAGGTTTAAAGGGACACTCAACCCAAATTTTTTCTTTCGTGATTTAGATAGAGCATGCACTTTTAAGCAACTTTCTAATTTACTCCTATTTTCAATATTTCTTCGTTATCTTGCTATCTTTATTTGAAAAAGCAGGAATCTAAGCTATGGAGCGAGGCCCATTTTTGGCTCAGCACTTGAGTTGTGCTTGCTGATTGGTAGCTAAATGTACCCACCAATAAGCAAGCACTATCCAGGGTTCTGAACCTAAAATGGGCCGGGTCCTTCACTTAGATTCCTGCTTTTTCAAATAAAGATACAAAGAGAACGAAGAAAAATTGATAATAGAAGTAAATTAAAGCCAAAGTAAAAAAATTTGGCTTTAGTATCCCTTTAAGGCTAGGGGTGGTGAACCTGTGACATGGGGGAAAAGAAACTGGTGCTAGATCTCAAGCAAGTCGCTAAAATGGAGTCGCTATATAAAAAGTAGCAGTATCGGTTTTTGTGTACCAGCTTTAGTTTAGTAACCATATCACACTCTGGATTAAAGGGACAGTCAAGTCCAAAAAAAAAAAAAAAAACTTTCACGATTCAGATACGGCATGTAATTTTCAACAACTTTCCAATTTACTTTTATCACCAATTTTGCTTTGTTCTCTTGGTATTCTTAGTTGAAAGCTAAACCTAGGAGGTTCATATGCTAATTTCTTAGACCTTGAAGGCCGCCTCTGCATTTGACAGTTTTTCACCACTAGAGCGCATTAGTTCATGTGTTTCATATAGATAACATTGAGACCAATCACTTCCATACACTGAGCCACAGAGGGACTCAAGGAGGTCCAGAGGGCAAGACATGCCGAAGATAGCTTGCAATGTCTCTGGTCTGTTAGAAATAGCCTCAAGGATATGGAGTCTATTATAGTACCCAGTAATTCCACCCTGGTAATTGGGATAAGAGAACTCTTTTCCAAGTTTATCTTCCATACATGTGATCAAAGAAGACTGAGAAGGGACTCCGAGAATTCTTCTGCAAAGTAAAAGGATGGTGCTTGCACCAGAATATCATCCAAGTATGGGGCTACTGCATTACCCTGAGTTCTGGCAATGGCTAGAAGAGCCCCCACAACCTTTGTAAAAATTCTTGGAGCAGTAGCTAGGCCAAACAGAAGGGCAATGAACTGGAAGTGTTGGTCCAAGAGTGCAAACCTCGGGAACTGAAAGTGTTCCCTGTGGATTGGAACATAAACTGGCCTTCCTGAATTAAAGGAAGGATGGACCTTATCGTCTCCATCTTGAAGGAAGGGACACTGAGAAATTTGTTTAAGCACTTTAGGTCCAGAATTGGGCAGAAAGTTCCCTCCTTCTTTGGGACCACGAAAAGGTTTGAATAAAACTCCAAACCTCTTTCTTCGATAGGCACCGGGACAACAACTCCTAAGGAGGATAGATCCCGAACGCACCCTAGAAAGGCATCCCTCTTTTCTGGTAGACAGATTCGATAGAAGGAATCTTCCCCTTGGCGGATGAGATTTGAAGCCTATCTTGTATCCGAGATACTACCTCCAGGACCCATGGATCCTGTACATCCTTGAACCAAGCGTCGGAAAAAAGAGACAGTCTGCCCCCTACACAATCCAATCTCGGATCGGGGGCCGCCCCTTCATGCCGATTTGTTTTGGCGGGCTTCTTATTCCGCTTGGATTTATTCCAGGACTGAACCGGCTTCCAAGTACTCTTGGGTTGATCGAGCTTGGAGGAGGATTGTTGTTTTTGGGATTTGTCAGAAAGAAACAAAAATTAGAAGATTGTCGTCCCTTAGACTTGTTCTTCTTATCTTGTGGTAGGAAGGCACCCTTGCCTCCAGTAACCGTAGAAATAATGGAGTCTAGGCCTGGACCAAATAAAATATTTCCCTTGAAGGGAAGAGAAAGGAGTCTGTTCAATAAACCCCCTTCAGAGGATATTAACCCTGGATCCTATCAAGGGATAAAGGAGCCACACTGTGACCCTGTTATAGCGTTTTATATGTAAAAATTGAAACAATCTTACCTCCAGGATCCATGCTGTGGAACAGAACACAGCCTCTCAAGTGTGACAGTCTTATAGCAGTGCTCCTGACATAGACTTGAGTGAGAGAAAGCAGGCAGTGAAACTCGTCAATACTGATTGCTTAGGAGCTGTTAGCAGTAGTCTGGATGGTTTCGCAGAAAAACTTTCCCTGCATCTCCAGACTCTAACTTTCATCAATACTCTCACTGAGAGGTTGACATGACTACTTAAAACTTTAGTCCTATCTCGAAGGGCAGATAACCTTTTTCAGGACTCTCTGAATCTTCTGACACTTCTCTGCCACCTCCTAATGTGACGAAAGGCAAAGAATGACTGGGGTAATGAGGAAGTGGGAGGGATATTTAAGCCTTTGGCTGGGGTGTCTTTGCCTCCTCCTGGTGGCCAGGTGTTGTATTTCCCAACAGTAAGGAATGAAGCTGTGGACTCTCCCTATCTTAGGAAGGAAATAATGTGTTAGAAAGTGCACCATATATATTATTTCTTGAGTTTGTACTTTCTACCATTAGCAAACCACAAAAATACATTAACACTTCATTTTGAAGGCATGACCTCTTGTTCAAGCAGAGTTGGCCACAGCTTATCTGCAACTAAAACTTACCCATTCTAAACGCTGCAACCATATCCTTCACGGCTTTGGTCACCAGGGAAAAATGTCGATAAAGTGGGTAACACACAACCCGTCTTCCAAATGACACCAAGACATCCTTAATACATGTGTAATTCTGTAAGAAAAATGAAAACTATTTAATTAATAACATGAGTATATTGTATCTGTAATATAGCATCAGTGAAGCACTCATATCATTTAAAGGGATCGAGAGAGCATACAACTTTAAACAACTTTCTAGGTAACTTCCATTGCCAAAATGTGTATACTCTTTATATATGCACTTTCTGATGCCCCATCTAAGCATGTACAAGAATTCACAGTATATATTTATATGCATTTTGTGATTGGCTGATGGTTGTCCCATGATACAGGAGAAAGGAAATGGAATTGACTTTAAAATTAGTCAGAAAAAAATATACTACTTATTTAATTCAAACTAAGTGCTTTGGCATTGTTGTTTTATTCTTCCTTTTTAGATTATGCAATTCTACTGTATTTAAAGGGACACTCAAGTCAAAATAACCTTTCTGGGGAACAAGATTCTACTGACCATGTGCACAAGCACACAGGGTATACGTATACTAGTCTGTGATTGGCTGTTGTCTGTCATGATACAGGGGGACGGAAAATGGGAGAAAAAAATAAATAAAAAAACAGAATTTATGTTTACCTGATAAATTACTTTCTCCAACGGTGTGTCCGGTCCACGGCGTCATCCTTACTTGTGGGATATTCTCTTCCCCAACAGGAAATGGCAAAGAGCCCAGCAAAGCTGGTCACATGATCCCTCCTAGGCTCCGCCTACCCCAGTCATTCGACCGACGTTAAGGAGGAATATTTGCATAGGAGAAACCATATGATACCGTGGTGACTGTAGTTAAAGAAAATAAATTATCAGACCTGATTAAAAAAACCAGGGCGGGCCGTGGACCGGACACACCGTTGGAGAAAGTAATTTATCAGGTAAACATAAATTCTGTTTTCTCCAACATAGGTGTGTCCGGTCCACGGCGTCATCCTTACTTGTGGGAACCAATACCAAAGCTTTAGGACACGGATGAAGGGAGGGAGCAAATCAGGTCACCTAAATGGAAGGCACCACGGCTTGCAAAACCTTTCTCCCAAAAATAGCCTCAGAAGAAGCAAAAGTATCAAACTTGTAAAATTTGGTAAAAGTGTGCAGTGAAGACCAAGTCGCTGCCCTACATATCTGATCAACAGAAGCCTCGTTCTTGAAGGCCCATGTGGAAGCCACAGCCCTAGTGGAATGAGCTGTGATTCTTTCAGGAGGCTGCCGTCCGGCAGTCACATAAGCCAATCTGATGATGCTTTTAATCCAAAAAGAGAGAGAGAGGTAGAAGTTGCTTTTTGACCTCTCCTTTTACCAGAATAAACAACAAACAAGGAAGATGTTTGTCTAAAATCCTTTGTAGCATCTAAATAGAATTTTAGAGCGCGAACAACATCCAAATTGTGCAACAAACGTTCCTTCTTCGAAACTGGTTTCGGACACAAAGAAGGCACGACTATCTCCTGGTTAATGTTTTTGTTAGAAACAACTTTTGGAAGAAAACCAGGTTTAGTACGTAAAACCACCTTATCTGCATGGAACACCAGATAAGGAGGAGAACACTGCAGAGCAGATAATTCTGAAACTCTTCTAGCAGAAGAAATTGCAACCAAAAACAAAACTTTCCAAGATAATAACTTAATATCAACGGAATGTAAGGGTTCAAACGGAACCCCCTGAAGAACTGAAAGAACTAAGTTGAGACTCCAAGGAGGAGTCAAAGGTTTGTAAACAGGCTTGATTCTAACCAGAGCCTGAACAAAGGCTTGAACATCTGGCACAGCTGCCAGCTTTTTGTGAAGTAACACAGACAAGGCAGAAATCTGTCCCTTCAAGGAACTTGCAGATAATCCTTTCTCCAATCCTTCTTGAAGAAAGGATAGAATCTTAGGAATCTTTACCTTGTCCCAAGGGAATCCTTTAGATTCACACCAACAGATATATTTTTTCCATATTTTGTGGTAAATTTTTCTAGTTACAGGCTTTCTGGCCTGAACAAGAGTATCAATAACAGAATCTGAGAACCCTCGTTTTGATAAGATCAAGCGTTCAATCTCCATGCAGTCAGCTGGAGTGAGACCAGATTCGGATGTTCGAACGGACCTTGAACAAGAAGGTCTCGTCTCAAAGGTAGCTTCCATGGTGGAGCCGATGACATATTCACCAGATCTGCATACCAAGTCCTGCGTGGCCACGCAGGAGCTATCAAGATCACCGACGCCCTCTCCTGATTGATCCTGGCTACCAGCCTGGGGATGAGAGGAAACGGCGGGAATACATAAGCTAGTTTGAAGGTCCAAGGTGCTACTAGTGCATCTACTAGAGTCGCCTTGGGATCCCTGGATCTGGACCCGTAGCAAGGAACCTTGAAGTTCTGACGAGAGGCCATCAGATCCATGTCTGGAATGCCCCACAGTTGAGTAATTTGGGCAAAGATTTCCGGATGGAGTTCCCACTCCCCCGGATGTAATGTCTGACGACTCAGAAAATCCGCTTCCCAATTTTCCACTCCTGGGATGTGGATTGCAGACAGGTGGCAGGAGTGAGTCTCCGCCCATTGAATGATTTTGGTCACTTCTTCCATCGCCAGGGAACTCCTTGTTCCCCCCTGATGGTTGATGTACGCAACAGTCGTCATGTTGTCTGATTGAAACCGTATGAACTTGGCCTTTGCTAGCTGAGGCCAAGCCTTGAGAGCATTGAATATCGCTCTCAGTTCCAGAATATTTATCGGTAGAAGAGATTCTTCCCGAGACCAAAGACCCTGAGCTTTCAGGGGTCCCCAGACCGCGCCCCAGCCCATCAGACTGGCGTCGGTCGTGACAATGACCCACTCTGGTCTGCGGAAGGTCATCCCTTGTGACAGGTTGTCCAGGGACAGCCACCAACGGAGTGAGTCTCTGGTCCTCTGATTTACTTGTATCTTCGGAGACAAGTCTGTATAGTCCCCATTCCACTGACTGAGCATGCACAGTTGTAATGGTCTTAGATGAATGCGCGCAAAAGGAACTATGTCCATTGCCGCTACCATCAAACCTATTACTTCCATGCACTGCGCTATGGAAGGAAGAGGAACGGAATGAAGTGTTTGACAAGAGTTTAGAAGTTTTGTTTTTCTGGCCTCTGTCAGAAAAATCCTCATTTCTAAGGAGTCTATTATTGTTCCCAAGAAGGGAACCCTTGTCGACGGAGATAGAGAACTCTTTTCCACGTTCACTTTCCATCCGTGAGATCTGAGAAAGGCCAGGACTATGTCCGTGTGAGCCTTTGCTTGAGGAAGGGACGACGCTTGAATCAGAATGTCGTCCAAGTAAGGAACTACTGCAATGCCCCTTGGTCTTAGTACCGCTAGAAGGGACCCTAGTACCTTTGTGAAAATCCTTGGAGCAGTGGCTAATCCGAAAGGAAGCGCCACGAACTGGTAATGCTTGTCCAGGAATGCGAACCTTAGGAACCGATGATGTTCCTTGTGGATAGGAATATGTAGATACGCATCCTTTAAATCCACCGTGGTCATGAATTGACCTTCCTGGATGGAAGGAAGAATAGTTCGAATGGTTTCCATTTTGAACGATGGAACCTTGAGAAACTTGTTTAAGATCTTGAGATCTAAGATTGGTCTGAACGTTCCCTCTTTTTTGGGAACTATGAACAGATTGGAGTAGAACCCCATCCCTTGTTCTCCTAATGGAACAGGATGAATCACTCCCATTTTTAACAGGTCTTCTACACAATGTAAGAATGCCTGTCTCTTTATGTGGTCTGAAGACAATTGAGACCTGTGGAACCTCCCCCTTGGGGGAAGCCCCTTGAATTCCAGAAGATAACCTTGGGAGACTATTTCTAGTGCCCAAGGATCCAGAACATCTCTTGCCCAAGCCTGAGCGAAGAGAGAGAGTCTGCCCCCCACCAGATCCGGTCCCGGATCGGGGGCCAACATTTCATGCTGTCTTGGTAGCAGTGGCAGGTTTCTTGGCCTGCTTTCCCTTGTTCCAGCCTTGCATTGGTCTCCAGGCTGGCTTGGCTTGAGAAGTATTACCCTCTTGCTTAGAGGACGTAGCACTTGGGGCTGGTCCGTTTCTACGAAAGGGACGAAAATTAGGTTTATTTTTGGCCTTGAAAGACCTATCCTGAGGAAGGGCGTGGCCCTTACCCCCAGTGATATCAGAGATAATCTCTTTCAAGTCAGGGCCAAACATCGTTTTCCCCTTGAAAGGAATGTTAAGTAGTTTGTTCTTGGAAGACGCATCCGCTGACCAAGATTTCAACCAAAGCGCTCTGCGCGCCACAATAGCAAACCCAGAATTTTTCGCCGCTAACCTAGCCAATTGCAAAGTGGCGTCTAGGGTGAAAGAATTAGCCAATTTGAGAGCACGGATTCTGTCCATAATCTCCTCATAAGGAGGAGAATCACTATCGATCGCCTTTACTAGCTCATCGAACCAGAAACACGCGGCTGTAGTGACAGGGACAATGCATGAAATTGGTTGTAGAAGGTAACCTTGCTGAACAAACATCTTTTTAAGCAAACCTTCTAATTTTTTATCCATAGGATCTTTGAAAGCACAACTATCTTCTATGGGTATAGTGGTGCGTTTGTTTAAAGTAGAAACCGCTCCCTCGACCTTAGGGACTGTCTGCCATAAGTCCTTTCTGGGGTCGACCATAGGAAACAATTTTTTAAATATGGGGGGAGGGACGAAAGGTATACCGGGCCTTTCCCATTCTTTATTTACAATGTCCGCCACCCGCTTGGGTATAGGAAAAGCTTCTGGGAGCCCCGGGACCTCTAGGAACTTGTCCATTTTACATAGTTTCTCTGGGATGATCAAATTCTCACAATCATCCAGAGTGGATAATACCTCCTTAAGCAGAGCGCGGAGATGTTCCAACTTAAATTTAAATGTAATCACATCGGGTTCAGCTTGTTGAGAAATTTTCCCTGAATCTGAAATTTCTCCCTCAGACAAAACCTCCCTGGCCCCCTCAGACTGGTGTAGGGGCATTTCAGAACCATTATCATCAGCGTCCTCATGCTCTTCAGTATCTAAAACAGAGCAGTCGCGCTTACGCTGATAAGTGGGCATTTTGGCTAAAATGTTTTTGATAGAATTATCCATTACAGCCGTTAATTGTTGCATAGTGTTACAAACTGCTATTTGTGACTGGCCCTTTAAATGGAAGGTTGCCCTGCTTCCCTGGATTTTGGAGAAGCCTATTTGCCAGCCTCCTTCCTCATGACTATGGCCCCTGGAAGATTGTGCCCCTGAGAGTATATTGACTTTTGTTGGGTGTGTGTGGCCCTTTGGGAACCGTCTGGGGACATATTGTGAGTTTAGTGAACAATGCCCCCTTTAAGACTATGTCCCCAGACCTGTGAAATGACTTGTCCCTGGCTTTCTCCCACTTGGTTCAGATTCATTGTGTGCCATTAAGAGTTAAATTTTGTTCAGCTTCAAGAGACCTATTTCTGTCCCTCTAACTTGCAGCTTTGACTCATGTTTGTAGGGGACAGCTTATAATCACTACAGGGATTGCTATGTTTTTCATACTCCCTTAGCTACAGGGATTGCTACAGAAGGAAGAGGTTCGCCTACTGGAGCCTGGTCGTAGGTCCAGGGCGCAGAGCAGACGGCGAGATACCAGCCCAGCAGCGGTGGTTCATATAGTCTGTATTACTGATGGTGGCTACGCAGTAGTTATAGTGTCCACGGTGCTGCTGCTCCTTTGGTGAGCGCTAGGAGCATCCTTTTCTACGGTCCAACTTCCAGCCAGCCTGGAGGCAACCGTAACATTTGGCGGCAGCGGTGGGATTGGCGTCCTAGCGCAAGGAGCAGCACCACAACAGCACTGGTATCGTAGGAGAGTAATTGAGGGCAACGCTAACCACTGCGCAGCGTCCCTACCTACAGCAGCATGGAGCTGACAAGATACTGGTCAGAACCATGTGAAGAGCACCTCAACCGGATCCGTCGCTATGAGGGCGCGGATTTCGTTCCAGAGGTAAAGAGGCGGCTAGTCCTATATGGTCCAGACCCTGCGCAGGAGGTAGTCAGTCGCATCATCCGGGAATTGGATACGGAGAACAAAGCGGCACGAGCCTTTGAGCGCCAACTGTGGAGTTTGAGGGTATGGACACCTGGTCTCTCTCCCCAGCCGCAGCATGTTCCACAGGGAGAGGAGAGCAGCGACCTCCCTCCCCAGCGGCAGTATACTGTGCAGAGGGAAGAGACAACCGGTCTCCTTCCCCAACCCCAACCAGAGATACCAGAGGCAGCAGGCCTCATAGACTGGTCCTGGGAGGACCCCCAGCAGGCAGGTGGAGATGGGACCGCAGTCTCTCTACCGTCCCTACAGGGATGCTGGGCAGGCGGCCCAGATCCCCAGCGACAGACCCAGCTACAGGGAGGGGAGAGCATCGACCTCCCTCCCCAGCCGGAGTGTGCCTTCCAGGGAGAGGAGACAACCGGTCTCTCTCCCCAGCCGCAGCATGTTCCACAGGAAGAGGAGAGCATCGACCTCCCTTCCCAACGGCCGCCGGAGTATCAGGAGGAGGAGGTAAGCCAATCTCCCCCTCCCCAGCTAACTCCTAACTTGGGCCCAGGGTTAACAGTGGAGATGTTAACCCCCACGTTCCCTTTGCCACCGGGCAGGACTATGCCCCAATTCCCCCAGCAGAAGAGCTGGCATCAGTACAGAGCGCTGCTGGCCTCTGCCCTACAGACCCCCTTGTTACAAGACTGGCCTGCAAACTCCTCACCCCAGCAGAAGCGCTGGCACCAGGGCAGAGTGCCGCTGGCCTCTGCCCCCCAAGTACCATCAGCTATTTGCCCAGCTGCGCCAGGAAGGCAGAGGATGCTACACTTTCATGCTATAACCTGGAACCTACAGGCCAGTGCTACTTGTTGTGGGGGGGCTGCTTTGCTGCTAGTGTTTATTTGTGGGTGGGTTGCGAGACTAACTTAGGCACTGACCGAAAGAAGGTCAGGTGCCTTGTTAGTCTCCCTCCAAAAGGGGAGATATGTTACAAACTGCTATTTGTGACTGGCCCTTTAAATGGAAGGTTGCCCTGCTTCCCTGGATTTTGGAGAAGCCTATTTGCCAGCCTCCTTCCTCATGACTATGGCCCCTGGAAGATTGTGCCCCTGAGAGTATATTGACTTTTGTTGGGTGTGTGTGGCCCTTTGGGAACCGTCTGGGGACATATTGTGAGTTTAGTGAACAATGCCCCCTTTAAGACTATGTCCCCAGACCTGTGAAATGACTTGTCCCTGGCTTTCTCCCACTTGGTTCAGATTCATTGTGTGCCATTAAGAGTTAAATTTTGTTCAGCTTCAAGAGACCTATTTCTGTCCCTCTAACTTGCAGCTTTGACTCATGTTTGTAGGGGACAGCTTATAATCACTACAGGGATTGCTATGTTTTTCATACTCCCTTAGCTACAGGGATTGCTACAGAAGGAAGAGGTTCGCCTACTGGAGCAGCGGTGGTTCATATAGTCTGTATTACTGATGGTGGCTACGCAGTAGTTATAGTGTCCACGGTGCTGCTGCTCCTTTGGTGAGCGCTAGGAGCATCCTTTTCTACGGTCCAACTTCCAGCCAGCCTGGAGGCAACCGTAACACATAGTAAGGAGTATTGGCGCGCTAGATGTACTAGGGGCCTCCTGAGTGGGCAAGACTGGTGTAGACGAAGGAGGGAATGATGCAGTACCATGCTTACTCCCCTCACTTGAGGAATCATCTTGGGCATCATTTTCAGTGTCACATAAATCACATCTATTTAAATGAGAAGGAACCTTGGCTTCCCCACATTAAGAACACAGTCTATCTGGTAGTTCAGACATGTTAAACAGGCATAAACTTGATAACAAAGTACAAAAAACGTTTTAAAATAAAACCGTTACTGTCACTTTAAATTTTAAACTGAACACACTTTATTACTGCAATTGCGAAAAAGTATGAAGGAATTGTTCAAAATTCACCAAAATTTCACCACAGTGTCTTAAAGCCTTAAAAGTATTGCACACCAAATTTGGAAGCTTTAACCCTTAAAATAACGGAACCGGAGCCGTTTTTATCTTTAACTAAAAAACTCTAAGCCATCTCCGTGGAGATGTTGCCTGTACAACGGCAAAGAGAATGACTGGGGTAGGCGGAGCCTAGGAGGGATCATGTGACCAGCTTTGCTGGGCTCTTTGCCATTTCCTGTTGGGGAAGAGAATATCCCACAAGTAAGGATGACGCCGTGGACCGGACACACCTATGTTGGAGAAAGTGTTATATCATTGTCTTTTTATTATATTCTTGTTAATTATGTAAATTCTACTGCATTGAGTGGTCCTTTAATTGTCTTTTAAAAAGGGACATCTCACCCAGTTCCTTTCTTTGCTGCATCTAAATGGGGACATTTTAAAATGTATTAAGACTTTTTTTTCTTGCCAAACTTGCCATTATCCCTCAGTGCAGCAGTAGGAGTGTCCCTATCACTAATGGGAATATGTACTGCAATATGTAATATACATTTAGTGCTTGGTTTAGTCTAAATCGCTTATTTTTTTATATTTTCATGTAAACAAATGCTTAGTTGTTCTTTTATAAAAGGTTACCCACAAAACTCCAATCACTGATTGGTATAACTCTAGTTGAACATAAATATACGATTACATCATCAAGGTTATAGAAAGTAATAATTAATAAAAAAAAAAAACACAATAACATAATTTATGTAAGAACTTACCTGATAAATTCATTTCTTTCATATTAGCAAGAGTCCATGAGCTCGTGACGTATGGGATATACATTCCTACCAGGAGGGGCAAAGTTTCACAAACCTCAAAATGCATATAAAAACACCCCTCACCACACCCACAAATCAGTTTAACGCATAGCCAAGAAGTGGGGTGATAAGACAAAAGTGCGAAAGCATAAAAAATAAGGATTTGGAATAATTGTGCTTTATACAAAAAAAATCATAACCACCACAAAAAGGGTGGGCCTCATGGACTCTTGCTAATATGAAAGAAATGAATTTATCAGGTAAGTTCTTACATAAATTATGTTTTCTTTCATGTAATTAGCAAGAGTCCATGAGCTAGTGACGTATGGGATAATGAATACCCAAGATGTGGATCTTCCACGCAAGAGTCACTAGAGAGGGAGGGATAAAATAAAGACAGCCAATTCCGCTGAAAATAATCCACACCCAAAATAAAGTTTAAATCTTATAATGAAAAAAACTGAAATTATAAGCAGAAGAATCAAACTGAAACAGCTGCCTGAAGAACTTTTCTACCAAAAACTGCTTCAGAAGAAGAAAACACATCAAAATGGTAGAATTTAGTAAAAGTATGCAAAGAAGACCAAGTTGCTGCTTTGCAAATCTGATCAACCGAAGCTTCATTCCTAAACGCCCAGGAAGTAGAAACTGACCTAGTAGAATGAGCTGCAATTCTTTGAGGCGGAGTTTTACCCGACTCAACATAAGCATGATGAATTAAAGATTTCAACCAAGACGCCAAAGAAATGGCAGAGGCCTTCTGACCTTTCCTAGAACCGGAAAAGATAACAAATAAACTAGAAGTCTTTCGGAAATTCTTAGTAGCTTCAACATAATATTTCAAAGCTCTAACTACATCCAAAGAATGCAATGATCTCTCCTTAGAATTCTTAGGATTAGGACACAATGAAGGAACCACAATTTCTCTACTAATGTTGTTAGAATTCACAACCTTAGGTAAAAATTTAAAAGAAGTTCGCAACACCGCCTTATCCTGATGAAAAATCAGAAAAGGAGACTCACAAGAAAGAGCAGATAATTCAGAAACTCTTCTAGCCGAAGAGATGGCCAAAAGAAACAAAACTTTCCAAGAAAGTAATTTAATGTCCAGTGAATGCATAGGTTCAAACGGAGGAGCTTGAAGAGCCCCCAGAAGCAAATTCAAACTCCAAGGAGGAGAAATTGACTTAATAACAGGTTTTATACGAACCAAAGCTTGTACAAAACAATGAATATCAGGAAGATTAGCAATCTTTCTGTGAAAAAGAACAGAAAGAGCAGAGATTTGTCCTTTCAAGGAACTTGCAGACAAACCTTTATCCAAACCATCCTGAAGAAACTGTAAAATTCTCGGAATTCTAAAAGAATGCCAGGAAAAATGATGAGAAAGACACCAAGAAATGTAAATCTTCCAGACTCGATAATATATCTTCCTAGATACAGATTTACGAGCCTGTAACATAGTATTAATCACAGAGTCAGAGAAACCTCTTTGACAGAGAATCAAGCGTTCAATCTCCATACCTTCAAATTTAAGGATTTGAGATCCTGATGGAAAAAAGGACCTTGCGACAGAAGGTCTGGTCTTAACGGAAGAGTCCACGGTTGGCAAGTGGCCATCCGGACAAGATCCGCATACCAAAACCTGTGAGGCCATGCTGGAGCCACCAGCAGAACAAACGAGCATTCCTTCAGAATCTTGGAAATTACTCTTGGAAGAAGAACTAGAGGCGGAAAGATATAGGCAGGATGATACTTCCAAGGAAGTGACAATGCATCCACTGCTTCCGCCTGAGGATCCCTGGATCTGGACAGATACCTGGGAAGCTTCTTGTTTAGATGAGAAGCCATCAGATCTATTTCTGGAAGTCCCCACATTTGAACAATCTGAAGAAATACCTCTGGGTGAAGAGACCATTCTCCCGGATGTAACATTTGGCGACTGAGATAATCCGCTTCCCAATTGTCTATACCTGGGATATGAGCCGCAGAAATTAGACAGGAGCTGGATTCCGCCCATACCAGTATTCGAGATACTTCTTTCATAGCCAGAGGACTGTGAGTCCCTCCTTGATGATTGATATATGCCACAGTTGTGACATTGTCCGTCTGAAAACAAATGAACGACTCTCTTTAGAAGAGGCCACGACTGAAGAGCTCTGAAAATTGCACGGAGTTCCAAAATATTGATTGGTAATCTCACCTCCTGAGATTCCCAAACCCCTTGTGCTGTCAGAGACCCCCAAACAGCTCCCCAACCTGTCAGACTTGCATCTGTTGAAATCACAGTGCAGGTTGGAAGAACAAAAGAAGTCCCCTGAACTAAACGATGGTGATCTGTCCACCACGTCAGAGAGTGTTGTACAATCGGTTTTAAAGATATCAATTGCGATATCTTTGTATAATCCCTGCACCACTGGTTCAGCATACAAAGCTGAAGAGGTCGCATGTGAAAACGAGCAAAGGGGATCGCGTCCGATGCAGCATTCATAAGACCTAGAATTTCCATGCATAAGGCTACCGAAGGGAATGATTGAGACTGAAGGTCTCGACAAGCTGAAACCAATTTTAGACGTCTCTTGTCTGTCAGAGACAGAGTCATGGACACTGAATCTATCTGGAAACCTAAAAAGGTTACCCTTGTCTGAGGAATCAGTGAACTTTTCGGTAAATTGATCCTCCATCCATGATCTCGAAGAAACAATACAAGTTGATTCGTATGAGATTCTGCTAAATGTGAAGACTGAGCAAGTACCAAGATATCGTCCAAATAAGGAAATACCACAATACCCTGTTCTCTGATTACAGACAGAAGGGCACCGAGAACCTTTGTAAAAATCCTTGGAGCTGTTGCTAGGCCAAACGGCAGAGCCACAAACTGGTAATGCTTGTCTAGGAAAGAGAATCTCAGAAACTGATAGTGATCTGGATGAATCGGAATATGCAGATATGCATCCTGTAAATCTATTGTGGACATATAATGCCCTTGCTGAACAAAAGGCAGAATAGTCCTTATAGTTACCATTTTGAATGTTGGTATCCTTACATAATGATTCAATATTTTTAAATCCAGAACTGGTCTGAAGGAATTCTCCTTCCTTGGTACAATGAAGAGATTTGAGTAAAACGCCAGCCCCTGTTCCAGAACTGGAACTGGCATAATTACTCCAGCCAACTCTAGATCTGAAACACATTTCAGAAATGCTTGAACCTTCACTGGATTTACTGGGACACGGGAAAGAAAAAATCTTCTTGCAGGAGGCCTTATCTTGAAGCCTATTCTGTACCCTTCTGAAACAATGTTCTGAATCCAAAGATTGTGAATTGAATTGATCCAAATTTCTTTGAAAAATCGTAATCTGCCCCCTACCAGCTGGGCTGGAATGAGGGCCGCACCTTCATGTGGACTTGGGAGCTGGCTTTGGCTTTCTAAAAGGCTTGGATTTATTCCAGACTGGAGATGGTTTCCAAACTGATACCGCTCCTGTAGGGGAAGGATCAGGCTTTTGTTCCTTATTGTGACGAAAGGAACGAAAACGATTATTAGACCTAAATTTACCTTTAGATTTTTTATCCTGTGGTAAAAAAGTTCCTTTCCCTCCAGTAACAGTTGAAATAATAGAATGCAACTGTGAACCAAATAATTTATTACCCTGGAAAGAAAGGGAAAGCAAAGTTGGCTTAGAAGACATATCAGCATTCCAAGTTTTAAGCCATAAAGCTCTTCTAGCTAAAATAGCTAGAGACATATACCTGACATCAACCCTAATGATATCAAAGATGGCATCACAAATAAAATTATTAGCATGTTGAAGAAGATTAACAATGCTATGAGAATTATGATCTGTTACTTGTTGCGCTAAAGCTTCTAACCAAAAAGTTGAAGCTGCAGCAACATCCGCTAAAGATATAGCAGGTCTAAGAAGATTACCTGAACATAAGTAAGCTTTTCTTAGAAAGGATTCAATTTTCCTATCTAAAGGATCCTTAAAGGAAGTACTATCTGCCGTAGGAATAGTAGTACGCTTAGCAAGAGTACAGATAGCCCCATCAACCTTAGAGATTTTGTCCCAAAACTCTAATCTGTCAGATGGCACAGGATATAATTGCTTAAAATGTTTAGAAGGAGTAAATTAATTACCCAAATTATTCCATTCCCTGGAGATTACTTCAGAAATAGCATCAGGGACAGGAAAAACTTCTGGAATAACTACAGGAGATTTAAAAACCTTATTTAAACGTTTAGATTTAGTATCAAGAGGACCAGAATCCTCTATTTCTAATGCAATTAAGACTTCTTTAAGTAAAGAACGAATAAATTCCATTTTGAACAAATATGAAGATTTATCAGCATCAACCTGTGAAACAGAATCCTCTGAACCAGAGGAATCATTATCAGAATGATGATGTTCATTTAAAAATTCATCTGAAAAATGAGAAGTTTTAAAAGACCTTTTACGTTTACTAGAAGGAGGAATAACAGACATAGCCTTCTTAATGGATTTAGAAACAAAATCTCTTATGTTAACAGGAACACTCTGAGTATTAGATGTTGATGGAACAACAACAGGTAATGTAACATTACTAAAGGAAATATTATCTGCATTAACAAGTTTGTCATGGCATTCATTACAAACAACAGCTGGAGGAACAGATACCACAAGTTTACAGCAAATACACTTAACTTTGGTAGATCCAGCATCAGGCAGCGATTTTCCAGAAGTATCTTCTGATTCAGGGTCAATCTGGGACATCTTGCTATATGTAATAGAAAAAACAACATATAAAGCAAAATTGATCAAATTCCTTAAATGACAGTTTCAGGAATGGGAAAAAATGCCAGTGAACAAGCTTCTAGCAACCAGAAGCAATAAACAATGAGACTTAAATAATGTGGAGACAATAATGACGCCCATATTTTTTAGCGCCAAAAAAGACGCCCACATTATTTTGCGCCTAAATGCTTTTGGCGCCAAAAATGACGCCACATCCGGTAACGCCGACACTTTTGGCACAAAAAACGTCAAAAATGACGCAACTTCCGGTGACAAGTATGACGGCGGAAATAACAAAAAAAAAATTTTGCGCCAAAAAAGTCCGCGCCAAGAATAACACAATAAAATGAAGCATTTTCAGCCCCGCGAGCCTAACAGCCCACAGGGAAAAAAGTCAAATTTTTTTTTTTTTTTTAAATCAAGGTTTTTTTTATTGAAGAAATACAAGATAGATATAGCAGTAACAAAGCATACATTTCGTGTACATTTGATGAGTGCTACATGAATTAAAACAATTATCTCGTACTCATCTCTCATCTGTTACAATACAACTAATAAAAGTCATACTCCAGTATTTCCTCTTTTTTCATTACATCATATGTTATAACACTTTAAGTTGGTTAAAGTCCTTTACATCCAGAAAATCTTATACAACTTATAGTATGAAACATTAAAAATAGTAAGAATGTATTAATTATCAAGTGACATAGTGTAGGAGAACATAACAAGTAGCTCTTATTGTAACAAGAGAAGGCAAAATCAAAAAGTGTCATTTTTCATTTACCTCTCAATTTGTCATTAAAGGGAAGAAAAAAAAAAGGGGGGGGAGGAGATATGGGGGGGGGGTGAAGATACTGGACGTGTCGTCAGGGTTACTATTGTCTATTATCAGTTATGCTTTCCTAATCAATTGCCGAACAGTTCTATCCAACCCTCCCACACCATAAGATGTAGGTTAATCTTCCCGGCTAGGTTATATACATATTGCTCCATGTGTTTCATGTGATTGAGTTGATCTATGACATTCTGAGTGGAAGGAGAAAGCTCCTGTTTCCATTTCCGAGCAATGATTAATTTGGCAGCTGTAAAAAAATAAATCAGGAAAATTTTTCTCGGTAAGGGCATTCTAGGAGCGCCCAAGTGCAGCAGAATAAGGGCCGGTGAGAAGGGTAGATTATAATGCAGATCCCCCAGGAGTTTCATACAGGTTCTCCAAAATAGCCTGATCTTGGGGCACTCCCACCACACATGCATCCAGGAACCTATCTGTCCACAATTTCTCCAGCAAGCTGGAGAAGAATTCGGATAATATTGATGAAGTCGCTTAGGTACTAAATGCCATCTGTAAACTATTTTATAGTGGAGTTCCCAGAGGGTAGCACAATGAATATATTTTTTGGCAAACATCATCTCTCTGTACCAGACACTTAACTCGAAAGTCTCTCGTAGATCCCCCTCCCATGCTAATTGTGATACGGCTTTCATTGGTGTTTGTTCATTAGTTAATAGAGAGTATAAAAAGGACATCAGCCCCTTAGGTTTACGGTCCGTGGTCCAACATAGTTCCCATTTAGTTCTTTCTCTCCAATTACTAACTTGTAATCCCCAACTCCTTAAAAAACCAAGTAGCCTGAGTGTTTCTAAATAGTATTTTGTAGGGATACAGTATTACAGCATAAAAGACTTAAGAAAAGATTGATCTATACCTACACTAATGTCCCCAGCCAATATATCACCTAGTTCTAACCAGATATTCATGTGCATCTCTTGGAGACACCATGCTATGCTAACTATCGGATGGATGGGAGATGGATGTGGGGCTATGTGTGTTCTATGCCTGTTTCTGTCCCAAAACTTAAGGGCATCCAAGATTATTGGTTGTGTTATTCCCAGTTTACTTCGATAGTGGGCAGGAATCCAGATCAAATCTGTCAGCTTCATGTGCAGCGGGATGATCTCTCTTTCAACATCTTGCCATCTGAGGCTGGAGTCTGCAGTACTCCACCCCAAAATGTGAGAGAATCTAGCCGAATCATGATATGCTAGTATGTTAGGTAAAGCTAGGCCTCCCTGTTTGGTCGCTCTTTGCATAATATATCCCGATACTCTTGGTTTCTTGCCCCTCCAAATATAAGCTGAAATCATACTCTGTAATCGATTGATTATTGATCTGGGAATTTGTATAGGAATACATCTAAAGAGATATGTAATTTTCGGTAAAAAGGACATTTTTATTGAGGCGATTCTCCCTGTCCACGAGATTTCCGAGTGTTCCCATGACCCCAGAAGCTTTTGAAACTCTTGCATTCTATCTGTGAAGTTTCTTTTTACAACTGTGGCCATATCCGGGCTTAGATAAACCCCCAGGTGTTTTATACAGTTATCCATCCATTTAAAGTCATACCTTCTTTTAATATTTGATATTACTAAATCTGGGATCTCGATTGCTAATGCTTCGGTTTTGGACATATTTAATTTATAAAAGCTTATTTTACCAAATAATCTAATAACATCCATAAGGGGCGGTAAAGACGTCTCGGGGGAGGTCAGTACTAAGGTGACATCGTCTGCGAAAAGCGCAATTTTATGTGTGGAGTCTCTAAAAGTTATACCCTCTATTTTTTCGTTCCGTCTGATTGCTTGGGCTAAGGGTTCAATGGCAAGTGCAAACAACAGGGGTGATAAAGGGCACCCCTGTCTAGTTCCATTAGACACCAAAATTTTTCCTGACTGAAAGCCCACTCCTCTCACAAGCGCTGTAGGGTGAGAGTACAGTGCCCCCACCGCCCTTATAAATTGAATTGGGATACCAAAAGCCTCCATAGCTTCCCATAGGTAGCCCCACCTCACCCTATCGAACGCTTTTTCTGCATCAAGTGACAGGGCGAGGAGGGGAACCTTTCTCCTTTTGGCCTCTGACATAATATGCACTAATCTCCTGGTGTTATCGGGTCCCTCCCGACCCGGTATAAACCCGATCTGATCCCCATGTATCATTGTTGGTATTACTTTAGCTAAACGATTGGCCAAAATTTTAGAATATAATTTAGTGTCCAAATTTATTAATGATATAGGTCTATAACTTCCGCATTCTGCAGGGTCCTTGTCTGGTTTTAATAGTGTGACTATGTTTGCCTCCTGAAACTCTGGTGCCACTTTACCTTGTTGCATAATCTCGTTAAAAAATCTGAGTAGTATGGGTGTAATTAAATGTGCAAAAGTGTTATAAAATTGCCCTGTGTACCCGTCAGGGCCAGGGGCCTTACCTAATTTAATTTGTCTAATTGCTAGTTCTATTTCTTCGATCGAGATTTGACCACTTAGGAGATTTACATTATCTTCTGTCAAATTGGGGAGCTCCAGGTCTTTCAAAAAAGATTTAATAGTATCCTTCAAAGAGTCTGTGTTATCACAGGGCGATTCAATATTATATAGTGAGCTGTAAAATTCACCGAAAGCAAGACCAATTTCTTTTGGGGACATAACAGTAGTATTGCCCTTATTAATGGATACTATTAGTTTTTGAGCTACTCTATTTCGTAATTTATTAGCTAGAAATGTGGTAGGCTTATTATTACAATAATAAAATTTCTGCTTGAACTTATCTAGAGTCCTCTGTACCTTCAGGAGTTCTAGTTGTCTGATCTGTTTTTTTAAAGTTTGTATTTGACTATCTACCTCAGCAGAGTAGGCTCCAGAGATTTTCAGTTGACAGTCTCTTAATCTACAGGTCAATTCAGCTAAGGTACCCCCTCTCATTCTTTTTGCTTTAGCCGCTGATTTAATATAGTGGCCCCTCATATATGCCTTAAGAGTCGCCCAAAGGTTCTGGGAGCTTGTTTGACCATCATCATTTAATTTCAAGAATTCTATAATGGTCTCGGTGGAGTTTTGTATGTCTGGTGGGGACTGGATCTGCCAATCTGCTAACCTCCACGTATAACTTTCATTGGGGACCATTGGGCCCATCTCTAATGTTACTGAGTGGTGATCGGACCAGGAAATCTGGAGAATCCTAGAACTATCTGTTTTATCTAGAAGTTTGGCTGTGACAAAAAAGGTGTCTATCCTAGAGAATGACCTATGAGGATTTGAATAGAAAGTATAATCTTGTGTGGTAGTATTACATGATCGCCATGCATCATATAATTGGAACTGGTACATCACCCTCCTAAATGCACCTGCCTTAGACTGTGAGGATCTATCTCTTTTAGCCGTAGGAGGCACCAGTTTGTCTACATCAGGGTCCCATGTTAGGTTAAAATCACCACCTACGCAAAGTTCCCCTTGTCTTATGGACATTACCTGTCTGAGAACTCCTCTAAGAAATTGCGTTTGTTTTACATTGGGGGCATAAATATTGACCAAAGTAAAAAGTATATTATTAAGTTTACATACTAGGAAAATGTATCGTGCTTGGATATCTACTTCACTATAAATTTCTTCAAAGCTTACTGAATCCCTAATCAGAATAGCAACTCCTCTAGATTTCGTGTGGTGGGAGGCCCTATATGTATGCGAATAATTTCGAAATTTAAATGTCTCACCTCTCTGCTGTAGCCAATGAGTCTCCTGAATAAATGCCACATCGATTTTATTTCTTCTGAGCTGATTTAGGAGAAGACTTCTTTTAGTCGGGGAATTCAAACCCTGTGTATTATGTGAGAGAAACCTTAAACCAGACATCTTCAGGATCAAGGGGGTCTAAAGGGGGGAGGGAGGGGAAGAAAAAAAAAAAAAAAAAAAAAGGGGGTATCTAATGCGTAAACTATCACAAATATGCAGAGAGGTATAAAAAGTGATTATGAATTAGGAAATACTCTTTCCACTAGTAATATGTTGCCTCTAAATACAGTTCACAGTATCATCTGTAGGAATAGAAAAAAAAAAAGAGCCACTTATGGCAATACTTATTTATAGCGGATTAGTACCGCTTGTTTGTTCACCAATAATGGGGGTGAACAATGACTAAGGAGTCTAAACTTAGTTAACCTTCTTGAATGTAAATTAGAGATACTCCTTAAAAGTATAGAGGAAGAAAGAGATACAGAGGAGAGATAAAGAAAAGAGTGGAATATAAAGATTGTAGAGAAAAGTAAAAAAAAGTATAGAAGTATATGAGAAGTGACCACAAAAACTAATCCTGCTAATGTTTTTGTTGATTTAACTATAATCTGCTTCGTAGTCTGTGGTAATGTTGTGTAATACAAGTAAGATAGAAGGAAAAGGGTAAGTAGAAAGAGCGAGAAGAACAAGCAAAGAAGAAAGAGCAAGAAAAGAGAAAGGGAGGGGGCGGTTGTCCCTTATAGAAACAAGTTATGATAGCCTACAAATCTTTTTATGAAAAAGTAAATATTTGAAACGCTACACAATGAAAATGGATATAAAAGATATATAATGGGGAGAGTCTGTGTGGGGGTTTACTCTGCAACTAGACTAAAGTATGGAGACTGTGTAGGTACCTACTTTGCATCTTCATATATTTAAAATTACAGTCTCATATTACATATAGAATGATTTCACACTCATTACCAGAATCAACATCTTTCGTGGTAGTCTGTAATAAACTAATATAAGACACAAACCTGTAGAGGAAAAAACAGTAATATAACTCGAACATACCACTGGTCTTATTGTAACTTTTAGAAGATAAAAACCTGTAAGAGAATATAAACCCAACATAAAGAGAACAAAAACGAAGAAAGCATAAAAGAAGTACAAGAAAGATATTACCTGATCTTGATAGACTACCTCTCTAGTCTGTTTCTATAGTGGGTCAGGTATGTCACCAAACCTTATCATTTCAAGTACATTCTCGCTTCTAAATAGGTTTAAGCGAAATATTAGTATACTGAACACAAAAATTAATAAACATATTAATTTGTCCACATGTTCCATTACGTTGAACCATCAATGTCTATTAGTGATACTCTAGGGAGTTGTATACTCAGCACCACCCTAAAGATGAGCTTCTGAAGTGATTATATCAGGACCTACAAATAAAAGATCTCAGTCCCCTGTTGATATTGACTGGGCTCTATCTTGTTGCTTATTCGGTCTTTTTGACAATGGTTGCCATTCAGCCGCTGACGGCCTCAAGTCTCTCTGGGGAACTGGTGTAGGGTTCTGGCCCACATCCTGTTGCCCCATGCCTAGGGTTGTCATCAGTCCCAGGCCTTGTTCCAATGAGGAGACAACATAATTTTTATTTTCGTGTTGGAAGAAAAGTCTCACAGGAAAACCCCATCTATATTTAAGGCCAGCTTTCCTCAAACAGAGGGTGATAGGTGCAAACGATCTTCGTTTTGCTAATGTGAATGAAGACAGGTCCGGAAACAGCTGCACCCCTGGGTGTTTTTCATTAAATGATTTATTAGAAAAAGAAGCTCTCATTAATCTTTCTTTAAAGGTGAAATAATGGAGGCGTATGATGACATCTCTTGGTAAATCTGCAGCCATAGATCTCGGTCTAAGAGCTCTATGAGCTCTATCTATCAAAACATCAGTATCCTGAAGAGGGCCCAGAAGGTCTTTAAATAGGGTCAGTAGGTATGCAGGTAACTCCGAAAGGCCAACATCTTCCTTGATCCCTCTAATCCTGATGTTATTCCTTCTGGACCTATCCTCAATGTCCGCCATTTTAGATTCTAAGTCGCTAATAGTTTCTGCCAAAGCTTGTGTATAGGATAGCAGATTGGCCTGATCGACAGCCATGTCCTCTTGTTTCCTTTCTATAGCCTCTGTTCTTTGATTTTGTGTGTTAAGGTCTCTTCTTAGATCCGCTACAGAGTTCCGAATTTCACTTCTTAGAGAGGTGTAATGGGTATCAATTTTGGACGATAATGCATTGATAGATTCCAGGACCTTAGAATCAGATTGAGATGATTTTCCCTTAGTCAGGGTGTCAAGATCCGCTACCTCCTTATATGAGGCATGTGAATCCCTGGATTCCTCATCTGAGCCTTCTCTATCAGAAAGAATTCTGCTATTAAAATGATCTGCTACTGTGCGTTTAGGACCTTCACATATCCTTTGTTGATGTTTTTTCTTATTTGAATGTGCCATTTTGAACCCGCTGGTAGAGATTTTCCTGCTAGTAAGTTTGTAAATTGTGGGTGAGCTGCCTTCAGATCCGTCAAATCCTTTGGCCCAAATTTTTTTTTTCTTATGTTATCTGTGATGCCAATTCCTAGAGTGCTGCTGTCGCTGCCTAGCACCCCCACCTCTCCCCCATCAGAGAATTCTAGAGTGATGTCATGGTATAAGTTCTATTATTTATTTAAAATAGTAATGATGCCTTCATATCCATCAATCACAATCTGGCGCAACTCCTCGGGGATGGTGTCCACACTGGACCAATACGGAAAAAGGAAAGTGGATATGACCCGCTGCGACTCACCACAGCAGGAAATGGGGGAGGAGTGCGCCTTACTGGTAAAATGAATACTTGGTATATATAGCTCGTGCAGCTATTGATTTATTGCAAGATAAGAATAAAAAAGTTGTTTTTAAATGTCCAGAATATTCAACTCTATATTTTTAGGCTTAGATGTATGATGTGGTTGTATGGTGAACAGACTAATTTTGTTCAGAGCAGTACTTGCTAGAATATATGCTTCAATTTATTGGGGCAGTGAGATCTAAACTTTCTGTTAAGATGTTGCAGTGTCCACAGTATAAAATATTTTTTCAACAAGCCAGAATATTCAGATATATACCTTTAAGTCCAGTATGTGTTGTAACTGCATAGAGTGCAGGTTAAAGTCACAAGACACTACCTTCTGATATAATTGCTGTAATCAACTGATTCTGCAAGCTTGTTATGAGCACTGAAAACAAATAATGAAGAACTTGTAAATACTCTGCCACCTAAGCTGAAGCCAGTTGCAGCAAGAGCATATATATACAATGTCCTAGTATGCAAGTCTCCCTCCTCAATTAAGAATAGAAGGAGAACACTGTGAGAAAAAGCTTTGTTTAATGCACTTTTGTTTTTTCCTTTTTATATTCCTTCACTTCATTCGATTTTCTTTCACTGCATCTTACTGTTACACTCCCCCTCTTTCCTTCCCCCACTTTTCTCTCCCCTCTCTCCTCCTAGTATCGTTTACACACAGCCACAGAAATTTAGGCAAGCCCCACAGCAAATGTTGTAATACAATTTAGGGCCAAGACGTTGCAGAGTTAGGGAAGGAGCAATGGCGGATTTTGGCGCCTTTTCACTTATCAGGCTCAATTGTCCAGATGTATGTCTTAATTACTGGGAATCAACTCCCCTTCTGTTTCTTTATATGTCCCTCTCAAGACCCGGCTTCCTAATTTGTTATGTAAAGTCATACAATTTACCTTTCAGGGGTCTAACTTGAAGTCCAGCACCATCCGGTTGTTCCGGTATCAGGGAGAGTACGCTTCAGCTGTTGTTCTTATGCGATGTACTACTTATGTCCCCACAGGCTTGATCAGGTAAAATGTAGGGCCCGGTCCACTCAGGGATGATGTCGCGATGTCGGCAATCCTGAGAATACAGCGGTGACTTGATTCTTTGTGTGGAAAACAATACTGGCCCTATTAGGACTTGTTCTGCCAGATAGAGCTGGTTTCTCTGCTGAAGACACTCCGGAGCGGATCCCCGACCCTCCGGAGTGCAAAGTGTAGATAAAAATCCTATCCGGTATCTTGTTTAGGCCTCTGGTGAATGTGAGGGAAACAAGCCAGGAATTCACCAATTTCAGCCCTTTAGTGAATAATATATATTTTAGCTGCGAGCTTAAATGTTAGAGGCACTGTTTTGTTTGCTGTGCTTCAGCTAAATACAGATTTAACTTGGGTCTGTGAGCAGAGATCTGAACACAGACGTCTTTGCAGCATGGCAGTTGGCTCCGCCCCCCAAAGTCAAATTTTAAGGTAAGAAAAAAAACTGATTATTCAAATGCATTATCCCAAATAATGAAACTGACTGTCTGAAATAAGGAATATTAAACATCCTGAATCAAGGCAAATAAATGTTTAAACACAAATATTTAGAACTTTATATAAAAGTGCCCAACCATAGCTTAGAGTGTCACAAAAATAAGACTTACTTACCCCAGGACACTCATCTACATGTAGTAGAAAGCCAAACCAGTACTGAAACGAGAATCAGTAGAGGTAATGGTAAATATAAGAGTATATCGTCGATCTGAAAAGGGAGGTAAGAGATGAATCTCTACGACCGATAACAGAGAACCTATGAAATAGACCCCGTAGAAGGAGATCATTGAATTCAAATAGGCAATACTCTCTTCACATCCCTCTGACATTCACTGCACGCTGAGAGGAAAACCGGGCTCCAACCTGCTGCGGAACGCATATCAACGTAGAATCTAGCACAAACTTACTTCACCACCTCCACAGGAGGCAAAGTTTGTAAAACTGATTTGTGGGTGTGGTGAGGGGTGTATTTATAGGCATTTTGAGGTTTGGGAAACTTTGCCCCTCCTGGTAGGAATGTATATCCCATACGTCACTAGCTCATGGACTCTTGCTAATTACATGAAAGAAATTGTATTTAATGTTAATTTGTCTTGTACAAATAATTTTCTCTTTTTCCTACAAGTGTCAGCCTTATTTTGTATCTCATGATTAACACCCTGTCAGACCGCTGTTATGCAGAGGAGAAATGCTAGGAAAGTAGCGGAGCGTGATCATGTGACATGACCATTTCCATTCAAACATACTTTTTGTTGCATTTTTGCACATGATACCAGAACATGATCACTGAGATTCCATAGAGGTCAGGAAAAAAAACAAGACACACACAGTTTAGTAAAAGTAATTTGTAAAAAAACAAAATATATAAATTAAAAGTTCTATCAGGTATAATTTAGATTCCAGCAAACTTGATTTTTAAAATGCTTAGAATTTTTAGTTGTAGCTATCACTGAATTTAAATTCAAGCTTGAAATCCATTCACTCCAGATAAAATTAAAGGGACACTCAAGTCAAAATTAAACTTTCCTGATGGTAAATTTTTCGAGTAACAGGCTTGCGAGCCGGGATCATGGTCTCAATGACCGACTCAGAAAATCCATGCTTAGACAGAACTAAGCGTTCAATCTCCAAGCAGTCATATTCAGAGAAACGAATGGACCCCGAGTTAGAAGGTACTTCCTCAGAGGCAACATCCAAAGCGGCCAAGAAGGCATCTTCACTAGGTCTGCATATCAGATCCTGCGAGATCATGCAGGAGCTATTAGAATTACAGATGCTCTCTCTTGTTTGATACGAGCAATAACTCGTGGAAGGAGCGCAAATGGAGGAAACAGGTATGCTAGACTGAAATCCCAAGGAACCGCCAAAGTATCAGAGCGGCCTGAGGATCTCTTGACCTTGAAACGTATCTTGGAAGCTTGGCATTCTGCTGAGACACCATCAGATCTAACACTGGCACTCCCCATTTGAGGGTTAACCTGGAGAACACCTCCAGATGGAGTGCCCACTCCCCGGGATGAAATGTCTGTCTGCTCCGGAAATCCGCTTCCCAGTTGTCCACTCTAGGAATGTGAATGGCAGAGAGACAACAAATTGTGAGCTTCGGCCCACTGAATAATCCGTGCCACCTCTTTTCATGGCTAAGGAACTCTGAGTTCCTCCCTGGTGGTTAATGTAAGCCACTGAGGTGATGTTGTCCGACTGAAACCTGATACATTGGGCTAAGGACAATTGAGGCCAAGCCATCAGAGCATTGTAAATCGCTCTTAACTCCAAGATGTTTATGGGGAGAGCAGACTCCTCCCGAGTCCATAGTCCCTGCGCCTTTAACGAGTCCAAGACTCCTCCCCAGCCTTGCAGGCTGGCGTCCGTGGTCACAATCACCCAGGAAGGTCTCCGTAAGCATTTGCCCTGAGACAGATGGTCCTGAGAAAGCCACCACGGGAGAGAGTCTCTTGTCGACTGGTCTAGATCTATCCTCTGAGACAGATCCAAATGGTCTCCATTCCATTGTCTGAGCATGCATAATTTCAGAGCTGTTAAATGGAATTGAGCAAAAGAAATGATGTCCATGGAAGCAACCATCAGACCAATTACCTCCATACATTGAGCCACTGATGGCTGAACAGTAGACTGAAGAGAGAGGCAAGAGGAGAGAATTTTGGATTTTCTGACCTCCGTCAGAAAAAGTTTCATAGATAGGGAATCTATTATGGTCCCTAAGTAAACCACCATTGTAGCTGGAACAAGGGAACTCTTTTAAAAATTCACTTTTCAACCGTGGGAACATAGAAAATGCAACAAGATCTCTGTATTAGAGTTTGCTTGTTGAAAAGATGGCCCCTGAACCAATATGTCATCCAGGTATGGCGCCACTGCAATTCCCCGAGACCTATTCACTGCCAAGAGAGCCCCCAGAACCTTTGAGAAAATTATGGGAGCTGTGGCAAGCCAAACGGAAGAGCCACAAACTGAAAGCGTTTGGCTAGAAAGGATTTTGTTATGATCCCTGTGGATGGGAACATGAAGATACGCGTCCTTCAGGTCTATGGTCGTCATGAACTGACCCTCTTGGACCAAAGGAAGAATAGAACGAATGGTTTCCATTTTAAAGGATGGTACCCTGAGAAACTTGTAGAGGCAGTTTAGGTCTAAAATGGGTCAAAAAGCTCCCTCTTTTTTGGGAACCAAGAAAAGATTTGACTAGAATCCTAGACCCTGTTCCCTTACTGGAACCGGAACAATCACTCCCAGGGAGGAAAGGTCCTGAACGCAGTTCAAGAATGCCTCTCTTTTTACCTGGTCTGCAGATAATCTTGAGAGGTGGAATCTGCCCCTCGGAGGGAAAGTGTGGAATTCTATTTTGTAACCCTGAAAAACTATGTTCACAGCACAAGGATCTGGGACATCTCGTCTCCAAGCTTGACAAAACAGGGAAAGTCTGCCCCCCACTTAATCCAAAACCCGGACAGGGGGCCGACCCTTCATGCTGACTTAGACTCAGCTTAGGGTTTCTTTGATTACTTCGACTTATTCCAAGACAGATGGGGCTTCAAGAAAAAAATTGGACTGCTCTTGCTTTGAAGAGGGAGACTTTTGACCTTTGAAGTTACGAAAGGAACGAAAATTAATTTGACGTCCTTTGAGTGTGTTCTTCTTGTCTTACGGTAGAAAAGACCCTTTTCCACCCGTAATATCAGATATTATTTCTGCCAGACCAGGTCCGAACAAGGTCTTCCCCTTGTAAGGAAGTGCCAGAAGCTTGGACTTAGAGGTAACATCAGCTGATCAAGATTTTAGCCACAATGCCCTGCGGGCTAGGACAGTGAAGCCAGACATCTTGGCTCCCAGTCTAATAACTTGCATGTTAGCATCAGAAATGAAGGAATTGGCTAGTTTGAGAACCTTAATCTTATCTTGTATCTCCTCCAACGGAATCTCTACTAAAATTGATTCAGACAAGGCGTCCCACCAATAAGATGACACACTTGCTACTGTGGCAATACAAACTGCAGGTTGCCATCAAAGACCTTGATGAGCATACATCTTCTTCAAATAAGCTTCAAGCTTTTTATCCATGGGAACCTTAAAGGAGCAGCTATCCTCTATAGGGATTGTAGTTCTCTTAGCCAGAGTAGAAATAGTCCCTTCTACTTTAGGCACCGTGAGCCAAGAATCTTTAATGAAGTCAGCAACAGGAAACATTTTAAATACGGGAGACGGGGAGAAAGAAATCCCTGGCTTCTCCCATTCCTGTGAAATAATCTCCGTCACACTGTCTGGGACAGGAAAAACTTCCACAGAGGAAGGAACATCATAATATTTATTAAGTTCACTAGACTTCTTAGGGTTGACAATGACAGAAGTATCAGAGTCATCCAAAGTAGCCTATGCCTACTTTAACAGTACATTAAGGTATTCAAGCTTAAATCTGAAGTTTACTTCTTCAGTATCAGATGAAGGAATAATACTGTCCGAATCTGAGATTTCACCCTCAGAAGTTACCGGCGTATCCTCCTCATCAGACTTTTGAGAGAGGGCAACCTGCGTAGCAGTAGGTGGAACAGAAACGTTACAATCTGAATGTCTAATTTTCCTCTTGCATTTTCCCAGCATAGGAAAAGCAGATAATGCTGCAGATACCTGTGCTGCAAAATCTGCAGGCAAATAAACTTCTCCAGGAGCCCGAGA
Organism: Bombina bombina; assembly: GCF_027579735.1. Classification (NCBI taxonomy): domain Eukaryota; kingdom Metazoa; phylum Chordata; class Amphibia; order Anura; family Bombinatoridae; genus Bombina; species Bombina bombina. The sequence continues at coordinate 300,497,894 of NC_069505.1, read as the reverse complement.
GGAACTGCAGGGCACTGTATGTGATGCCATAGAGGCTTGGGACGTATGAGGAGAAAGCTGTGGCATTGCCTGAACAGCATCATAATGAGAGACATTGGGCTCAGAGGGCAACAATTTATCTTTAAATTGAAGTGTTCTAGCTAAGCATGTAGCACAGAATTGCATAGGCAACTCAATTTGTGCCTCTAGGCATAACAAGCATTTGTCAAAAAGCACAGAGTCTTGGTCCATGTCCATAATACTAAATAAAAAATTCCCCAAATTGTAGATTTCCCTCTGCCTACAACATAAGATGCAAGTAGCTGCAGCTTGTTTTAAACACAAGCAGTTTGTCAGTTAGCCTGTTCTAGCTAAGCAAGCAAAGAAAACCAACTGCCAAATTTTAAGTTTATACATAAATCCCTGTTTAAAACATAAGCCACACACATACTAATAAAGTATTTCAACAAAATTAGCACAAAGAGGAAAAACGTCCCAATAAAGGGAAGATTGACCCCTAGTTTCAAACTTACATAATGTGCCTGCTCACTGCCAAAGAAAATCCTGTAAAAAGGATTTGAAAAATGTCACCATCTACTGCATATGACATATTCATCTGAAGTGCAAGTCTCCAAGACCTAGAAGACATAAGCACTTACCTGCAGTCTAGCTGTCCGACAGAATGGCAGCTCACAATGCATGAAATGACACATACTCCTTACAGACCTACCTGTAGAAAAAGAAAGAACAAAGTAACCAACTCTGGCTTTCTGTACCATGGGCAGCAATGTGTTAGGAAACAAAGCAAGGACTACTTCACAACTTCCTAACTGGTTAAAAGCCACCACTACTCTACTGAAGAGATTGACGTGGACTCAGCTAAACCCAAATCCTTGCTTGCAGGGAAAAGTACCCAAAAAGGAAATAATTTCTTCAGACAACAAACTTCCCCTCCTCCATTGACACAGGCAAAGAGAATGACTGGGGATTATGGGTAAGTGAGTGACACTTAAAGGGACAGTATGCACTCAATTTCATTTACCTGCATCTAATAGACATTACTATAAAGAATAAGATGCACAGATACGGATATAAAAATCCAGTATAAAACTGTTTAAAAACTTACTTAGAAGCTGTCAGTTTGGCTCTGTTGAAAAGGTAACTGGAAAGCCCACTGCAAGTGGCAAATAAGACACTCCCCCCCTCCCCCTTCTTTTGCATATGAAAAGATCCTTTACACAAACAGGAGCAAGCTGGAGAAGGTATCTGACGGTATTCACATAAAACTTTGGGGCTTGGTTAGGAGTCTGAAAATCAGAGCAATGTTATTTAAAAATAATCAAAACTATACATTTATTTAAAAAAAAAAAACTTTATGGGCTATATAAATAGATCATCTACAAAACATTTATGCAAAGAAAAAATGAGTGTATAATGTCCCTTTAACAGTTTTGCTGTGGTGCTCTTTGCCTCCTCCTGCTGGCCAGGAGTGATATTCCCACTAGTAATTCAATGACGTTGTGGACTGTCCATATCTTAGGAAAGAAATAATATTATTTTTTTGGAGACAAAATACATGTCAATGAATCACCCTTTCTGCGACAAGTAATTAAAGGCACGTACAGCTAAATCAGTACAGCTAAACACAAAAAAAATATCTAAGCAAAGCAGGAAGGTTCCATGCTGTTTTTACAATGTACACGTGTACACATTTGATCTTTAAAAACGGATTTATGACATGGCTCCCCAGACAGCTGGCTGAATACAAAGCACAGATACATTATGCATGTCCCTTTGGCAAGCGGCTGCTATTGTGTACTGTAGGTAGCGAGAGCTGAAGACATTTGTCAGATACCAAACACTTTACAGGAGGAAATTACATATTCTCTGGGATATACTCAGGTTATGAATTATGTTGTCTTGATTAGGCATCAACATTTACTGCAGATTCAAAATTAAATTGGTGCATCACATTGAAAGCTCGGAGCAATTTTTTGTAGCATGAATATTTTACTGTGCTGCAGCAGCCAAATTCTCTGGACATAACAAAATAAATCTTATGCTAAGTTCACCTGACACCAAAACTGCTTAAACAGATAGTAAACACCAAAAATGTTATTGTTTAAAAAGATAGATAATCTCTTTATTTACCATTCCTTAGTTTTGCATAACCAACACTGTTATATTAACACTTTTTACCTCTGTGATTACCTTGTATCTAAGCTTCTGCAGACTGCTCCTTATTTCAGTTCTTTTAACAGACTTGCATTTTAGCCAATCAGTGCTGACTCTTAAAGGGATATTAAACCCCCAAAAAATATTTTATTATTCAGATAGAGAATACAATTTAAAAAAAAAAGTTTCCAATTTACGTCTATTATCAAATTTGCTTTGTTCTCATGTTATTATTTGTTGAAGAGATACCTAGGTAGGTAGTGTGCACATGCCTGAAGCCCTACATGACCGAAAATAGTGCTGCCATCTAGTGTCCCTGCTAATGTATAACATTGTTGCAAAACTGCTGCCATATAGTGCTGCAGACAGGTGCACACTCATGAGCTTAAATCCCAGCTTTTCAACAAAGGATAACAAGAAAAAGAAAATTTGATAACAGAAGTAAATTGGAAAATTGTATGCTCTATCTGAATCATGAAAGAAAAAATGTGGGTTTTATGTCCCTTTAAATAACTCCACATGCGTGAGCACAATGTTATTTATATAAAACGCATGAACTAATGCCCTCTAGCTGTAAATAAACAGTCAAATGTATTCAGATAAAAGGCGGCCCTCAAGGGCTTCGAAATTAGCACATGAGCCTACCTAGGTTTAGCTTTCAACTAAGAATATCAAGAGAACAAAGCAAATTTGTTGATAAAAGTAAATGAGAAAGAAGTTTAAAATTGAATGCCCTATCTGAATCATGAAAGTTTATTTTGGACTTTACTATCCCTTTAACTGCAGACGTACTGTGTGATAATGAACACAAGCATTTACAATCCGCAAAAGAATATGTTTTATACTGGGCAAAAGTGATGGAAAATAAACTAAGTCTAGAAAGATTCATTTTGCAGCACAATGCACAGCTTCCCTGTAAACTAATACTGTACCCTGAGCAATTGCCTGTGAACATTATTAAATGGACATTAAAGTCAATTTTTTTATTACGCATCAAATTATTTACAGCACCGCAAAAAGATCTGCATGCAAAATAAAATGTTTTCAAAGCATTTAAAAGTTGTCGTTTTGTTCAAAAAGTCTATAAAATGTTGTTTCTCTTACTTCTTTTGATGTGGATAATTAGGGAAAGACATACAAGCTCCTGCATATAAGAACCAATCACTTTGAGAGCATGTCAGAGTGTGAGGGATCTGCATTTCACAGAATGCACTGTAGTCTCTCTGGGAGGAGTGGCAACACTACAGGTACTAGAGGAAAATTACAGGAAAAGCAGGCAACTTAATAAATGACCATTCATTGAAAGTATTTTTTTAATAATGCATAAACATTTTGGGCCTGATTACAAGGTGAGCGGTTTTAACGCTCCCACTCGGGCACTAACTCCACTAGAAGTACGATTTTTGCTCGCATCGGTTAGTGCTCGTATTACAAGTTGAAAGTAAAACTGTTTTCGCTCGCGTGCTAACCCGACATGCGTAAAAAGCTGAACTTCGAATACTGAGCGTGCGATAATGTATTCCCCCATAGAAGTTAATGGAGCCAAAAAAATTGAAAAAGAGCCCAACACCCAACTTGTGCGCAAACACAATTGCATATTCTCAAGTGCACTAACCGGACATGAAAATATGAATATTCCCCATTCCAATGTTCTTCACATAGAAGAATATGTTCTATTTCTACATATATCTGATGGTATTTTGATACAATATATATCTATATATATACTCTGATGAAGCGCATGTACGAAATGCGTCAGTTAAGGAGTTTACTTTTTGTTCATTGAAGCCTGTATCCAAATAAATCCATGGATAGGATTTATCACTATTTGTAATTGGCTTCTCTATTTTTTCTCCTGGGGGACTGTGTACAAGCAGAGTCATCATTTGAAATGGGACGCTGAGTGTTTAATAACGATACACTTAATTTGGATGGCTTATGTTTATAGGAATATTTCTCTCTTTTTTGCAGTCTTTTTATATGCACACTATTAAGTGAAACATTAATTGTGTTCTTCAAACTTTGCATTCGTCAAACAATCCTCGATGTACAGCAATTACAGCCTTGCAGACCTTTGGAATTCTAATTGTCAATTTGTTGAGGTAATCTGAAGACATTTCACCCCATGCTTCCTGAAGCACCTCCCACAAGTTGGATTGGTTTTATGGGCACTTGTTACGTACCATACGGTCAAGCTGCTCCCACAACAGCTCAATAGGGTTGAGATTTGGTGACCAGCTGACTGCATCTTCCCTAAATAGTTCTTGCATAGTTTGGAGCTGTGCTTTGGGTAGTTGACCTGTTGTAGGATGAAACTGGCTCCAATCACAGAGTATGGCATGGCATTGCAAAATTTAGTTATTGCCTTCCTTCTTCAAGGTCCCTCTTACCCTGCATAAATATCCTACTTTACCTCACCCCCACTGGTCACCACAAAACAAAATTTATGCTTACCTGATAAATTTCGTTCTTTTGCGATGTACCGAGTCCACGGATTCATCCTTACTTGTGGGATATTATCCTTCCTAACAGGAAGTGGCAAAGAGAGCACCACAGAAGAGCTGTCTATATAGTTCCCCCCTTAACTCTACCCCCCAGTCATTCGACTGAAGGCCAAGGAAGAAAAAAGGAGAAACTATAAGGTGCAGAGGTGACTGAAGTTTTTAATAAAAAATACCATCTGTCTTGAATAGACAGGGCGGGCCGTGGACTCGGTACATCGCAAAAGAAAGAAATTTATCATGTAAGCATAAATTTTGTTTTCTTTTGCATGATGTACCGAGTCCACGGATTCATCCTTACTTGTGGGATAACAATACCAAAGCTTTAGGACAAGGATGAAGGGAGGGACAAGACAGGAACCTAAACAGAAGGCTTGCAGAACCTGTCTCCCAAAAATAGCCTCCGAAGAAGCAAAAGTATCACATTTGTAAAATTTTGAAAAAGTATGGAGCGAAGACCAAGTCGCAGCCTTACAAATCTGTTCAACAGAAGCATCATTTTTAAAAGCCCATGTGGAAGCCACCGCTCTAGTAGAGTGAGCAGTAATTCTTTCAGGAGGCTGCTGTCCAGCAGTCTCATAAGCCAAACGGATGATGCTTTTCAGCCAAAAGGAAAGAGAAGTCGCCGTAGCCTTTTGACCCCTACGCTTTCCAGAATAGACAACAAAGAAGATGTTTGACGAAAATCTTTGGTTGCCTGTAAATAAAATTTCAAAGCACGAACCACGTCCAAGTTGTGTAACAGACGTTCCTTCTTAGAAGAAGGATTAGGACACAGAGAAGGAACAACAATTTCCTGATTGATATTCCTGTTGGTAACAACCTTAAGTAGGAACCCAGGCTTGGTACGCAAAACCACCTTATCAGCATGGAAAACAAGATAAGGCGAATCACATTGTAAAGCAGATAGTTCAGAAACTCTTCAAGCTGAAGAGATAGCAACTAGGAACAAAACCTTCCAAGATAAAAGCTTAATATCTATGGAATGCATGGGTTCAAACGGAACCCCCTGAAGAACACTAAGAACTAAATTTAGACTCCATGGTGGAGCAACAGGTTTAAACACAGGCTTAATTCTAGCTAAAGCCTGACAAAAAGCCCGAACGTCTGGAACATCTGCCAGACGCTTATGCCACAGAATAGACAGAGCAGATATCTGTCCTTTTAGGGAACTAGCTGACAATCCTTTCTCCAATCCCTCTTGGAGAAAAGACAAAATCCTAGGAATCCTGATTTTACTCCATGAGTAGCCTTTGGATTCGCACCAATAAAGATATTTACGCCATATCTTATGATAGATTTTCCTGGTAACAGGCTTTCGAACCTGAATCAAGGTATCTATGACTCGCTTTGATAGAATCAAGCGTTCAATCTCCAAGCAGTCAGTTGCAGAGAAATTAGATTTGGATGCTTGAATGGACCTTGAATGAGAAGGTCCCGTCTCAGTGGCATAGTCCATGGTGGCAGAGATGACATGTCCACCAGGTCTGCATACCAAGTCCTGCGTGGCCACGCAGGAGCTATCAAGATCACCGAAGCTCTCTCCTGTTTGATTCTGGCAATCAAACGAGGAAGGAAAGGAAATGGTGGAAACACATAAGCCAGGTCGAACGACCAGGGTACTGCTAGAGCATCTATCAGTACAGCCTGAGGATCCCTTGACCTGGATCAGTAACGAGGAAGTTTGGCGTTCTGACTAAATGCCATCAGATCCAATTCTGGTGTGCCCCATAGCCGTACCAGTTGAGCAAACACCTCCGGATGGAGTTCCCACTCCCCCGGATGAAAAGTCTGACGACTTAGAAAATCTGCCTCCCAGTTCTCTACTCCTGGGATATAGATCGCTGACAGATGGCAAGAGTGAGCCTCTAGAGCAAAAGAGTACAAGAAGCACAAATAGACTTGAGTTATTTAATGTAGAAGCACATAAATATAATAAACATAACAACTTACATTTAAGTAAGCACAATAAATCACCGGATCAGTGACAGTGGCAATCTAAGTCCCGATCATCAGGCAGAATTGTCCAGATGCCTGATGATCGGGACTTAGATTGCCACTGTCATCTGATCCGGTGATTTATTGTGCTCTTAAATGTAAGTTTTTATGTTGAGTTATTTAATGTAGAAGCACATAAATATAATAAAGTCTATTTGCACTTCTTGTACTCTTTTGCTCTAGCCCTGGTTTCTAATCTGGTGATTACAAGAATTGTCACCAAGAAGAAGCGGCATTTGCTTGAGTGCACCTAGAATCCTTTTTTAGGACTTGGAATCTCCTTATTCTCATTTGGGACTCTTTTATTGAAGTACATTTGGACTCAAGGTTAGAATTTTTGTTATGCTGGTAATTACGTGTTTATTTTTACCTAATATGTGATATATTTTATTATTTTATATTTTTGTGTGCCTATGTGAAATTCCGTATTTGCTCAGGTTTAGTTTATTGAATGTTTATGTTTATGCTAAATTGACCTTGTTACTTTGATTGACTTTATAGAAACAGTACAGGTGGTCTGATTATTTCAGTGAACTAGCGCTGATATATTTCTTTTGTGTGTTTAAGAGTGAGCCTCTGCCCATCGGATTATCCTTGAGACCTCTATCATCGCTAAGGAACTCTTTGTTCCGCCCTGATGATTGATATAAGCCACAGTCGTGATGTTGTCCGACTGAAACCTGATGAATCTGGCCGAAGCCAGCTGAGGCCATGCCTGGAGAGCATTGAATATCGCTCTTAATTCCAGAATATTTATCGGTAGGAGAGCCTCCTCCCGAGTCCACAAACCCTGTGCTTTCAGGGAATTCCAGACTGCACCCCAGCCCAGAAGGCTGGCGTCTGTCGTCACTATAACCCAATCTGGTCTGCGGAAACACATTCCCTGGGACAGATGATCCTGTGACAACCACCAAATAAGAGAGTCTCTGGTCTCCTGAACCCGATTTATCTGAGGAGATAAATCCGCATAATCCCCATTCCACTGATTGAGCATGCATAGTTGCAGTGGTCTGAGATGCAAGCGAGCAAACGGAACTATGTCCATTGCCGCTACCATTAGACCGATTACCTCCATACACTGAGCCACTGACGGCCGAGGAATGGAATGAAGAGATCGGCAGGTGGACAAAATCTTTGATTTCCTGACCTCCATCAGAAATATTTTGATGTCCACTGAGTCTATCAGAGTCCCTAGAAATGAAACTCTTGTGATGTGGGAAAGAGAAATCTTTTTTACTTTCACCTTCCACCCGTGAGATCTTAGAAAGGCCAACACTAAGTCCGTGTGAGACTTGGCTAGTTGGAAAGTCGACGCTTGAATTAGAATGTCGTCTAGATAAGGCGCCACTGCTATGCCCCGCAGCCTTAGAACCGCCAAAAGGGACCCTAGCACCTTTGTAAAGATTCGTGGCCAACCCGAAAGGAAGAGCAACAAACTGATGCTGCTTGTCCAGAAAGGCGAACCTGAGGAACTGGTGATGATCTTTGTGGATAGGAATGTGTAGATACGCATCCTTTAAGTCCACGGTGGTCATATATTGACCCTCCTGGATCAATGGTAAGATAGTCCGAATGGTCTCCATCTTGAAAGATGGGACTCTTAGGAATTGGTTTAGGATCTTGAGATCTAGAATTGGTCTGAAAGTTCCCTCTTTTTTGGGAACCACAAACAGATTGGAGTAGAACCCCTTCCCCTGCTCTGCTTTTGGAACTGCGCAGATCACTCCCATGGTAAAAATGTCTTCTACACCTGTTTGTCGGGTTTACAGACAATTGAGAAAGATGGAACCTCCCCCTTGGAGGAGAATCCTTGAAATCTAGAAGGTATCCCTGGGTTACAATTTCTACTGCCCAGGAATCCTGAACGTCTCTTGCCCAGGCCTGAGCAAAGAGAGAGAGTCTGCCCTCTACTAGATCCGGTACCCGGATCAGGGGGCTACCCCTACATGCTGACAGTGGCAGCAGCAGGCTTTTTGGCCTGTTTACCCTTGTTCCAAGCCTGATTAGGTCTCCAGGTTGGCTTGGATTGAGCAAAGTTCCCCTCTTGCTTTGCAGTAGAGGAAGAGGAAGTGGGACCACTCTTGAAGTTTCGAAAGGAACAAAAATTATTTTGTTTGGTCCTTGTCTTATTTGAATTATCTTGAGGGAGGGCATGACCCTTCCGTCCAGTAATGTCTGAAATGATCTCTTTCAGTGCAGGCTCGAATAGGGTCTTACCTTTGAAAGGGATGGACAAAAGCTTAGATTTAGATGACACATCAGCTGACCAGGACTTAAGCCATAATGCTCTACGCGCTAAAATGGCAAAACCTGAATTCTTTGCCGCTATCTTAGCAAGATGAAAATCGGCGTCTGTAATAAAAGATTTAGCTAACTTAAGAGCCTTAATTCTATCCAGAATATCATCTAGTGGGGTCTCCATTTGAAGAGCCTCTTCTACAGCCTCAAACCAAAAGGCAGCTGCAGTGGTTACAGGAACAATGCACGCTATAGGTTGAAGAAGAAAACCTTGATGAACAAAAATTTTCTTTAGGAGACCCTCTAATTTTTTATCCATAGGATCTTTGAAAGCACAACTGTCTTCAATAGGTATAGTTGTACGCTTAGCCAGAGTAGAAATAGCTCCCTCCACCTTAGGGACCGTCTGCCACGAGTCCCGCATAAAGTCTGATATGGGAAACATTTTCTTAAAAGTAGGAGGGGGAGCGAACTGAATACCTGGTCTATCCCACTCCTTAGTAACAATGTCCGAAATCCTCTTAGGGACCGGAAAAACATCAGTGTAGGTAGGAACCTCTAGAAATCTGTCCATTTTACACAATTTCTCTGGAACTACAATAGGGTCACAATCATCCAGAGTCGCTAAAACCTCCCTGAGCAATAAGCGGAGGTGTTCTAGTTTAAATTTATTAGCCGTCATATCTGAGTCTGTCTGAGGGAACATCTTTCCTGAATCAGAAATCTCTCCCTCAGACAGCAAATCCCTCACCCCCAACTCAGAACATTGTGAGGGTACATCGGATATGGCTAATAAAGCGTCAGAGGGCTCAGCATTTGTTCTCACACCAGACCTACTGCGCTTCCCCTGCAACCCAGGCAGCTTAGATAAAACCTCTGTGAGGGTAGTATTCATAACTGCGGCCATATCTTGCAGGGTGAAAGAATTAGACGCACTAGAAGTACTTGGCGTCGCTTGTGCGGGTGTTAATGGTTGTGACACTTGGGGAGAATTAGATGGCATAACCTGATTCCCTTCTGACTGAGAATCATCCTGCGACATACTTTTAGTAGCTAAAATATGTTCTTTGCAATTTATTGACCTTTCAGTGCATGAGGGACACATTCTAAGTGGGGGTTCCACAATGGCTTCTAAACATATTGAACAATGACTTTCTTCAATGTCAGACATGTTGAACAGGCTAGTAATGACTACGGTACTGCGCCTTTAAGAGAAAAAAAGCATACACGTTCGGCAAAACTGCTTCAAAATGCACCAAATTTTTCAAATTTTTGCAAGCAGACTCAATATGTGTAGTTAAGTTTGCTCCACAAGGATATTTAACATTTAACCCCTTAATGTGCAAACCGTATTGAAATCAGGTCTAAATCCGGAAAAAACACCACCAGCACCTTGCCACAGCCCTGCTGTGGCGCCTACCTGACCTCAGGGATAGTAAATATGGAATTAAAGCTTCGATTTGGCCCAAAACATTCACAAGGGCCCTCAGGAGTTGGAGCTTGCTGCTTGCTGAGTGAAAACAACTGCGCATCTGAGGCGTGAAAATAGGCCCCGCCATCTCACTCGATGTCTCTACAGCCTCAAAGAACCGCACCAGAGTGGTTTTAAACTAGTCATGCGGGTTCTGAGACCCAAAAAATAAGCCAAGGGGGGAGGAGCTAACCAGCTTTCAGAACAGACGTGTGTGCCCATAGCTCCTACCAAAAGCAAATATAATATAACTAAAAATCAAGATTATTATGTACAAAACCGTTCCAGATCACCCCTGTAGCTGAGAGGTCGGTCAGAACAGGTACCGGGAACCCGTGGAGTGTGAGATGTGTGAAATCTGAAGGATACCGGTTACACACCAGCACAGGGCCTTTAGGCCGCGAGTGTCAGCATAGTAGTGATTCCTTACTGCAATTGACTGCAATTGCCTCTTCAAGGGGTAAACGATATCAGCCTGGAGCCTCAGGGGCCATAAAGACCATCATCATCTCAGACACGGAGGCCGGCCATACTGCCCGAGAGTAGCTAATCCCTACACAACACTACGCAGCGCTGCCATCTACGCTGTTTGGAGCCTTTCAACTTTCAAGATGGAGGATTTCCATAGTACAGTCAAAGCTATGTTTGCGGAGTACGAGTCTGTGATTCTGGCCAAATTTGACCAGCTCCTATTAAAAATGCAGGCTGCTAGTGTCCGGGACAAGTCTGCTGAGGATGAAACAGCAGGGGAGATGAGCCTTACCAGACAACAGAAGTGTACGCTGAACTTTACTGAACAGCCATTAAGAGTAAATGGGGATGTGAGCCTCTCGGGGCTATACCCGCTACCCAAGGATATCAGAGTTAACCATCCCATGTTGACCTGCACTGAAAGTCCATACCCCTTGGCCCTGGCTGCTGCGCAGGGGGATGCGGCCGCCCCTCCGGTGCAGAAAGTGGAGGCTGAGGCTAGCTTTCTTAGCGAGAAGGATCTGCTGAGGTGTGAGTTGCTTAGTGAGGACGGAACTACTCGCCCGGCACCTGATGGGTCCCCAGGTTTTGTAGCATACAAAGTGGAGTCAGAGGGGCCACATCGCAGAGTGGGTATGCGGGAGAGAAACATTTGGCGCGGCCCTGCACAGCGATTCAACACAGGGCAGCCGTTTCTGGTTTTTCACAGACCCCTCCATAGGAGACTGAGAGTGACTACAGATAACTTGGTAAGATGTGTGGAATCTGGAGGGGTAGCCTGCTCCCTAGCCCGTAGGAAGGGAGTAGGTTGAAGAGTGTTGCTGGAAGTGGATCTAAGTACACAGGACATTGAGACTATACTACTGTTAATGTCTGTTGACTTTAATCCCATAACTTGCTGGAACCGGGACACTGCATGTTAAATAACGTTTTCTTATGAAGCCCCTGGGCTGATTCAGTATTGCAACCTCTGTTCTAGATAATATGATAAGGCAACACCTTTTAGCAAATATATTTTTGTCTAGAGTTTTTTCATACTATCACAGATCTGTTGGTTCATTACCCCATGTTATGATGTTGACAAACTACCCACTATATGCAACAAGTTTTGCCCAGCACCTGTGCAGACTGAGCATTGCTTAATAGGGTATCTCACACTGATGGATCTGCGAGTTGTTCGCATTTACATACTATAATACTAGCTACATACATGTTTTTTAGTTCAGGATCCCTCAGTCTAAGAATTTAACAGTGCACTGTGGGTAGCGCTAGACAGTTAGTCACGACTTTAAGAAATTTTTAGCCCTCATAGGGCACTTATTATACTATGCTTATCAAAAGGTTTGCACACATAATGTATATTCACTAGTGCAAAACGGCTGACAACTGTGTATATTACAAGGTTCACTGGGGAGTTGGTATGGTCTGCCAATGTCAGTCGATCAATTAGCTTAATCTGTTTAGTTTTATTAAGAGAGCAGACATACATTAGGCTTGCCACCCTCAGAGTCATTATGATGTTGGGCTCTGGGGCTCTTGCCCACACACAGCTTAGTGAAGAGATTGCTCCATAATTGCTGGTGTCTCACCCCCCCCCCCCCCCCCATCTAGGGGGCCAGGGATACATAGCTTATCCTCTATACCCCCCTTTTATTTGGCAGAGTTAGGTAGCCTCTGCCCTGTCCGAAGAGCCTGGACCCAGTTTGTCTGTATATGAATGTCACTTAGACTCTCCGGATTTTGCTAATGAAAGTAATCTTCTATGTTTCAATTTTCCTGACTGCTTACCCCTATAACTCATAATACTATTGATAGCTTGCATAAACATTCACTGCATATGTTAGGCCTACGGGAATGGTGTTTAAAGCACAAAGGTTTATGATGGGAGACACTGGAAGATTTCATTCATTAGCCTGACATATATATGGCTAACTGCATATGGTTGTATTCTCTCCTTATATAGCTACTGTATTACCCCCGTATTTGTCATTATGATGTTAAGCCATCTATATAGATATGAACTGTAATACTCCTATATATAGCAGTACTTGGATTTTTTCTGGGAAGCAGTCTCTGAAATTTGTTTTTCTTATTATCTTGTTCACTGTTTTGAGTAATAGTATACTTACTGTGCTTGCTATTAGCTTTATAAATAAGTCCAAAATACTTACATGATGTCCAAGTTAGACTAGTGTAGGTTGTTCACCTCACAATTCCTGACTAACGATGAGGCCTCAATAAAAAATATTTAAAAAAAAAATAAAAAAAAAAAAATAAGCCAAGTGTACCCTCAATAAAGTTGCCCAAAAAACGTTAACAGCACTCCCAGTTCATAAAACGTTTGCCCACAAACATTCAAAACTCAGTGTCAACCATTTTTGTAATTAGCCCCTTATGCAAGCTTAGTAATGCCTTTCTATAGCTCTTAGGATTACTGCTTACCCTTATGGGGATAATGTCAGCCTTTCTGAAATACACAGTCTCTCCAGAAAAAATGACTGAACATATCTCACTGCTATATAGCATGAAAACGTTCCTCACACTGAAGTTTCTTGTACCCCTCAGCCTCTGTGGGAACAGCACTGGATCTTAGTTACAAATGCTAAGATCATCATCCTCCAGGCAGAAGTCTTCACCCATCTGCTGCCTGAGAGTAAATAGTACACACCGGTACCATTTAAAACAAAAAACTCTTGCTTGAAGAAATTAAAAACTAATATTTTATCACCTCTTTCACTTTACCCTTCCTAGTACTTAGAGTAGGCAAAGAGAATGACTGGGGGGTGGAGCTAAGGGAGGAGCAATATAGACAGCTCTGCTGTGGTGCTCTTTGCCACTTCCTGTTAGCAGGAGGATAATATCCCACAAGTAAAGGATGAATCCGTGGACTCATCATACCTTATAGAAGAAATACAGTTTTTAGCCAACTATTCAGGTTTTAAATACTCCTTTTCCAAACATTACTAAAAGGTATTAATCATGTTAAAATTTGACCTTTAAATGCAAGTCAGAAAACGTGTGAGTTTTTAGAACACTTAAAACGAGTAGTGGGACAATAAACCTATTCCTTTTGGGCTCATTTGTAAGCTCCAAGTACAAAACAGGGGAAGAATCTATTCACTCCCAGAACCACTCACACTACTGAAACACAGCTCACAAATAGTCCACAGTTTCTGGAGAGTAAACGAAAAAATCAACATTTGTTGTCAATGTTTGTGATTTTTTTTTTGGAAGAAATGAATAGGTTTCAAATTTTCACATTCCAAAAAAATAACAAAAAAACCCAACAGAATTTACATAGCAAACCTTATTCATAAGTGCTTGTCATTAACACAGACTTTTAGAAGGTTTTTTTTTTTTATGTCTGGGTGGAGGAAGCAAAGCTGCTTGATTGTTGTCCAGGGTGATATTCTAAGTTTTCTGTATTTATTCAAGCCAGAGCAGCCTCTGTATATTAGTACATCAAAATAAGTCTTAAAGGGTCATAAAAGTATACAAATTAAATGCTATTTTATTCTCATTAGAGCATCTTTTTTATTATGCAAAGGGGTTACAGGGATATGAAACCCAAATATTATCTTTTGTGATTCAGACAGATCATACCATTTTTAAAAAGTTTCCAGTTTAGTTATATTATCAAATTTGCTTCATTCCAGTGATATTCTGTGTTGAAGATACCTAGGTAGGTTATAAACTAAATTAATGCTCACAAGGACTTATGTAATCGGTTTAGATATTCAAAATCAGAAGCCCTGTTGTAAATATTTCAGAGTAGGAGTCTAATTTAAGGGACAATATATAATGTGTGTGGGTCTCTCACTGAAACAAAACCTGCAAAAGGACTTAAAGGGACAGTATACACTCATTTTCATATAACTGCATGTAATAGACACTACTATAAAGAATAAGATGCACAGATCCTAATATAAAAATCCAGTATAAAACTGTTTAAAAACTTACTTAGAAGTTTAGCTGTATTGAAAAGGTAGATGGAAAGCCCACTGCAAGTGGGAAATAAGACACTCCCCACTCTCCCCACTCCCCCTTCTTTTGCATATGAAAAGACCCTTTACACAAACAGGAGCAAGCTGGAGAAGGTAGCTGACGGTATTCTCATAAAACTTTGGGGCTTGGTTAGGAGTCTGAAAATCAGAGCAATGTTTATTTAAAAATAAGCAAAACTATTCATTTAAAAAAAACAAAAAACTGTTTGGGCTATATAAATAGATCATCTACAAAACATTTATGCAAAGAAAAAATTAGTGTATAATGTCCCTTTAAATGTAAAAGGCCATACAAGACGAGGTGGAATCTTTCAATAGAGTCTGGTTTTACTGGATCCTTAATGAAAAACACATATAGGATAAGCTACCAAGCAAGGGAGAAAGAAACAGTAGATTAAGAGCAGCGGTAGATACTGCAAATGAGAGTACTCAGTGGGCTCTGTGGATGTTTAAGATGTGGAGATTTCGTAAGAACTGTTTATTGATAATACAACAAATTAAAAGATGAAACGAACTGGCATAATGGTTATATAGGTTATTTAGGTTCATTGTTAAACATTGTTAGATCTTTAAAATTGTAACAATTGGACTCATGTTTCTACTGGAGCTTCAACTTGTAACATACAGTGAAGACTGGCTAAAGAAAATGTTGATTTGAAAAATGCAGTACAATGATGAGAAATGTGTAATAGAGGCTTTACAGTTGTGATTTATTTATGGTATCTGCTATTGATATAGAATGTGTATTGTACCAATTGTTCAATAAAAAATATTTCAATCTAAATGTAAAAGGCATCTTCTAAAAAAAAAAAAATAATAATAATAAGAGATACCTAAGTAGGAATATGGAGAACTACATGGCCGGAAATCTTATTCTTGCAAAACTGCTGCCATATAGTGCTCAAGAAATGGGCCGGCTCCTAAGCCTACATCCCTGTTTAGGTGCTGTCCACAGGGAAAAAGAAAAAAAAATTATAATAGAAGTAAATTAGAAACTTGTTTAAAATCGCATGCTCTATCTGAATCACAAGAGAATTTTTTTGGGTTTTGAGTTTCATAGTTTAAGCAGTTTGTTAACATGAAGTTCTTGAACCATCTAAGTCAGAGGACAAGGTCAGTGATTGGTGAATATGCCCTTTAGAGTTAAACACACAGTGAAAAAAATAGTTTAGTTTAAAAATACATCGGCATGTAAAACCGGTATGTTCTTTCCTAGGTGTATGTTATTTTGAAGGAAGCTAGGCTACCCTCATAGCACCCGTCAGACTAGTGAGAAATGGTATGTAAGCAAACACTACATTCCAAACATCTAGATATTTTGGTGAGTGATGTTTGGTTTTGTCTAAAGAAAGACTAAATTTGGTTTTATATATCCGTTATTCATCTTTACTAAAAATGCTTTTTTCTCTTGTTTATTTATCTGCCATAGTTGGTTTTCATTTGTATAGGATGCAAAATCTACCAAGGTTTTACCAAGTACGACTTGCATTACCATTACAGTGAAAAATGGTCCTATATATTTAAAAGGGACAGTAAATTCAAAATTAAAGGGATATTCCAGCCAAAATAGGAAACCACATGGTTACATTTCGGTATTGAACAGAAGCAATTTTGTAATATACATGCACTAGCAAAAAGGCTTCTAATAAAAGCTATAGCTGTTTCAAAAATGTATTTAAGTATGCACCGTGCACCAGCATTTTAAACGAAACACTTGTTCAGAGAGCCTAAGGTGCTTGTACCATCTGGTAATGACTCAATGTGTTAATTGCTGACATAACACAAGCCCCACTGACGATCTAAGCAGCTGCATTATTTAAAATGTGGGTGTAGAGAAAATATCTAGCTATGCTTCACATGCAGAGAAAAATGTTAACACTAAAACAGTGATAACTCATAATAGAAGCATTTTTGCCATTAGATGTATATTGAAAATATGTTTCTATTTAAAAATGCAATAAATCTATATGCATTTATATTTTGACTGGAATGTCCCTTTAAACAAAATGGATTGCTTAGCTCTCGTGATATCCTTTGTTAAAGCGTAATACTAGGTGAGCTAAGGAGTGTGCACGTGTCTTTAGCGGTCTGGCAACAGTGTTTGCACCAATATTTATAGCTAAGTTATATATTATGGCAAATACTGATGCCTTTGACTGCTAAAGACACACGCCCACCCCTAACCTCCTATCAGCCTACATAGGTTTACTCTTCAACAAAGTTTACCAAGAGAATAAAGCAAATGTGATAATAGAAGCAAATTAGAACGTTGTTTTTAAATCATGAATTAAAGCATGTCGGTTTTTTTGTGTCTATATTCAGTCAGAGCATATTATTTTAAACAACTTTCCAATTTACTTCTATTATCTAATTGCTTTGTTGCCTTGGTGTCCTTTGTTGAAAAGCATAGCTAGGTAGGCACAGGAGCTGGGAGCAAGTTGCGGATTGGTGGCTGCAAATATATACCTCTTATTAGTTTAACAATGTGTACAGCTAGCTCCCAGTAGTGCATTGCTGCCCTTGAAAAAAAGAATACTAAGCGAATAAAGTAAAACTGATAATAGAGCATATCCAAATTATTTCTATACTATGAAAAAAAAAACGTTTTGGATTTCATGTCCCTTTAAATTGTTAATGTAGTACTTTACTATATCCCTTTTTATACCCTGTCCCTATACGTTTTAATCCCAAAGGCAGACGCTCACCACATTCTCAAGTAAGACACCAATTGAAATATAGGTTGTCAAGTCACCAATCAATTGTTCAAAATATTTATATATATTAAAGGGATGTAAAAGTGCATAAAGTGAATACGCGCTAATATGTTAGTGCATTTTAATATTGTGCTATTGCTTGCATAGAACTATGTGTTTAACCCCTGCAAAGCAATTAAACTCATAGTTAAAGTTGCTCCAGAGCAGCAATGCACTACTGAAAGCTAACTAAACTGGTGAGCCAATGACAAAAGGCATATGTATGTAGCCACCAATCACCCACTAGCTCCCAGTAGTGCACCTCTGCTACAGAGCCTACCTACGTATGCTTTTCAACAAAGGATACCAAGGGAACAAGTACAGAAGTCAATTTAAAAGTGTCTTAAGTAAAATGTTATGCTTTTATCAGAGTCATAACATTTTCATTTTGTTTTAAGTGCTCCTTTAATAGAACAAACTATTAATATTTTGTATTTTATTTTACTTTACATTGGAAAAGTAATAATTTTTTAATGATAGTAAAATCTTACCTCAAACCAGCTTAGGGTTCCACTAAGTTTTCTGATATTCCAGGCAGATTCAACCTTTTTAACAGAAGAAAAAAAAAATTAAGAACAAAAATTGTATTTAAATTTATTTTACAAAAAAATAATAATAATATACACACACATTATACAAACAGGCCTCTGCCAGGTGTGAAGGATTGACATGTGAAAAAGCTTTTAATGCAGGTAGCATTACGCAATATTGCAAACCGCGCTGTTGCGCATATTACAAGTTGAAAGTAAACTGTTGCGCTCAACGGATTAGCGAGACTGAACACCTCGTGTAAAGTGTAAGGGTTGAAAAAAAATATCCACGAAACACATAAAAAAAAACACACATTATAATAAAAAAGTCTTACACTCATATACACAGTTTATGATAAAAAAAATTCTAATATTTTTTTTATTTTTATAAGGGTTATAAGGGATAAGGTATATGATCATGTATTTGACTTGAAACAGCTATATAGATATATGGAGAATAATTTGAGTTTTTTTTTTTGCTATTTAGTTAATATATTAACCAATATATTGTTTTTTGTAGGAGGCTGCTTTCAGTAATTGGCTATTTTCTAAGTCAAATATCTTACTTACGCAATCGGCAGTGAATGAAACTGCCAGTATGTACATCACTAAATAAAATAAAAAACGTAAAAGCTATTAAATTTAATAAGCTGTATCAATAGTGCACTTCCTGCTAATGTTCATTGCCTAAGAGGCACTTCCTGCTAACGTTGATTGGCTAAGATTCACTTCCTGCTAATGCTCACTGCATGATAGGCACTCTCTACTAATGTACATTGGCTAAGAGGTATTTCATGTTAATGCTTATTGGCTGATTAACTATATATAAATATATATATATATATATATATATATATATAAATAAAACATCTGCAAATAAGGTTTAACACACAAAGTCACCAGAGCAGCGATGCGTAACTGGGAGCTAGCTGAATACATCTGGTAAGCCAATGACAAGAAGCATATGTGTGTAGCCACCAATCAGCAGCTACCTCCCTGTAGTGCATTGCTGCTCCTGAATTGACCTAGATATGCTTTTCACCAAAGGATACAAAAGAGGACAAAGTAAATGTTATAATAGAAGCAAATTGTCTCTTAAAACGGAATGCTTTATCTGAATAACGTTACTGTTTACTTTCATGTCGCTGCAGCTTTTTCGGAAAAATTCCAGAACATTAAAAAGGGACATGAAACCAAAATTATTATTATGATTCAGATAGAGCATACCATTTTCAACAACTTTCCAATTTATTTCTATTATCTAATTTACTTTGTTCTCTTGGTATCATTGGATGTAAAGCATACCTAGGTAGGCTCAGGAGCTGGAAGCTAGCTGCTGATTGGTGTCTGCACAAATATGCCTCTTGTTGTTGGTTTACCAATGTGTTCAGCTAGCTCCCAGTAGTGTCCCTTTAAACATAAATACCCCTTTACTAATAAGTACAAAGTAGGCTAGAGTCACAAACAACAATCCCTACTCATCAATTCCTATATTATTATAGATAGCCTATTCATTAAATGGACACTAAACCCAAATTATTTATTTCATGATTCAGATAGAGCATATCATTTTAAGCAACTTTCTAATTTACTCCTATTCTTGCTATCTTTATTTAAAAAGCAGGAATGTAAAGCTTAGACGCCTGCCCATTCTTGGTTCAGAACCTGAGTTACGCTTGCTTATTGGTGGCTAAAAGTAGCCAATCAGCAGCAAGCGCTATCCGGGGTGCTGAACCAAAAATGGGCCGGCTCCTTAGCTTAGATTCCTGCTTTTTTCAAATAAAGATAGCAAGAGAACAAAGAAAAATTGATAATAGGAGTAAATTAGAAAGTTGCTTAAAATTGCATGTTCTATCTGAACCGTGAAAGAAAAAAAAAATGAGTTTAGTATACCTTTAAAGAATGGAGGGATAATGGAGCTTTTGTGGAGACGTTGCACAGAATTACATAGGATATATAAAGGGTATACATGGATCCATTTATATAATATACACAACCCCAGTTAAGCCCTTTTAGACTACTGAGAAAACGCTGTAACAAATAAACGTTTTTTTCCTGTGTGGGAGGGGATTCTCCTTGGGCAAGAGCATTTTACCCACTTCATTTATTGAGAAAGATAGATAAAGTTAAGTGCTCTTCATAACTAGAGAGACGCGTATTCCCTTGTGCTGTGTCTCCCTGAACTGAGCAGCACCCACTTGAGATTACACACAGCGCATCTCAAGAAAATCCCTGGAAGGACAAGAGACAATTAATGGCTCTTAAATGATTAAGGTATGCGCTTTGCATTCTCATTTTTCAAGAGGTTTAAGCTGAAGCGACAAGTAGATACGAACACAAATTGAAAGTGGATCCTACTAATGTAAGTGGTCCAACCTCAAGAATATAGCAGCTGAACATAGAGTGTCATTTATTTTTATTTTTTTATCAATCTGTGTTTATACAGACGTGTGTTAACTGCATAAGCAACAAAGCAAATATTTAATACAAAAATAAATTATAGGAACATTAAATTATCAGCAATTAAAGTGATGGTAGACTCACTATCTTCACTTTGTTGAAATAGATATTATGCTGCAAAATACATATAAGCGCTTTTTAATTTTCAATACTTTGACAGGCAGCGATGCTTTAATGATAAAAATGAATAATTGCAGGTAATCTTGAAATACAAACTTGTACCGCAGCCAAATCATAATTTTGTCCAATTGACTTTCTTTAGTCAATGTGCGGTATTAATGTGCATTAATGCGCATGCGTGTAGTATCGAATCTCATCTTCAGTCTTTGTGCTCGTTCACAATGTAGTTGCGCATGTGTACAGAATCTGCAATTTAGACTGAGTGACATTTACCAAATGAGCATGTGCATTAGTTTGCGAATTTTCTAGAGCGCACAAGAAAACAAAATTTATGCTTACCTGATAAATTTCTCTCTCTTGTGGTGTATCCAGTCCACGGGTTCATCCATTACTTGTGGGATATTCTCCTTCCCAACAGGAAGTTGCAAGAGGACACCCACAGCAGAGCTGTCTATATAGCTCCTCCCCTAACTGCCACCCCCAGTCATTTGACTGAAGACAAGCAAGAAAAAGGAGAAACTATAGGGTGCAGTGGTGACTGTAGTTTAAAAATAAAAAACACCTGCCTTAAAGTGACAGGGCGGGCCGTGGACTGGATACACCACAAGAGAAAGAAATTTATCAGGTAAGCATAAATTATGTTTTCTCTTGTAAGGTGTATCCAATCCACGGGTTCATCCATTACTTGTGGGATATGAATACCAAAGCTTTAGGACACGGATGAAGGGAGGACATGGCAGGAACTTAAACGGAAGGCACCACTGCCTGCAAGACCTTTCTCCCAAAAATAGCCTCAGAGGAAGCAAAAGTATCAAATTTGTAGAATTTAGAAAAAGTATGAAGCGAAGACCAAGTCGCCGCCATACAAATCTGTTCAACAGAGGCCTCATTTTTAAAAGCCCATGTGGAAGCTACCGCTCTAGTGGAATGAGCTGCAATTCTTTCAGGAGGCTGCTGGCCAGCAGCCTCATAAGCTAGACGGATTATACTTCTCAGCCAAAAAGAAAGAGAAGATGCCGAAGCCTTATGGCCTCTCCTCTGTCAAGAGTAGACAACAAACAATGCAGATGTTTGACGAAAATCCTTAGTAGCTTGTAAATAAAACTTTAAAGCACAAACCACGTCAAGATTGTGTAATAGACTTTCCTTCTTTGAAGAAGGATTAGAACACAGTGACGGAACTACAATCTCCTGATTGATATTCTTATTAGATACCACTTTAGGATGAAATCCAGGTTTGGTACGCAACACTACCTTATCTGTATGGAATATCAGATAAGGGGAATCACACTAAGGCAGATAACTCTGAAACTCTTTGAGCCGAAGAGATAGCTACCAAAAACAGAACTTTCCAAGATAAAAGCTTGATATCTATGGAATGCAGAGGTTCAAACGGAACCCCTTGAAGAACTTTAAGAACTAAATTTAAACTCCATGGAGGAGCAACAGGTTTAAACACAGGCTTGATTCTAACTAAAGCCTGACAAAACTCCTGAACGTCTGGAACATCTGCCAGACGCTTGTGCAGAAGAATAGACAGAGCAGAAATCTGTCCCTTTAAGGAACTAGCTGACAATCCCTTCTACAATCCTTCTTGGAGAAAGGATAATATCCTAGGAATCCTGACTTTACGCCATGAGTAACCCTTGGATTCATATCAATGAAGATATTTACACCATATCTTATGATAGATTTTCCTTGACAGGCTTTTGAGCCTGAATTAAGGTATCAATGACCGACTCAGAGAAACCACGTTTTGATAAAATCAAGCGTTCAATCTCCAAGCAGTCAGCCGCAGAGAAATTAGATTTGGATGTTTGAATGGACCTTGGAGTAGAAGGTCCTGCCTCAGTGGCAGAGTCTATGGTGGAAGGGATGACATGTCCACCAGATCTGCATACCAAGTCCTGCGTGGCCACGCAGGTGCTATCAATATCACAGAAGCTCTCTCCTGCTTGATCTTGGCAATGAGACGAGGGAGGAGAGGAAATGGTGGGAACACATAAGCCAGGCTGAAGGACCAGGGCACTGCTAGAGCATCTATCAGCGCTGCCTGGGGATCCCTTGACCTGGATCCGTAACAGGGAAGCTTGGCGTTCTGACACGACGCCATCAGATCCACTTCTGGTTTGCCCCATAGTTGAATCAGCTGGGCAAATACCTCCGGATGGAGCTCCCACTCCCCCGGATGAAAAGTCTGCCGACTTAGAAAATCCGCCTCCCAGTTCTCTACTCCTGGGATATGGATAGCTGAGAGATGGCAAGAGTGAACCTCTTCCCATAGAATTATCTTTGAAACCTCCAACATTGCCAGGGGGCTTCTTGTCCCCCCTGATGGTTGATATAGGCTACAGTCGTGATATTGTCAGACTGAAATCTGATGAACCTGACCGCAGCTAGTTGAGGCCAAGCCTGAAGAGCATTGAATATTGCTCTCAGTTCCAGAATGTTTATCGGAAGGTGGGCTTCCTCCTGAGTCCACGAACCCTGAGCCTTCAGGGAGTTCCAGACTGCGCCCCAGCCCAGAAGGCTGGTATCTGTCGTGACTATATAGTCTGGCCTGCGGAAACTCATTCCCCTGGACAGATGGACCTGAGAGAACCACCAGAGAAGAGAATCCCTGGTCTCTTGATCCAGATTTAGAAGAGGGGACAAATCTGTGTAATCCCCATTCCACTGATTGAGCATGCAAAGTTGCAGTGGTCTGAGATGTAGGCGGGCAAACGGAACTATGTCCATTGCCGCTACCATTAGGCCAATTACTTCCATACACTGAGCCACTGACGGCCGAGAAGTGGAATGAAGAGCACGGCAGGAAGTTAGAAGCTTTGATAACCTGACCTCTGTCAGAAAAATTTTCATTTCCCCTAATCTATCAGTGTTCCTAGGAAGGAAACTCTTGTGAGAGGGGAGAGAGAAAACTCTTTTCTTTGTTCACCTTCCACCCGTGAGACCTCAGAAAAGCCAGAACAATGTCCGTATGGGACTTGGCGATTTGAAAAGTCGACGCCTGTATCAGAATGTCGTCTAGGTAAGGAGCCACCGCTATGCCCCGTGGCCTTAGAACCGCCAGTAGGGACCCTAGAACCTTCGTAAAGATTCTTGGTGCAGTGGCTAACCCGAAGGGAAGAGCCACAAACTGGTAATGCGTGTCTAAGAAGGCGAACCTGAGGAACTGATGATGATCTCTGTGAATCGGAATGTGGAGATAAGCATCCTTTAAGTCCACGGTAGTCATATATTGACCCTCCTGGATCATAGGGAGGATGGTTCGGATAGTCTCCATCTTGAAGGATGGGACTCTGAGAAATTTGTTTAGGATCTTGAGATCCAAGATTGATCTGAAAGTTCCCTCTTTTTTGGGAACTATAAACAGATTTGAATAGAAGCCCTGCCCCTGTTCCTCCCTTGGAACTGGGTGGATCACTCCCATAACCAGCAGGTCTTGAACACAACGTAAGAATGCCTCTCTCTTTATCTGGTTTACAGATAATTGTGAGAGATGAAATCTCCCCTTTGGAGATAAAGCTTTGAAGTACAGAACATATCCCTGGGAAACAATCTCTAATGCCCAGGGATCCTGGACGTCTCTTGCCCAAGCCTGGGCGAAGAGAGAGAGTCTGCCCCCCACTAGATCAAGTCCCGGATCGGGGGCTACTCCTTCATGCTGTCTTAGAGGCAGCCGCAGGTTTCTTGGCCTGCTTCCCCTTATTCCAAGCCTGGTTAGGTCTCCAGACTGGTTTGGACAGGCCAAAATTTACCTCTTGTTTTGCATTAGAGGAAACTGAAGCTGCGCCACTTTTGAAGTTTCAAAAGGAACGAAAATTATTCTGTTTGGTCCTTAACTTATTGGACCTATCCTGAGGAAGGGCGTGACCTTTTCCTCCAGTAATATCAGAAATGATCTCCTTCAGACCGGGCCCGAATAGGGTCTATCCCTTGAAGGGGATGTTAAGAAGCTTAGACTTTGAAGTAACGTCTGCTGACTAGGACTTAAGCCATAGTGCCCTACGCGCCAAAATGGCAAAACCTGAATTTTTAGCCGTTAGCTTGGCTAAATGAAAAATGGCGTCAGAAATAAAGGAGTTGGTTAACTTAAAAACTTTAATCCTGTCTAGAATATCGTCTAACGGGGTCTCCACCTGTAGAGCCTCCTCAAGAGACTCAAACCAAAAAGCCGCTGCAGCAGTAACTGGGGCAATGCATGCAAGAGGCTGGAGAATAAAACCTTAATGTATAAAAATGTTTTTAAGGAGACCCTCCAATTTTTTTATCCATAGGATCTAGGAAGGCACAACTGTCCTCAACGGGGATAGTTGTACGCTTAGCTAGGGTAGAGAATGCTCCTTCCACCTTAGGAACCGTCTGCCACGAGTCCCGTATGGCGGCATCTATGGGAAACATCTTTTTAAAAGTAGGAGGGGGAGATAACGGCACAGCTGGTCTATCCCATTCCTTAGTAATAATTTCCGAAAACCTTTTAGGGACAGGAAAAACATCGGTGTAAACAGGTATTGCAAAGTATTTGTCCATTTTACACAATTTCTCTGGAACCACAATGGGGTCACAGTCATCCAGAGTCGCTAATACGGTTGTTAGAGTAGGTGGCGCAATTGAATGCTATTCCCAATATGTGATGTATTGTAATGGTTCGTTTATTCCTAAAATTTCTATGGCCTAGGGTTAGTTTAGTAAGTTTAGCGAGTATCGCTATGTCTTAATTCCAAAGTTATTTTGTTTCAAAATAATGTTCCTATATATGCTCAGCTAGTATCGCTATGTCTTAATTTTCAAAGTTAATTTGTTCCAAAATAATGTTCCTATATAGATGTTCTATTTTAAAATTCTGTATTAGGGCCAAAATGAATTGTAAAAAAAATATACTCCTTATTGTGAATACGACCACAAGACTAGGTTCTAATGTTACACTTTATTATGTCATAAAATTTATTAACATAAGATTAATTTGACACCGGTGTCGACTGGTAATTAATAAAATATTTTAAAACAGATAAAATCGTAATTTACACAGATTATAAAGTTGACATTATCTATGTGGCATTAAAAATATGTATAGAGACAGTTCTATGTATATAGTTCAGACTTGTGCTTTATGACTTCTTGATATGGCTTTGTTGTTCCAATTTATCATACAAATAGGCAGAGTATAAGTGATATCTGACACACTAAAATATAATATTATGTGTGAAACAGTACATTATAGTGTATCTGTTTGATGACACTATGTTAGTTGAAACCGGTGAGGTATTTAACCTGGTTTATAATATGCACTCTTGATTTTGCTGGTGATATGTAGGATAGTGCGGTTAAATAAATGCTGCTAAGTATGTGGATTCCTTCAATGACCTAGCTTACTCTAGTAGCTGTGGGGTCTTTTCAGTGTTGGATTACACAAGCGGTTAAATATATGCCGCTGGATGTTCCTCTTTGTGGTTGGTGATCAACCTTCTGTGATGGATATAGGTTGGTGTTCCTCCGTGGTTTTTTTGGGCTTTCACCTTGATGTGAATGTTGTGCGGTTCCAGTGACCGCTCTGTATCCGTTTCCCTTGTCGGTCAGTGACTGATCTATTTATTTAAGGGTAGGTGGTTCCTGGTGGTATCTTTAATGCGGTTACGTTCAAACCATCAAGTGGGGATTCATATGCCGCTTCGGTAGGCCGTTCTGTGTCTTTGATTCTTCTTTGTCGGTCAGTGACCGATCTAATAGCTGCAGTTTCAAAGATACAGCTTCAAAGATATTGAAGGGGTTTGCACTGTATTTGCTTGATGCTTAGTGCGGTTAAATATATGCCGCCAGATGGATATTTGTAGTTTCAGATGGGTTCAGCTGAAAAACCTTTTTCCGATGTGTAGTTAGAAGCGCTCCTTTTGTTTCTCTCAAAATCAGTATAGTGGTGCTCTGGTATCTACGCGTTTCGGCTTCAAAGCCTTTGTCAAGAACAGAGTCCAGAGTCGCTAAAACCTC
This sequence comes from Bombina bombina, assembly GCF_027579735.1. Lineage (NCBI taxonomy): Eukaryota > Metazoa > Chordata > Amphibia > Anura > Bombinatoridae > Bombina > Bombina bombina. Next base: position 300,471,206 of record NC_069505.1, on the reverse strand, counting down.
CCTAAGCAATAAGCGGAGGTGTTCAAGCTTAAATTTAAACGCTGTCATCTCAGATTCAGACTGAAGTAACACCTTCCCTGAGTCTGAAATGTCACCCACAGATAGAAGCTCACCTGCCTCGGCTTCTGAGCATTGTGAGGGTATATCGAACATAGGCAATAAAGCGTCAGAAAGCTCTGTATTAATTCTAGCCCCAGAGCTGTCTCGCTTTCCTTGTAGCCCTGGCAGTTTGGAGAATACCTCTGTGAGGGTAGCATTCATAACTGCCGCCATGTCCTGTAAGGTAAAAGAATTAGACGCGCTAGATGTACTTGGTGTCACTTGAGCGGGAGTTATAGGTTCTGACACATGGGGAGAGTTAGATGGCATAATCTCCCTCTTTTTAGTCAGAGAATCCCCTAGAAATAAATCTTTAAGCGCCATAATATTGTCTTTATAGTTTATAGAAATTTCAGTACATTTGGTACACATTCTAAGAGGGGGTTCCACAATGGCTTCCAAACATACTGAACAAAGAGTTCCCTCTATGTCAGACATGTTTAACAGACTAGTAATGAGACAAGCAAGCTTGGAAAACACTTTAATAAAGGTGAAACAGCAATTAAACAAAAACATTACTGTGCCTTTAAGAGAAAAAAACTAGCACTTAAACTGCAAAACAGTGAAAAAATACAGTAAAATCTTTGAAATTTTTACAGTATGTGTAAGGGACTAAAGCAACATTGCACCCACTTGCAAATGGATGATTAACCCCTTAGGCCCCAAACCGGATTGAAAAACATTTAAAAAAAAAAACGTTATAAATCAATTGAGCACCATGCCACAGCTCTGCTGAGGCTCCTACCTGCCCTTAAATACGATTTTATGCAGAAATAACCCCTTTGGAATGGTTCTCAGATGCCAGAGGACTCTTCTAGGGAAGCTGGATGTCTCAGTCTATATTAAAACTGCGCAGTTAGAGCGCTAAAATAGGCCCCTCCCACCATGTACTGGATGTCAGAGGGGCCTTAAGAAAATACTCCTGGGAGTATCTGACTAGCCATGTGGAAACTAGGCCCCAAATAAAGGCTTATCTCCCTCAGAGAAAAAATGTCCTATTTATGAAATCATGTAAACGTTTTGTCACTAAATAATATAAGTAATAACATGAGTATTACCCTGTTTTGTAAGCATGATCCCAGTCGCTGTTAAATCCCTGCATCAGGCTTACCTCAAATACACAAGGCTCTGTCAGCATTTTCTAGAACTTATTCCTCTCTCTAGAAATAAAAATACTGAACATACCTCAAAGCAGGTAATCTGCAGACCGTTCCCCCAACTGAAGTTTTCCCATATTCTTCAGTTATGTGTGAGAACAGCAATGGACCTTAGTTACAAACAGCTAAGATCATCAAACCTCCAGGCAGATTCTTCTTTTAATATCTGCCTGAGAGAAAAACAGTACAACGCCGGTACCGTTTAAAAATAACAAACTCTTGATTGAAGGTAAAACTACACTAAGTCACCACATATCTCTTGATACTTCCTTTCTTGTCGAGAGTTGCAAGAGAATGACTGGGGGTGGCAGTTAGGGGAGGAGCTATATAGACAGCTCTGCTGTGGGTGTCCTCTTGCAACTTCCTGTTGGGAAGGAGAATATCCCACAAGTAATGGATGAACCCGTGGACTGGATACACCTTACAAGAGAAATGTGACGTATATAGTGGGTGGTATCACTAAATACGTCATTCGAAAGATTAGAAAAACTATTGTCCAGTTAGTATTTTATACACATATTTACAACTAATACAGTTATATTTTTGAATTATATAAGCATTTGGAGTTTAAACAATAAATTCATTGAATCAATAGAAACTACAAAATAATCTATTGTTTACCATCACTTTAAGCAATGCACTGCAAAAGATCTGCATACAAAAAAAAAAAAACTTATTACCATAATTTAGTTATCTTTTCAAAAATCTTAACTATGTTTATCTTATCTTCTATCTTATCCTATATAATAAAAGGTCAAGTGTGTTTGTCCGAAGCCGTCATGCGCAGAAGAGACTAAGCGCGAGGACAAACACACTTGGCCTTCCAACTGACCTGGCATCTGGCGTGTGGTGGAGTGGGGGCGTGGCCGGATGTGACGTGGGCGGGGCCAGATGCCGGGGCTGACTGCCGAGAGCTCTAAAGAGGGGGGATAGAGAGAGCAGAAGAGGGGGGATAAAGAGCGGGAGAGATACAGCAAAAGAGGGGGGGGAGAGCACAAAAGAGAGAGAGAGAGAGCGCAAACGAGAGGGAGAGAGAGAGCGCAAACGAGAGGGAGAGAGAGAGAGCGCAAACGAGAGGGAGAGAGAGAGCGCAAACGAGAGGGAGAGAGAGAGAGCGCAAACGAGAGGGAGAGAGAGAGAGCGCAAACGAGAGGGAGAGAGAGCGCAAACGAGAGGGAGAGAGAGAGAGCGCAAACGAGAGGGAGAGAGAGCGCAAACGAGAGGGAGAGAGAGCGCAAACGAGGGAGAGAGCGCAAACGAGGGAGAGAGCGCAAACGAGAGGGAGAGAGAGAGCGCAAACGAGAGGGAGAGAGAGAGCGCAAACGAGAGGGAGAGAGAGAGCGCAAACGAGAGGGAGAGAGAGAGTGCAAACGTGAGGGAGAGAGAGAGAGCGCAAACGAGAGGGAGAGAGCGCAAACGAGAGGGAGAGAGCGCAAACGAGAGGGAGAGAGAGAGCGCAAACGAGAGGGAGAGCAAACGAGAGGAGAGAGAGCGCAAACGAGAGGGAGGGGAAGAGAGAGAGCAAAAGAGAGGGAGAGAGACAGCAAGAGAGGGGGACAGAAACAGCAAAAGAGAGGGAGAGAGACAGCAAGAGAGGGAGAGAGACAGCAAGAGAGGGGGACAGAAACAGCAAAAGAGAGGGAGAGAGGAAAAGAGAGGGGGAGAGAGAGAGCTAAAGAGAGGGGGAGAGAGAGTGAGAGCAAAAGAGAGGGGGGAGAGAGAGTGAGAGCAAAAGAGAGGGGGGAGTGAGAGAGCAAAAGAGAGGGGGGAGTGAGAGAGCAAAAGAGAGGGGGGAGTGAGAGAAAAAGAGGGGGGGGGAGAGAGACAGTAAAAGAGAGGGGGGAGAGAGACAGTAAAAGAGAGGGGAGAGAGAGACAGTAAAAGAGAGGGGGGGAGAGAGACAGTAAAAGAGAGGGGGGAGAGAGACAGTAAAAGAGAGGGGGGAGAGAGAGAAAGGGGTGGGACCGCTGTACTGCTTTTTCTGTTTAAATACTGTCCTTCTAATGTAACATTATTCAGAAAAACTATTGCTCAGCCGAGTGATTTAGTGATGATAAAAATGACTATTGCAAACTTACTAGAAAAGGGCTGTCTAACAGATCATCCGCCTGCCCCATAGAGATTCAGATACTGACTGGTGCAACCTCTGATAGGTAAATATAAACTGGGCTTATATTTTCTACCAATACTGCTAACAATATTTCCAAACTCACTGCACAGTTGATTGGCTCTATGGTAATTTCTGCTTGAGACCAGCAGTTATTTGTTGTGCACAAGCAACACTTTTAGTGGTTAAACGTGCTTGAAGGGGTTAAAATAAATAGATATGCAGAGTTGCTAGTGCTATAATGGCCCTATAACGTCTGCAAAGGAGACCAGTGAGTTATCCTGGTGCGATAGTCACATGTAGCTGTCAATCGCCGGTGGTTTCCTGCTTGTAGAGCCAGAATGGGATATTACCTAAGTGTTTAATAAATTAGAGCATGTTATTTTTAAATCAGAATGTACCTTTAAGGAGCATGGAATGCAAACATAGCAATTAAAGGGATGGTATACTGTGAAATTGGTTTTCCCTTAAGGTCTTTCCAATGACTTGTTATACCACCCCCAAAGTATGAAATGTATGAGAAATGGCTTCTTTTGGTTTATTCCGTATATGAAACAGTTGGTTTTGTTCTTGCAGGCAAATCCGATCTCATTGTTTTATCAATTTCTGTACACACACATTATCTCTGTCTGTAAACAAAAGCCCAATACTAATAGAGAATTAGCAGCTATTTATAATCAATTGAAAACACTCCAGCAGGTAAAAGGAGTATATAACAATCACTAACATATTAAAGGGACACTACAATGAAAAATGTATATCCTTGATCTGAAAGATCAGTATTCAAAACAGGATAACAGGAAGCACCTACCAGCCAATCAACATTCACAGGAAGTATCTAGCAACCAATGAGAATCATTAAGAACTACTGAGTTAATAAAGTGGTATTCGTTTAATTTAAAATAGTTTTTTTTTCTTCTAGACTTGAGGAGGAAAGTTTAGTTTTCGTGTTATCCTTTGTTGAAAAGCAAGGATGTAAGCTCAGGAGTGTGCACGTGTCTGCAGCATTATATGGCAGGAGTTTTGGAAGAATGTTATACATTAGCAGGAGCACTAGATGGCAGTGCTATTTCCTGTCATGTAAAGCTTAAGGCCCGTGCACACTACCTACCTAGGTATCTCTTCAACAAAGAATATCGTGAGAAGGAAGCAAATTTGATAACAGAAGTAAATTGGAAACTTTTTTTAAAATTGTATTCTCTGTCTGAATAATGAAAGAAAAATATTTTGGGTTTAATGTCCCTTTAATTTTTTTCTTCAATGAATCAGATAGAACAAACATTTTTAAACAACTTTCCAAATTACTTCCATTATCATTTATGCTCGTTCTCATGGTATCCTTTATTGAAGGAGCAGCAATGCAGTACTGGAAACAAGCTAAACACATCTGGTGAGCCAATGACAAGAGACATATGTGCAGCGACCAATCAGCAGCTATCTCCCAGCTTGTAAGCCTACCTAGGTATGCTTTTCAACAAAGTAGTACAAGAGAACTAAGCAAATTAGATAATAGTAGTAAATTGAAAAGTTGTATCTATTATATCAACCATGAAGGAGAAATGTTGGGTTTCATGTCCCTTTAATTCACTTACGTTTCTCTCTCCTTCTGTAACACGGATTTCGTAGCAGTAAGCCAGGAGGAGATCAATCAGTCCCAGGTACACAAGATGCTGAGTTTTCTTATCAAGTAAATAGGACTTGTTTGTCAGCTTTCGCAGCTGTTCTTTCTCTTTGTCATTGAAGGTGACTAAAGAATTAGAAATCAAAGAACATTTGTAAAGGGGCTCAATTATAACTCAAATACAAAATAAACACTGCAATATATATTCCTAATTGCTATTTAAAACCATTACAAATTACTTTTGTTCCTCTTCCAATTTAAAGAGGGCTTAAAGGGATAGTCTAGTCAATTGCAATTTTAAGCAACTTTCTAATTTACTCCTATCATTACATTTTTTTTGTTCTTTTGGTATCTTTATTTGAAAAAGCAGGAATGTAAGCAAAGGCGCCGGCCCATTTTTGGTTCAGAACCAGAGCAGCGCTTTCTGATTGGTGTCTAAATGTAACCACCAACCAGCAAGCTCTACCCAGGTGCTGAACCAAAAATGGGCCGGGCTCTTAAGCTTACATTCAACTAAAGATACAGAGAGAACGAAGAAAAATTGATAAATAGGAGTAAATTAGAAAGTTGCCTAAAACTGCCTGCTCCATCTGAATTGTTTAATTTTAACTAGACTATCCCTTCAAACACCTTGAGATGTCAATATAAAATGTGAGTTATTTGTATTTAAATAACTGCAACATTCTTTCATTATTTAATTCAAATTCTCAGAACCTAAACTTGTCAAGGCCAACCCCGCTAAATATATTAATCAAATTGGTTTATTAAATTACTGCAAAACAATGCACTTTGACCCTGGCTAGCCTCCTTGCCTGCAAAAAGGAGGGTGGACTTTTGCAATGAAACAATTGCAGAAAAAAAATGTCAAATTATTTGAACACTGTGTAGACTTAGGTGATATGTTATTCAATAGCTATGTCCTGTAATTACTAAAGTGTGCGGAGTCATGTTATACCTCTGTACTAAAGCTTATTCCAGTCTACTGCACTCTCTGCATTTACATAACATCAGTGCTTTTTTCTGCGAGGAACTCGTTTTTTCAGCTTGTTTTTATTTATTTACTTGTTTGTTTTATATTTAGCAGACCAATCACTTTTAGAAAATAAACTTTAATTTGCAGAAATAAAAGTATATAAAAAAAAGAAAAAAAAAAAAAAAAAAAAAAGGAAAAAACAATTTATGCTTACCTGATAAATTTATTTCTCTTGTGGTGTATCCAGTCCACGGATCATCCATTACTTATGGGATATTCTCCTTCCCAACAGGAAGTTGCAAGAGGATCACCCACAGCAGAGCTGCTATATAGCTCCTCCCCTAACTGCCATATCCAGTCATTCGACCGAAACAAACAGAGAAAGGAGAAACCATAGGGTGCAGTGGTGACTGTAGTTTAATTAAATTTTAGACCTGCCTTAAAATGACAGGACGGGCCGTGGACTGGATACACTACAAGAGAAATAAATTTATCAGGTAAGCATAAATTATGTTTTCTCTTGTTAAGTGTATCCAGTCCACGGATAATCCATTACTTGTGGGATACCAATACCAAAGCTAAAGTACACGGATGATGGGAGGGACAAGGCAGGGATTAAGCGGAAGGAACCACTGCCTGAAGAACCTTTCTCCCAAAAACAGCCTCCGAAGAAGCAAAAGTATTAAATTTGTAAAATTTTGAAAAAGTGTGAAGCGAAGACCAAGTCGTGGCCTTGCAAATCTGTTCAACACAGGCCTCATTTTTAAAGGCCCAGGTGGAAGCCACAGCTCTAGTAGAATGAGCTGTAATCCTTTCAGGGGGCTGCTGTCCAGCAGTCTCATAGGCTAGGCGTATAATACTCCGAAGCCAAAAGGAAAAAGAGGTTGCCGAAGCTTTTTGACCTCTCCTCTGTCCAGAATAAACGACAAACAGGGAAGATGTTTGACGAAAATCTTTAGTAGCTTGTAAGTAAAACTTCAAGGCATGGATTACGTCCAGATTAGGACACAATGATGGAACAACAATCTCTTGATTGATATTCTTGTTAGAAACCACCTTAGGTAAAAACCCAGGTTTGCTACGCAGAACTACCTTATCTGCATGAAAAATCAGATAAGGAGAATCACATTGTAAGGCAGATAGCTCAGAGACTCTCCGAGCCGAGGAAATAGCCATCAAAAACAGAACTTTCCAAGATAAAAACTTAATATCAATGGAATGAAGGGGTTCAAACGGAACTCCTTGAAGAACTTTAAGAACCAAGTTTAAGCTCCATGGGGGAGCAACAGGTTTAAACACAGGCTTAATTCTAACAAAAGCCTGACAAAATGCCTGGACGTCTGGAACTTCTGCCAGACGCTTGTGCAAAAGAATAGACAGAGCAGAAATCTGTCCCTTTAAGGAACTAGCTGATAATCCTTTGTCCAAACCCTCTTGCAGAAAGGATAATATCCTAGGAATCCTAACCTTACTCCATGAGTAATTCTTGGATTCACACCAGTAAAGATATGTACGCCATATCTTGTGATAGATTTTCCTGGTAACAGGCTTTTGTGCCTGTATTAAGGTATCAATGACTGACTCGGAGAAGCCAAGCTTTGATAGAATCAAGCGTTCAATCTCCATGCAGTCAGTCTCAGAGAAATTAGATTTGGATGATTGAAAGGACCTTGTATTAGAAGGTCCTGTCTTAGAGGCAGAGTCCATGGTGGAAAGGATGACATGTCCACTAGGTCTGCATACCAGGTCCTGCGTGGCCACGCAGGCGCTATTAGAATCACTGATGCTCTCTCCTGTTTGATTTTGGCAATCAGTCGAGGGAGCAGAGGAAAAGGTGGAAACACATAAGCCAGGTTGAAGAACCAAAGCGCTGCTAGAGCATCTATCAGCGTCGCTTCTGGGTCCCTGGACCTGGATCCGTAACAAGGAAGCTTGGCGTTCTGGCGAGACGCCATGAGATCCAACTCTGGTTTGCCCCAACGATGAATCAACTCCCCCGGATGGAAAGTCTGACGACTTAGAAAATCCGCCTCCCAGTTCTCCACGCCTGGGATATGGATTGCTGACAGGTGGCAAGAGTGAGTCTCTGCCCAGCAAATTATTTTTGAGACTTCTAACATCGCTAGGGAACTCCTGGTTCCCCCTTGATGGTTGATGTAAGCCACAGTCGTGATATTGTCCGACTGAAATCTGATGAACCTCAGTGTTGCTAACGGAGGCCAAGCCAGAAGAGCATTGAATATTGCTCTTAACTCCAGAATATTTATCGGAAGGAGTTTCTCCTCCTGAGTCCACGATCCCTGTGCCTTCAGGGAGTTCCAGACTGTACCCCAACCTAGAAGGCTGGCATCTGTTGTTACAATTGTCCAATCTGGCCTGCGAAAGGTCATACCCTCGGACAGGTGGACCCGAGACAACCACCAGAGAAGAGAATCTCTGGTCTCTTGATCCAGATTTAGCAGAGGGGACAAATCTGTGTAATCCCCATTCCACTGACTTAGCATGCATAATTGCAGCGGTCTGAGATGTAGGCGCGCAAATGGCACTATGTCCATTGCCGCTACCATTAAGCCGATCACCTCCATACACTGAGCCACCGAAGGGCGCGGAATGGAATGAAGAATACGGCAAGCATTTAGAAGCTTTGATAACCTGGACTCCGTCAGGTAAATTTTCATCTCTACCGAATCTATAAGAGTCCCTAAGAAGGAGACTCTTGTGAGTGGGGATAGAGAACTCTTTTCCTCATTCACTTTCAACCCGTGCGATCCCAGAAATGCCAGAACTATCTCTGTATGAGACTTGGCAATTTGAAAGCTTGACGCCTGTATCAGGATGTCGTCTAGATACGGAGCCACCGCTATGCCTCGCGGTCTTAGAACCGCCAGAAGTGAGCCCAGAACCTTCGTAAAGATTCTCGGGGCTGTAGCCAACCCGAAGGGAAGAGCTAAAAATTGGTAATGCCTGTCTAGAAAGGCAAACCTTAGGAACCGATGATCTTTGTGAATCGGTATGTGAAGGTAGGCATCCTTTAAGTCCACTGTGGTCATGTACTGACCCTCTTGGATCATGGGTAGGATGGTCCGAATAGTTTCCATTTTGAAAGATGGAACTCTGAGGAATTTGATTAAGATCTTTAGATCCAAAATTGGTCTGAAGGTTCCCTCTTTTTTGGGAACCACAAACAGATTTGAATAAAAACCCTGTCCTTGTTCCGTCCGCGGAACTGGATGGATCACTCCCATTACTAGGAGGTCTTGCACACAGCGTAGGAATGCCTCTTTCTTTATCTGATTTGCAGATAACCTTGAAAGATGAAATCTCCCTTGTGGAGGGGAAGCTTTGAAGTCCAGAAGATATCCCTGAGATATGATCTCCAACGCCCAGGGATCCTGAACATCTCTTGCCCACGCCTAAGAGAAGAGAAAAAGTCTGCCCCCTACTAGATCCGTCGCCGGATAGGGGGCCGCTCCTTCATGCGTCTTAGAGGCAGCAGCAGGCTTTCTGGAGTGCTTGCCATTGTTCCAGGACTGGTTAGGTTTCCAGGCCTGCTTAGATTGAGCAAAAGTTCCCTCTTGTCTTGAAGCGGAGGAAGATGATGCTGCACCTGCCTTGGAATTTCGAAAGGCACGAAAATTAGACTGTTTGGCCTTTGATTTGGCCCTGTCCTGAGGAAGGGTATGACCCTTACCTCCAGTAATGTCAGCAATAATTTCTTTCAAACCAGGCCCGAATAAGGTCTGCCCCTTGAAAGGAATGTTGAGTAATTTAGACTTTGAAGTCACATCAGCTGACCAGGATTTGAGCCATAGCGCCCTACGCGCCTGGATGGCGAATCCAGAATTCTTAGCCGTTAGTTTAGTCAAATGAACAATGGCATCAGAAACAAATGAGTTAGCTAGCTTAAGAGTTCTAAGCTTGTCAACAATTTCAGTCAATGGAGCTGTATGGATGGCCTCTTCCAGGGCCTCAAACCAGAATGCCGCCGCAGCAGTGACAGGCGCAATGCATGCAAGGGGCTGTGAAATAAAACCTTGTTGAATAAACATTTTCTTAAGGTAACCCTCTAATTTTTTATCCATTGGATCTGAAAAAGCACAACTGTCCTCCACCAGGATAGTGGTACGCTTTGCTAAAGTAGAAACTGCTCCCTCCACCTTAGGGACAGTCTGCCATAAGTCCCGTGTAGTGGTATCTATTGGAAACATTTTTCTAAATATAGGAGGTGGGGAAAAGGGCACACCGGGCCTATCCCACTCCTTACTAATAATTTCTGTAAGCCTTTTAGGTATTGGAAAAACATCAGTACTCACCAGCACTGCATAGTATTTATCCAGCCTACACAATTTCTCTGGCACTGCAATTGTCACACAGTCATTCAGAGCAGCTAATACCTCCCCAAGCAATACACGGAGGTTCTCAAGCTTAAATTTAAAATTAGAAATCTCTGAATCAGGAATCCCCGAATCAGAGACGTCACCCACAGACTGAAGCTCTCTGTCCTCAGGTTCTGCATATTGTGACGCAGTATCAGACATGGCTCTTACAGCATCTACGCGCTCTGTATCTTGTCTAACCCCAGAGCTATCGCGCTTGCCTCTCAATTCAGGCAATCTGGATAATACCTCTGACAGGGTATTATTCATGATTGCAGCCATGTCCTGCAAAGTAATCGCTATGGGCGTCCCTGATGTACTTGGCGCCATATTAGCGTGCGTCCCTTGAGCGGGAGGCGAAGGGTCCGACACGTGGGGAGAGTTAGTCGGCATAACTTCCCCCTCGACAGACCCCTCTGGTGACAATTCTTTTATAGATAAAGACTGATCTTTACTGTTTAAGGTGAAATCAATACATTTAGTACACATTCTCCTATGGGGCTCCACCATGGCTTTTAAACATAATGAACAAGTATCCTCTGTTTCAGACATGTTTGTACAGACTAGCAATGAGACTAGCAAGCTTGGAAAACACTTTAAAGCAAGTTAACAAGCAATATAAAAAACGTTACTGTGCCTTTAAGAGAAACAAATTTTGACAAAATTTGAAATAACAGTGAAAAAAGGCAGTTACACTAACAAAATGTTTACAGTGTATGTAACAAGTCAGCAGAGCATTGCACCCACTTGCAAATGGATGATTAACCCCTTAATAACAAAAACAGAATAATAAATGACAAAAACGTTTTTTAAACACAGTCACAACAACTGCCACAGTCTTCTGTGATTGTTACCCTTCTCAAACACAACTTTGAAGCCTTTTGAGCCCTTCAGAGATGTCCTGTATCATGCAGAGGGAAGCTCATATTGCAAGAGTGGAAAGCTTCAGGAAACTGTCTCTAGGCAGAAATCAAACCAGCCATGTGGAAAAAAACTAGGCCCCAATAAGTTTTGTCACCAAACGTATATAAAAACGATTAACATGCCAGCAAACGTTTTACATTACATTTTTATAAGAGTATGCATCTCTATTAATAAGCCTGATACCAGTAGCTATCACTGCATTTAAGGCTTTACTTACATTAATCCGGTATAAGCAGCATTTTCTAGCAAATTCCATCCCTAGAAAAATATTAACTGCACAAGAGAATGACTGGATATGGCAGTTAGGGGAGGAGCTATATAGCAGCTCTGCTGTGGGTGATCCTCTTGCAACTTCCTGTTGGGAAGGAGAATATCCCATAAGTAATGGATGATCCGTGGACTGGATACACTTAACAAGAGAAAGTAAAAAATGTATGGGGGGGGGGCAGACACTTTGGCTAAATTTATGTTTTGTAAAACTGCTAGGAAAAAACTAAGGTGCTGCAGTGACACCTGCCCCCTTCTAATAACCTCAATATGTTTCTGCTTGACAGTCTGGCTACTCTCTCATCTGGCAGCCAGGCCCAGCCTGCCACCAGTGTAAGGAGTGAAAACTGCATCAGTGCTCTACTGTGCATAATCAAGGGCGTAATTACAGAGGTCTCAGAGGTCTCAACTGAGACTGGGCCCAGCTGGTTCTATAATAATAATAAAAAAATTAAAAAAAGGTCTAACAGCTTAAAGAATTTATATGGAATTCAGTGTTCTATACAGAAAATGTTGTCAGCCAGGAGGTATTAAGAACTAGCCTTGTGGCAGCAGTGTAACTGCTTTGCAATTATATAACACTAGTCCTAAAGCCCGTTTACACGGGCCATTATTGCAGTGCAGCGGCCCCACCCCTTGCTTCCTCTCTTTTGCTCTCTCTCTCCCCCCCCTCTCTTTTGTGCTCTCTCGCTCCAACTCTCTTTTGCTCTCTCTTCCTTTTCTTTTGATATTTCCCCTCTCTTTTTCTCCCTCTCCCCCCCTCTCTTTTGCGCTCTCTCCCCCCCACCTTTTGCGCTCTCTCTCTCCCCCCCCTCTCTTTTGCGCTCTCTCTCTCCTCCCCCTCTCTTTTGCGCTCTCTCTCTCTCCCCCCCCCCTCTCTTTTGCGCTCCCTCTCTCTCTCTCCCCCCCTCTCTTTTGCGCTCTCTCTCTCCCCCCCTGTTCTGTTATTTAAAGTGAAGGTAAACTTTGATAAATGAAAGCCCGTTTTTTAAAAATACTATTAAAAACAGGGGCACTTTCATTCATCAAAGTTTACAAAGCAGCCGTTTTGATTAAAAACTTACCTTTCTTCTTTGCACAGCCAGAGCAGCTTCCCCCACCCGGAGATCATCTCTTCACACGTCATCAATGACTAATCCGGCTTCCTCCAATCAAGGCTTTCCCCCCAGGGTAGTCATTGCCTGAGGCCATGCCGTGATTGGAGGAAGCTGGATTAGTCATTGATGACGTGTGAAGAGAGGATCTCCGTGTGGGGGGAAGCTGCTCTGGCTGTGAAAAAAACAAAGGTAAGTTTTTATTTAAAACGGCTGCCTTCTAAACTTTGATGAATGAAAGTGCCCCTGTTTTTAATAATATTTAAAAAAAAAACGGGCTTTCATTCATCAAAGTTTACCTTCACTTTAAAGCTATGCAAACCACAAATGAATTGCATTTGACAGATTGATTCAATAAAATGTGGAAAAAACATTACAAACGTTTAATAACAGCTAATTTTAGCTTAATACTGGCTTAAATTTTAGCTGGGTGGTGTTACCACTAAATAGGTCCTGGGGAGAGCACTGGAAATGCTTTTCTAATTTGAGGGCAGGGTTTCCAAAATAATTAGTGTTTTGAATATTTTGGTATAAAGACTTGACGCTTTTTAACTGGCGAGAAAAAAACAGTGAGAACTGTAGTGCGAAAAAGTTTCTAGATTACGCTGGGATTTGAGAGAAAACTTCATATGTCCATGGAAAGCCCATTTAGGGAAAACAATTACTCTTTGCACATCCAGTGTACTTAAATTTTATTATGCACTTTATTAATGTATGCTTCTCCTTCCCATCCGAAAATGCAGTATACGTCCCTTAGCGAGACACCCGTTTTTCAGGGTAAAAAGTGTCTCTATATAACTCCACCAGGGAAATAGAAGGAATGACGCGCATTCTTACAGAATATTACCAGCCCAGAGAACTTTTTAGAATTGGGGGCTTAGTACCTCTCTGTCCCTTCCCCTCACTTGAAGCATTATTTTATCTAACTTTCTTGTTTACATTTTTTATTATTTTTGTAACCTGTACAAAAATATTCACTATATGTGGGGATGCAATGGGCAAATCATCTATTTTAAATGAGAAAATAAAAGGTAAGGGAGCTATTTTTAAACAATTTAATACACTCCAGTGGGTAAAATAGATAATTGGGAACACATTAAAGGGGAGAACACTGTCCCTTTAACTGTATTAAATCCATGTTTTGCAGCATAAAAACATTCCACAATTATACATTTAAAGGGACATGAAACACATTTTTTTCCTTTCACGATTTAGAAAGAACATGCAATTTTAAACAACTTTCCAATTAACTTCTATTATCTAATTTGCTTAATTCTCTTGATAACCTTTGTTGAAAAGCTTATCTAAATAGGCTCAGTAGCTGCTGATTGGTGGCTGCACATAGATGCCTCATGTGATAGGCTCACCAATGTGAATTGCTGTTTCTTCAACAAAGGATATCAGAAGAATGTTTAATGTCCCTTTAAATTACATGTAAGTCATTTTTTCTATAAAGTTGCATATTTTGTTTTGTTAATCTATAATATGTGTGAGTCCTTTTCTTCCTTTAACAGTCTTTATCATTATTTAACTTTTATTTTCAGTTGTTTCTTTATTTTCTGTATTTATATACTATGAAGTATTGAAGTTATCTTTAATAGTAAATCTGTTTCAGATTATGTTACATATTGTGTGTTTATTTAGAGTAATTGCTTATGTTATTAAATTCAGTAGGGATATTTTGATCAGCTTCCCTGTGGGGAATTTGGTGACAGAATAATCACTGCCTGCTGTTGATCATTGTGCTGAAATGTATGCATCTTCTTGCTCCTAGAGATGCAAAACCATTTAAAAGGACATGAACAATTTTATTTTTTTTAAAACAACTTTCTAATTTACTTCTATTATCTAATTTGTTTCATTCTCTCTGTATCATTTGTTGAAGGAGCAGCAATGCAGTAATGGTTTCTAACTAAACACATGGGTGAGCCAATCACAATTTAATATATATGCAGCCACCAATCAACTGCTAGAACCTAGGTTCTCTGCTGCCCCTGAGCTTACCTAAACCTTTCAGCAAAGGATAACAAGAGAAGGAAGCAAATTAAATAATAGAAGTAAATTGGAAAGTTGTTTAAAATTGTATTCTCTATATGAATCATGAAATAAATATTTTGGGTTTCATGTCCCTTTAATTGCTTTGAGTGGATATGCAGGCACTTAATAATATTTGTATATGGCTCTCACTTCAGTGAATGTAAAAGTTTGTGCAGAGGATACTCACAGAAGTTCCTGCGAGGCTGTGCAGGAAGTGCCGCGAGGCTGTGCAGGAAGTGCATACTATGCAAAATAATGGTGAGGCTGACAATTCTGCATCTGTTTGCATCCAAGAAACAGGGAAAGTGCACTTTTCTAGGCACATCATGAAGGCACAACTTGCACCCTAGTTTGTCTAGTCCTGTCCTAGGGGGACAACTGCCCCGCCATTTTGAAAGAAAGGCTTTTACCATTTCATATTAGAGATAACTGGTCCCCCCTTCAGTCAAAATTTCAGTTTGTCTCCTGATGTTGGTGATCCCCATTTATACTAAAATCTTTATTATATTTTCTGATCTGGCCACAACATAGGCACGGTGTCCTGAACATCATATTCTAGAACTACACCCTGCAAAATCCTATGTACCTTTGTTCTCTAGGCTGTCTGTTGCTGAAAAACTCATTCCAGAAAGCTCCACCACCCACCAGGGCTTGTATTTCAACAAATGTCGAATGGTGTCATCTTCAAAGAAATCAGCACTAGAAAAGAAAATAAGTCCACTCAATTAGATATTGCTTCTGCCAACCACACAAATAATAATAATAATAAAAGACAATGCAAAAGCAACACATTTTTTCTTTGATGATTAAGGTAGAACAAACAACTTTCCAGTTTACTTCTATTCAAATTTGTTTCATTCTCTTGGTATCATTTGTTGAAGGAGCAGCAATGCAGTACTGGTTGCTAACTAAACACATGGCTGAGCCAATAACAATCGATATATATATGCAGCCACCAATCAGCAGCTAGAACCTAGATAAATTGTTAGTTAGTTAACTAGGTTAAAGTAAATAGATTTTTCTTTTTTAAATTGTATGTTCTGTATTATTCATGAATGTCAAATTAGGAATTTACTGTCCCTTTAACATTCATCCCTAACTGACAACACTGAAAAGGTAGCAAAATAAATAATTAAAGTATACTGCAGTGCAAAGTTGTTGTACTATGCAGAAAAAAACGCAATGTTTTTACTGTCCCTTTAAGTTGAATTACATGTACACTGCAGCATAGTTACAAGGTCAAAAAAACATATCTCAAACTCTTATTCATATTCTAGCCTCTCATATGTTCACTGGAGTACACATGGCTGAGCGCTGTAACATCACATGACCTAGCACAGTGATTTTCAACCTATTTTTTGCCACGGCATATTTTTTTACATTAAAAAAATCCTGCGGCACACCACCATCCCAACATTTTACAAAATCACACATTGTAGCCTAATACAACATATATATATATATATATATATATATATATATATATATATATATATATATATATATATATATATATATATATATATATATATATATATATATATATATATACATATACATACACACACACAACATTTAGTAAATTCAATTAAATTAAGCTTTATTCGCATGACAGTCACTACAACTTTATTGCTAAAGCTAGAGGCACAATATTAACAATCAAAAGTTCCACGTATTGAGGCTGTTAGAGTGGTACCAGTGATGAAAATAAATTCTTAGGTGATATGCAGTAGTTCGATGCAAGTAAAAGTTCCACTTGTTAGGGCAGTAAGCAGTGCACAAGTATTGAGCCCAAAAGCACTGGGACCCAAGTGATCCTACTGTTAAAGTCCCTAAGCCTTGGGGGCACCAGTAAAAGAGTTTCACAATCAGTGTAGTATAAGCATAAATATGGGGCCCACAAAAGAGCATCAGGGCGTGGCAATCAGGCAATGATGAGAGTAAACTAAAAAATTACAAAAGTTAATGGAATAAAATGCATATGATGGTAAACAGAAAGATCTCACCCAGTTAAAGCAGATGTCTTCTTCTCTATGCTGGAACGATATAATTAATATCCATTGCAATTCTCCCTGAGCTTGAGAATCCAGGAAGGGGAGGTAAGTGGATCTGTAAAACTGCGACTGTCGGAGTGTGTAGGCCCGCAATTGATCAAAAGACCTCCGCAGACACAGAAAGAAAATGGGAGGCGTTCTCGCCACTTCGGCCCATTCTCCTCTACTCTTCAAGACGAATACTATCAATCCGGACTAAGTAACACATACCTCCTGGCCAGTTACCCCATTCAGAAGCTTGGGAACAAGTGAATGTAGGGTCCTAGGCCTCAGAGTAGGCCGCAGTGATATGTGAGCTGTCGACCCCCGGCACTAACAGGCCTCCGCAACGGGGGGGAGAAGAAAAAAGGACTGCAGCTGTTTGCTTGAACTCCAGAGCGGATATATCTTTTTATTAGATCTCTCAGTAGTCCTAGTCGCTATCGTAGCAGATGTCTTCAAATACATGTGCCGCCACCCAAATGGGCACTGGCTTGACGGGTCTTGTCTTGCTCAGATCTCCTTGATAGGGACTTTGTAATGAAGCTGAGAGCGAAATCTCTGGAGTGGAGCTCCGACCCTCCGGAGAACTGTGTGGGAGTTGAGGGAGTCCCTGCGTGTCGGGATGAGTGCTTAGGGTAGCAGCAGCTACCAGCTTATTTTTTCCGCTTCAGGAGTGCAAGAAGGGGCCAATTCACAGCGGCACACCTGACAATCTCTCACGGCACACTAGTTGAAAATCACTGACCTAGCATACATCAGACTCCCTCCAAACAAAATACAACTTAGTGATCATGCAGAGTATCCTGTACTGCTTCAATACTGGCTACACTAAAACTCTAAATAACATTCGGCTAGATTGCGAGTTTTGCGGTATGAGTAAAAAAGCAGCGTTAAGGCTCATAACCCTGCTTTTTCACTACCGCTGGTATTACGAGTCTTTCAGGTTTAGGGGCAGTGCAAATTAACTTACGCAATTTGCGTAAAGTCTTTTTTTAATGGGACTTCCATAGCGCCGATATTACAAGCTTTTTCTGGGAGGCCAAAAAGTGAGCAGTACAGCCTATACCGCAAGAGTCGTAACGCATTCTAAAGTCTTCTTCCCAAATGAATGTTTCTTTAAGTGAAGTCATCCAAGATGGTGTCCCTTGAATTCTGATTGGCTGATGAATTCTATCAGCCAATCGGAATTCAAGGGACGTCATCTTGGATGACGTCACTTAAAGAAACATTCATTCGGGAAGAAGACTTCGTTTGAAGAGGATGCTCCACGCCGGATGTCTTGAAGATGGACCCGCTCCGCGCCGGATGGATGAAGATAGAAGATGCTGTCTGGATGAAGACTTCTGCCCGTCTGGAGGACCACTTCTGCCGTCTTGGTTGAAGACTTCTCCCGGCTTCGTTGAGGATGGATGTCCGGTCTTCAAAACTATAAGTGGATCTTCGGGGGTTAGAGTTAGGTTTTTTTAAAGATTTATTGGGTGGGTTTCATTGTTAGGTTAGGGTTTGGGCAGCAATAGAGCTAAATGCCCTTTTAAGGGCAATGCCCATTCAAATGCCCTTTTCAGGGCAATGGGGAGCTTAGGTTTTTTTAGTTAAGATTTTATTTGGGGAGTTGGTTGTGTGGGTGGTGGGTTTTACTGTTGGGGGGTTGTTTGTATTTTTTTTTTTACAGGTAAAAGAGATGAATTCTTTGGGGAAATGCCCGGCAAAAGGCCCTTTTAAGGGCTATTGGTTGTTTAGTTTAGGCTAGTGTTTTTTTTTTTATTTTGGGGGGGGGGGGGGGCTTTTTTTATTTTGATAGGGCTATTAGATTAGGTGTAATTAGTTTAAATATCTGATAATTTGTTTTTTATTTTGTGTAATTTAGTGGGGGGGTTTGTTGTAATTTAGGTAATGTGTACTTAATTTATGTAATTTATTTAATTGTTGTGTAATGTTAGGTGTTAGTGTAACTCAGGTTAGGTTTTATTTTACAGGTAAATTTGTATTTATTTTAGCTAGGTAGTTAGTAAATAGTTAATAACTATTTAGTAACTATTCTACCTAGTTAAAATAAATACAAACTTCCCTGTAAAATAAAAATAAACCCTAAGATAGATACAATGTAACTATTAGTTATATTGTAGCTATCTTAGGGTTTATTTTATAGGTAAGTATTTCGTTTTAAATAGTAATTATTTAGGTAATGATAGTAGGTTTTATTTAGATTTATTTGAATTATATTTAAGTTAGGAGGTGTTAGGGTTAGATTTAGGTTTAGGGGTTAATAAATTTAGTATAGTGGCGTCAACGTGTGGGGGGCAGATTAGGGGTTAATAAATGTAGGTAGGTGGTGGCGATTATTAAGGGTTAATAATATTTAACTAGTGTTTGCAATGTGGGAGTGCGGCGGTTTAGGGGTTAATATATTTATAATTTAGGTGTCGGCGATGTTGGGGCCAGCAGATTAGGGGTTCATAAGTATAATGTAGGTGTCGGAGATGTCTGGATCGGCAGATTAGGGGTTAATAAATATCATGTAGGCGTCGGTGATGTCGGGGGCAGCAGATTAGGGGTTAATAAGTGTAAGATTAGGGGTGTTTAGACTCAGGGTTCATGTTAGGGTGTTAGGTGTAAACATAAATTTTGTTTCCCAATAGGAATCAATGGGGCTGCGTTACAGAGCTTTACGCTGCTTTATTGCAGGCGTTAGGCTTTTTTTCAGCTGTCTATGGGGAAATCGTGCACGAGCACGTACAACCAGCTCACCGCTGACTTAAGCAGCGCTGGTATTGGAGTGCGGTATGGAGCTCAATTTTGCTCTACGCTCACTTCTTGCCTGATAACGCCGGGTTTGTAAAAACCTGTAATACCAGCGCTGTAGGCAAGTGAGCGGTGACAATAACGTGCAAGTTAGTACCGCACCCTCATAACGCAAAACTCATAGTCTAGCCGATTGTAATTCATTTACTGATTCAGGCACAGCATACAATTCTAAAAGAAGCAAAAAACAAAACAAAAAAAACTGATCAGTTTTTCAATAAAGGATACCAAGAAAACCAATTAAAGTAGGCGCTAGAGAGAGCACGTCTGAAGCACTATATGGCAGCGGTTTTGCAATAATACTTTTAACAATGTTAAACATTTGCAAGAACATTAGATGGCAGTAGTGTGCGCACGGTACCTAGCACTACTTACCTAGGTATGATCCTTAAAGGGACATTGTACACTAGATTTTTCTTTGAATAAATGTTTTGTAGATGATCCATTTATATAGCCCATCTGGTAGTGTTTTTATAACAATGTATAGTTTTGCTTATTTTTTAAAGGGTATGAAACCAAAATGTTTTCTTTCATGATTCAGATAGAGTATGCCATTTTAAGCAACTTTCTCATTTACTCCTATTATCAATTTTTCTTTGTATCTTTATTTGAAAAGCAGGAATAAAAGCTTAGGAGCCGGATAATTTTTGGTTCAGCATCTGAGTAGCGCTTGCTGATTGGTGGTTAAATGTAGACACCAATCAGCAAACGCTGCCCAGGGTACTAAATCAAAAATGGGTTTCATGTCCCTTTAACTTTATACTCTGACTAGAGGGGGGGGGGGATAGGGAGAGACTTCTGCATAAGATTGAGATATATTGGATTTTCCATTTAGATAACAGATACCCACAGTGTTTAAATTCACTATTTTATTGATCCTGTTAATTTTTATAGCAGTCTCTTACTATCAAGTGACAGCTGTAACGATTTAAAATAGTTTTAAAAAAAATGGAAACAGAAACAATAATATGTTTCATATAACTGAAATTAAAGATGGTGTACCTTTAAATGAATATGAGCAATATTTATTTCAGAAAATGATTCCATTGAGTCTACATAAGAGTTAATATGTTGCAAAGGCAGTGAGCTGGTGATCAAAAGCTTAGATCAGCCCGAAACGCGTATTCATTTTTAGAGGATACTATGTTTTTACTAGATGTACAAATAAGGATTGACTTTTTACGGAAATTGCTCCGGTACTGACTTTCCTTGCCTGTTTGCAGAGGACTTTTTCTATACTCACTGCTAAGCCTACCTTAGTATGCTCTTTTGGTATTGGTGCCCAAGAGGAGAAAATACATTTGATGACAGAAATAAAACTGATGTTTCAATACCGTGTCCTTTCTAAATCATAAAAGTTTAATTTTCATTTCCATGTTTTTTTAATGGTTGTACTTTATAAAGAAATGTATCTCTCCTGTTTTTTTTTTTTTTTTTTGCAGTATCCTATGCTGCTATCTCTGGGTAAGGAATAAAATAGAGATGAATAAACCATCTGTGATCAGGGGCAGTGTATATCTAATAATCTATTAATGATTCCTAGTCATAGGGGGCGGGCGGCACATAGTTTCCCGCTGTAACCTTCTGAGCTGAATGTGCATATTTTACAGGTCCAACTAGATTAATAAAAATATTTTATATGAAGAAAAGATGAAAATCCCAGACAAATATCTAATATGTAGAGAAAAATAATGGTAATTCACAATGTAACCATAGCAACAGACAATGCGAATACAGATTCTATTTTCCACATTTTAAACCAAAATCCTTACATGACCCTTTGCTGGGATAAAGCAGAACACCACGGTGTGACTCTCAATAAAGGGAGATTAATTAAAGGGACAGTCTACTACAGAATTTGTATTGTTTAAAACGATAGAGAATTCCTTTATTAACCATTCCCCAGTTTTGCATAACCAACACTTTTTACCTCTGTGATTACCTTGTATCTAAGCCTCTACAGACTGCCCCCTTATCTCAGTGCTTTTGATAAACTTGCATTTTAGGAAATAAGTGCTGACTCCTAGGTAACTCCACGGGAGTGAACACAGTTATCTATATGGCACACATGAACTAGCACTGTCCAGCTGTGAAAAACTGTCAAAATGCACCAAGATAAGAGGCAGCCTTCAAGGGCTTAGAAATTAGCATATGAGCCTACCTAGGTTTAGCTTGTAACAAAGAATACCAAGAGAACAAGGCAGATTTGATTATAAAAAAATGGAAATTTGTTTAAAATTGCATGCCCAATCTGAATCATATGTTTACATTTTGACTAGACTGTCCTTTTAAAGGGCCGTAATAGTACAACAATGACATGCTCTAATCGTTACAGCTTGTCATTTAAAAGATTATCAACCCTGCACTGCTGTGTGTTTAACTCCGCAAAGGGGTTAGGCAGACTATAGAAGTATCACTTGGGACCCGCAGAGCACTGCTGGTCCCAAGAAGAAACTGCTGCTGATCCAATCAGCAGCGCTAGTACATCTGAGTTTGGCGACTAGTGCTTCTGACTGGATCAGCGGCAGGGTCTGCTCAGGACCAGCAGTGCTCTGCGGGTCCCGATCACCACTACTATTGTGTTTTGAACCCCTTTGTGGGTTTTAAGCACACAGCAGTGCAGGGTCGGTAGCCTTAAAATTACTTGCTGTAACGAATTAGACCACGTCATTTTTCAGCTGTTATGGCCCTTTAAAGTTTAATAAAAACACATACAGCTAACAAATATGCAGCAATGCCTCAGTGCTTCACCCTCATGTCAATAAGCAGGTGGGAGAGATATAAAACCCAAACTTGAAATCACCCATAAATTGTATAAATAAGGAAAATAAAGTTACTTTGTCCAAAGAAAAAGGAGGCTGATAAATAGAATCCCATCAGGCTTTTTAAGGAGTAAATAGCTGAACTGCTCTTTATTTACAAAACATTGTGAATTGTGCTAACACAATTACAGTTACATCTAACATAGAAAAAAATAAATCAAAAGGGTGATAAAGTCCCAAAAATATAACTTATTATTGTGATAAACCCACTTATACTACATTAATAAGTTATGTTTATCTTACTATCCAAAAGTGGGAGGAGCCTGATGCCTTATTATAATTTCTATAAAAATGTATTTATCCAAAAGAAGGTATTTAATACTCACACACACACACGTTACATTACCCATGTATCCATGACTAATATTGTACCAGCCTACTGACCAGGGTCACACAAAAAAATTAAACTTACATTTTTAATAATATAAGACTAAAAACGTAATATGTTTTAAAAAATAATATTATACATTTAAAAACTTCAAGTTTTAAAAACTGATTAAAATTAACCTTCAAATGAGTAAAAACAAACAAACAACTGCATACTGAGAGGGAGATGTGATTGGATAACACCAGTTGTATTGGCTCTCACAGGCTATCTAAAAGGGACTATTTACCAGGCAAGGTCTTGCTTTTGAGAAAGCTCTTGTTGGCGAAACGCGCTTCAGCCATGTCTTACACATCTCTTTACATTTTAATGTGTCTATTAGATACAGTGAAAATCTCACCAGGCTGTCCTGGGTTATTGGTTGAAATAAATATGATAAGTTGAATTAAAAAAATTTTTTTTTAAAAATCTCTTTTTTAAATTTTGACTTTTGATCATCTTCTAACAATACAGCAGTACAGCAAGTATGATCGCCTGAAAAAGTGAGCGTTAGACCCTCTCCTGGCAAGACTCCTACAGCATATAAAAGTCAGTAGTTAAGAGTTTTATGGGCTAACACCGTAATATAAACTCTTAACTAAAGTGCTAAAAAGTACACTAACACCCATAAACTACCTATTAACCCCTAAACCGAGCCCCTCCCCCCACATCGCAAACACTTAACTAAAATGTTTAATCCCTAATCTGCCGACAGGACATCGCTGCCACTATAATAAATGTATTAATCCCTAAACCGCCACACTCCCACCTCGCAAACACTAGTTAAATCTGACGTCCCTAACATCGCCGATACCTACCTACATTTATTAACCCCTAATCTGCCGACCCCAACATCGCCGCTACTATATTAAATTTATTAACCCCTAAATCTAACCCTAACCCCCTTAACTTAAATATAATTTAAATGAAACAAAATTAAATTACTACTATTAAATAAATTAATCCAATTTAAAACTAATTACTTACCTATAAAATAAACCCTAAGATAGCTACAATATAATTAATAATTACATTGTAGCCATCTTAGGGTTTATTTTATTTTACAGGCAACTTTGTATTTATTTTAACTAGGTACAATAGTTATTAAATAGTTATTAACTATTTAAATAACTACCTAGCTAAAATAAGTACAAAAGTACCTGTAAAATAAACCCTAAACTAAGTTACAATTACACCTAACACTACACTATAATTAAACTAATTACCTAAACTACCTACAATTAATTACTGGGGAAAAAAACACTAAATTACAGAAAATAAAAAAAGAATTACAAGAATTTTAAACCAATTACACCTAATCTAATCCCCCTAATAAAATAATAAAAGTCCCCCAAAATAATAAAATTCCCTACCCTATACTAAATTACAAATAGCCCTTAAAAGGGCCTTTTGCGGGGCATTGCCCCAAAGTAATCAGCTCTTTCAACTGTAAAAAAAAAATACAATACCCCCAATATTAAAACCCACCACCCACACACCCAACCCTAATCAAAAACCCACCCAATCCCCCCTTAAAAAAACCTAACACTAACCCCTTGAAGATCACCTTACCTTGAGACGTCTTCACCCAGCCGGGCACAAGTGGTCCTTCAGAGGGTCCGAAGTCTTCATCCTATCCGGCCAGAAGAGGACCTCCAGAAGTCTTCATCCAGGCAGCATCTTCTATCTTCATCCTTCCGGAGCGGAGCGGGTCCATCTTCAAGACATCCGACGCGGAGCATCCTCTTCATCCGACGGCCGACGACTGGTCCTTTAAGTGACGTCATCCAAGATGGCATCCCTTGAATTCCAATTGGCTGATAGGACTCTATCAGCCAATCGGAATTAAAGTGTCAGTAAACCTAAAAAATAATGTTATATAATTCTGCACATAGTGCAGAATTATATAACATTATTTTAGTGCTATCGTTATAAAACCTGGTCTCTGCTGAGCTGGTCTGTTTTTTCTTTACACAGCGCATCGGGCCAGCTGTATAGTCACAGCCCGGCCCGACCACGCCATAACTTTAAGTGCAGCTCGCTCCTGCTCTGACAGCAGGAGTGAGCTGCACTTAATGTTATGGCGCGGTCAGGCCGGGCTGTGACTATACAGCTGGCCCGATGCGCTGTGTAAAAAAAACAGACCCGCTCAGCAGAGAGCGGGTCTGTAAAAACGGGCATATTTTTAAAATAATTAAAATGGAAAAAAAGGTTTTATAACGATAGCACTAAAATAATGTTATATAATTCTGCACTAGGTGCAGAATTATATAACATTATTTTTTAGGTTTACTGTCCCTTTAAGGTAGGAAAACTCCTATTGGCTGATGCAATCAGCCAATAGGATTGAAGTTCAATCCGATTGGCTGATCCAATCAGCCAATAGGATTGAGCTCGCATTCTATTGGCTGTTCCAATCAGCCAATAGAATGCAAGGTCAATCCTATTGGCTGATTGCATCAGCCAATAGGATTTTTCCTACCTTAATTCCGATTGGCTGATAGGATTCTATCAGCCAATCGGAATTCAAGGGACGCCATCTTGGATGACGTCACTTAAAGGACCAGTCATTCAGTCGTCGGCCGTCAGATGAAGAGGATGCTCTGCGTCGGATGTCTTGAAGATAGACCCGCGTGAAGACGTCTCAAGGTAGGGTGATCTTCAAGGGGGTAGTGTTAGGTTTTTTTAAGGGGGGGATTGGGTGGGTTTTAGAGTAGGGTTGGGTGTGTGGGTGGTGGGTTGTAATGTTGGGGGGGGTATTGTATTTTTATTTACAGGTGAAAGAGCTGATTACTTTGGGGCAATGCCCCGCAAAAGGCCCTTTTAAGGGCTATTTGTAATTTAGTATAGGGTAGGGAATTTTATTATTTTGGGGGGCTTTATTTTATTAGGGGGATTAGATTAGGTGTAATTAGTTTAAAATTCTTGTAATTTTTTTTTTTTCCCTGTAATTTAGTGTTTGTTTTTTTCGTAATTTAGTTTATTTATTTTAATTGTTATGAATTGTAGGTAGTTTAGGTAATTAGTTTAATTATAGTGTAGTGTTAGGTGTAATTGTAACTTAGGTTAGGGTTTATTTTACAGGTAAATTTGTATTTATTTTAACTAGGAAGTTATTAAATAGTTAATAACTATTTAATAACTATTGTACCTAGTTAAAATAAATACAAAGTTGCCTGTAAAATAAAAATAAATCCTAAGCTAGCTACAATGTAACTATTAGTTATATTGTAGCTATCTTAGGGTTTATTTTATCGGTAAGTATTTCGTTTTAAATAGGAATAATTTATTTAATTGTAGTAAATTTATTTAGATGTATTTAAATTATATTTAAGTTAGGGGGGTATTAGGGTTAGATTTAGGTTTAGGGGTTAATAAATGTATTATAGTGGCGGCGGCAGATTAGGGGTTAATAAATGTAATATAGTTGCGGCGACGTTGGGGGGGCAGATTAGGGGTTAATAACTAATATAGGTGTCAGCGATGTTGGGGGCAGTAGATTAGGGGTTCATAAGTATAATGTAGGTGGCGGCGGTGTCCGGAGCAGCAGATAATAATTATAATAATATAATGTAGGTGTCAGCGATAGCGGGGGCGGCAGATTAGGGTGTTAGATTAGGGGTGTTTAGACTCGGGGTTCATGTTAGGGTGTTAGGTGCAGACATAAAATTCATTTCCCCATAGGAAACAATGGGGCTGCGTTAGGAGCTGAACGCTGCTTTTTTGCAGGTGTTAGGTTTTTTTCAGCCAGCTCTGCCCCATTGTTTCCTATGGGGAAATCGTGCACAAGCACGTTTTGCCAGCTAACCGCTACCGTAAGCAACGCTGGTATTACAGTGAGATGTGGAGCTAAATATTGCTCAACGCTCACTTTTCTGAGGCTAACGCCGGCTTGAAGAAAACTCGTAATACCAGCGTTGGCTTAAGTGAGCAATAAGAAAAAAAAGCTCGTTAGCCCCGCACAGCCTTACCGACAAAAACTTGTAATCTAGGCGTATGGGTTTAACACCTGCAAAGGTATTAAAACACAAAGTAGGACCCAAAGCAGCAATTTATCACTGGAAGCTCGCAGAGCATATCAGAGTAGCCAATGACAAGAGACATGTGTGTAGCCATCAATCATCTGCTAGCTCCTAATAAAAAATTGCTGCTCCTGATCCTACCTAGGTATGCTTTTCAAGAAAGGATACAAAAAGAACAAAGACAATTTGTAAATAGATGTACATTGAAAAGTCTCTGAAAACTGACTAAAAATGGTCCTACTGGTTCTACTCATAAACAGAGCACTTTACACAGAGAAAAATACTTGCTGCATGATTGGTAACGTTTCAGCCTTCCTCTATGTAAATGAGATGACACCGAAGCATGCTGGGAAAGAGCGGAACCACTCAGCCAATGGCTGTATTAGTCTTACTTGTAGTAATATTTAAAATGAGAAAAAGGTGCAGACACATTCTTATTGCATTTGAAAGTCTAATATTTATTGTATACAGAGTATAGTGATATCATCCAATTGTTTGTTACACCCGCAGATAAGATCTACTTTAATGTAATGCTGGTCTTCATAGGGAAATCACAGTTTGTGTGTTATTACTTTAAATGTATATAGTTTGTAGTAAAAGGAAAATTAAGTAATGTATTAAAGGGACAATAACGTTAAAACTAAACTTTCACAATTCACTTAATCAAAATGTGCACAGACTTTTTATATACACACTTTCTGAGGCAGCAGTTCCTACTGAGCATGTGCAAGAGTTCATGATATATAAGTTTATGCATTTTGTAATTGGCTGATGCCTGTCACATGATACAGGGGGCAAGAAAAATAGAAGTAAATTTGTCAGAAAAATAAAAAAAATCTACTACTCAACTTACATTCAGCCAAAATACTATTAAAAATTGTCTTTATATATTATTAATTTGTTGATTATGCAATTCTACTGTATCCTTTTCATTTATCCTGTTATTTCAGAGCTGTTAGGACACAGCAAACAATTCAACTGGGAAACATTTCAGCATGTGCTTTGTTAATCCTTTAGAAAGGTTATCTCAAATGCTTAAAATCATCCAGTATGACCTAATAAAACTTTACTCGCATGCCAAAAACAAAATGTATGCTTAACTGATAAATTGTTTTCTTTCCTGGCATGGAGAGTCCACAAATCCATTCTAATTACTAGTGGGAATCCAACTCCACCAGGAGAAGGCAAAGAACACCCCAGCAAAGCTTTAAGCATTCTCCCACTTCCCACAATCCCCCAGTCATTCAGCTGAAGGAAAGAGAAGAGGACACAAAGGGTATAGAGGTGCCTGAAGTTTAGAAAATGACAAAAAAATAAAAAAGCTGTGTCAAAATTTAGATAAGGGCGAGTCGTGGACTTTCCATGCCAGGAAAGAAAATAAATTTATCAGGTAAGCATAAATTTTGTTTTCTTTCTAATGGCATGGAGAGTCCACAAATCCATTCTAATTACTAGACATGCGATCTGGAACAGAAAATACTTCCACAGATTTGAGTTTGACATCAAAGACGCTATTGAGTTTATTAGCCTTTTTAGGAGTTTCTGCGACTGTAGTTTCAGAATCCTCCAAAGTAGCTGAAACCTCTCTCAAAAGTAAAGGAGGTGCTCAAGCTTAAATCTAAAATTAACTTCCTCTGAATCCGCTGTACTAACTACAGCAGATTCAGAATCAGAAATCTCGCCCTCAGAAGCTACCGAGGAGTGATCAATCCTATAACTGAGATAAACTGACTAAAGCAGTTTTGTGGGAATCAAAAATACTAAGTAAAAAATAATACTTAGAATGTTCTTAGATTTTCTCTTTCTTTTATATGAAATAGGTAAGGTACTCAGAGATGCAGAAGTCAGTTGGGCAGCAAAATCACCTGGTAAATATACACCCCCAGGAACTGACTGAGAGTCACCTCGGGGCACTGCTTGTGTAACTGCCAAAGATGGGGAAGTCTGAGGAGAAAGTTGAGGCATGTCATGGACAACAATATCCTGAGAGATAGATGGCTCTAAAGGCTATCTTTATTTTTGGAAAGTAACATTTTATTCACACATGTGGAACAAAACTGCACAGGAGGAATAACCTGAGCCTCAAGGCAATATAAACACTTAGCAAAGGACAAAGATATATCAGAATCCATAAGTCCTAAAAAGGCATTGGTTCACAGATAGCAAAAAATCAATAATTCAGGCTCCAAACAAAAAAAAAAGTTTTAAATAGTCCAAACAAATAAAATTTTAAATATATTTTGATAAATTTGTCGGATTAAAGAAACAGGCACTTCTATATCCCCAGCTCTGCTGGGGAAAACTCACCCCTCCGGTGACAAAAGAAGGACAAGAACGCTGTTTTAGAGCCACGTGTATCAACAGCTCAAAAATACAGGCTCATAAATATTGAATAATCATCACAGATCAAAGGTTTGGCTGCTTTCATGCTCTTTACTCCCTCCAGAGTTTGCAGGAGAGAAATACTCCGATGATCTTCCGCTCAGAAAGCCGATAGCGGACTAAAGATCAAAGGGGTCCGCTAAACAGAAGTGAAGCCAGCCGGTCATGTGACCGCAAAGAAAAGAAACTGCAAAACTGAAAGTAAAAGCGCACGCTTATGCAGCGCTGCCATTTCCAAGACGTTACCTAGTCTAACCACCGTAACCCTCCTGACATAATAAAGAGAAATCCTCATGTTTTTATTCAGACCGTGCTCCGTCCATCAGATACTGCCCCTTAAACACAAAGGGGATTACATAGAGCTCCATTAACCCCTCAAGAGGCAGCCTCAAAAAGTAAAGGGAAACGTTATACTCCCTTTATATCTCCCAAGCAGTATAGTGCCCTGGACCTGCTGCCCAATATAATATCCCCGATATCAAGAGATATTGTCCCCATATTTCCACCAAGAGGGATATTAACCTCCAAAAGTGCCATATCCTTCTAACCTAGAAGGTGAAAAGCACTCACCTGTGGAGTACAGCTACAGGGCAGGAACAGCTTCTCACCCCGGTTTTCTTTATAGGGGTAACATACATGTTGGAAGAGAAGCAAGGACGACCCCACCGACTTCCAACTGCTAAAAGCCACCACAACTCTTACTAAAGAGGATTACATGGACACATCATTATCCCAATCCTTGCTTGCAGGGAAACTACCCACTAAAGGATTAAATATCTTCAGACACCATCTTCGCACATCCTCCTGATGTACAAGGCAAAGAATGACTGGGAAATGTGGGAAGTAGGAGGATACTTAAAGCTTTGCTGGGGTGTTCTTTGGCTCCTCCTGGTGGCCAGGAGTTGAATTCCAACTAGCAATTAGAATGGATTTGTGGACTCTCCCTGCCATTGGAAAGAAAAGATGGAGTTTGAAAAAAATCAATTAAAATATTAAAGGGTACCCACATGAAGGGAACCGTTTAATTGCGTAATTAATGAGTAAAATAAAGAAAAGGTTGCATTGGTATTTCAAAAGTTAATAAGCTGCACTCTAGCGTATAGGGTATTTTATTGACTAAGTCTGGCCGCGACCAGATGAAACGCATTGAGGTATTGTGATACCTACAAGCATCTGTACTTGGACTTGTGCTACCACATGGTTATCAGCCTCGCTACTGACACCCTGGGTCAGCTTTCGCTGAGGATGCTAGAGACTCACCTAGGAGCAATTTAACCGGACTAATAAAGCAGCTGACTGGTTTACACCAGGAACTAGTGATGGGACCAACACAGAGGTACTCGGTGGGACAGGTTCTCTTGAACCTTGGATATGTATTTTATTATTTGCACATTGTAAGTATTACTATTGCGCTCTGTTTTTAAACATTAAATCACCACGCTTAGAGTAGCGTGTGCGCTCTGTTTGTTTTTCTCTTACTGAGGTTCTTCACTGCCCCCCTTTAGTCATGGGTGTTGCCATGTTGAAATCTATCATTCCAGTGCTGATGTGTTTCCACATTTACACCAAGTCTCCTTCAGATACTTGCAGTATAACCTAGGTTTCACAATAGAAGCACCCACGATTAGAGGGAAGGGCATGAAATGTATTAGAGTTTAGTGTCCCTTTAAATAATATTAATAAAAAGCACAGCATTTGTGTAATTAAGCTGTTTCAGCTTTGCAGCAGATTTACATTTATTATCAGTTTAAAATACTTCTATTCTTTGTGAACATGCGGAATAAAATAAAACAGACGAAATGGAAAATCCATCTATCTAGAACTTCTGTAAAGACAAAGAAAGAGACTTACAGGTAATGATCAGGGTTAAATTTCTCATTTTCAGCAGCCAGACGTCTCTTGGTGCGTTCTGATGGTGCAGTCGTGTCTGGATCTCGCAGATCAATAATATCATTCAGTTCTTCCTAAACACAAAACAAAGTGTAACATATAATGTTGTCAGTATCAGAGTTTCTACGAAAGGCTGTTGAAATGTGCAGATAAATAACACTAGTTACCCCTAACTGATCATTTAGAAACTTCATCTTGAAAGATAAACTACGCAAACAAGTAAATATTTTACATCTAAAGGGGCATGTGTAGTGGCTACAACTCTAAACTAGTTTATTATACAAGGAAGTAGCCTTGGAATTCTTTTTTCTCTCTCTTAATGGAATGTTCTATCAAAAGTGCATCAGTTTTTTTACCTCTGCCCCTTCACTGCTTTCTGTTGGGCAGTAACAAGGCTCTGTTCTTAGTCCCCTTCTCTTCTAAATCAACACATCCTCCTTGAATTAATTAATAAAGTCCAACTGGTTTCAGCATCTTTTGTATGCGGATGACACCCAACTTTAAATATTTAATCTTGGATGTCCTCTCACTACCTTAAAAGGGACATTGCACACTAGATTTTTCTTTGCATAAATGTTTTGTAGATGATCAATTTATATAGCCCATCTTGGAGTGTTTCTGTAAAAATGTATAGTTTTGCTTATTGTTAAAAAGCATTGTGCTGATTTGGATTGACCAAATGTTTAGATGTATACTGATGCCTACAGACTCCTGCTTTCTCTTGTGTAATGGGTCTTTTCATATGAAGTGGAAAGGGTATCAGTTTCTCAGCCCCTTTCAGTGGGTGCCCCAGCCTAACCTCATCAATAGTGCTAAATTGGGAGCTTCTAAGTAAGTTTTTAAAAGGTTTTATACTGGATTTTTATATCAGTCTCTGTGCATATTCTGCTTTATAGTAGTGTCTATTACATGCAGTTATATGAAAATTGGTGCATACTGTCCCTATAAACCTGAGCTCCTTATCCCCCCTTCTTCCAATACTCCCAACTCTCTAACTATTGATAACAAAATTTCTGCTTACCTGATACATTTATTTTTCTTTCTTTCCGGGCATGGAGAGTCCACGATTTCATTCCAATCACTAGTGGGATATTCAACTCCTGGCCAGCAGGAGGAGGCAAAGAGCACCCCAGCAGAGCTGTTAAGTGTCATTTCCCTTACCCATAATCCCCAGTCATTCAGCCAAAGGAAAATGGAAAAAGATGATAACACAAGGGTATAGAGATGCCTGAGGTTTGTACCAAAAAAGTGCTGTCTTAAATGTAAATAAGGATGGGTCGTGGACTCTCCATGCCTGGAAAGAAAGAAATTTATCAGGTAAGCATACATTTTGTTTTCTTTCCTATGGCCTGCAGAGTCCACTAGTGGGAACCAATACCCAAGCTAGAGGACACAGAATGAAAGGGAGGGAGAACAAGACAGGCGGACCTAAAGAGAAGGCAACACCGCTTGAAGAACCTTTCTACCAAAGGAAGCTTAAGCAGAGGCAAAAATATCAAATTTGTAGAATTTGGAAAAACTATGCAATAAGGACCATGTGGCCGCCTTGCAGATTTGCTCCACAGATGCTTCATTTTTGAAAGCCCAGGAAGAAGAGAGACAGCCCTAGTGGAACGAGCCGAAATTCTCTCATATGCTAATCAGATAACACTTCTCAACCAGAGAGAAAGAGTAGTAGAAGTGGCCTTCTGACCTTTAGGCTTGCCAGCGAAAACAATGAACAGGGCAGTTGATTGCCGAAAATAATTAGTTGCTTGTAGATAAAATTTTAGAGCATGCACAACATCCATGTTGAGTAACACGCATTCCTTCTGAGAAGAAGGATTGGGACAAAAAGAAGGAACAACAATCTCTTGATTGATGTTGCAATCCGAAGAAAACTCAATTTAGTACGAAGGACTGCCTTATCTGCATGAAAAATAAGGTGAGGAAAATCACACTGCAGAGCCGAAAGCTTGGAAACTCTGCGAGCAGAAGAAATAGCAAGAAGATACAAAATTTCCAAGATAACAACTTAATATCAACTCAATGCATAGGCTAAAACGAAGCATGCAGCAAAACTTTAAAGAAAAAGGTTAAGGCTCCAGGGAGGAGCAACAGGTTTGACCACAGGCCTGATTCTGTCCAAGGCCTGAACAAAAGATTGAACACCTGGTAGATCAGCCAGACGTTTGTGCAAAAGAATAGACAGTGCAGAAATCAGACCCGTCAGAGTACTGACTGACAAACCTTTCTCCAGACCCTCCTGAATAAAGGACAGAATGCGAGGAACTCTCACCCGACTCCAAGAGAAACCCTTTGATTCGCACCAATCCAGGTATGTACGCCATACCTTGTGGTAGATCTTACGAGTAAGCGGCTTACAAGCTTGAAGCATAGTATCAATTACCTTCTCAGAAAAACCATGCATAGCCAAGACTAGGCGTTCAATCTCCAAGCAGTCAATTTCAGAGAATCTAGATATGGGTGTAGGAGGAAGGGACCCTGAAGAAGAAGGTCCTTTCTCAGAGGCAACCTCCAAGGGGGGAAGAAATGACATAAAAGGGATATCAAATTTATAACAAAGACTCTGGGGTGGCACAACACTTTAACTGTTTGCATTTCACCAATGAATCCAGATTCACTGTTAAAGTTATAGACATAGCGAAAAAAAATCAGGGGTGGAAACATATATAAAATTCTGTCGAGAAAGGAACTCTATTGGATTTGGAAATTGGATACTAGAGTACCCAATGGCTTAAATAAAGAATGGGACATAAGTTACTGTGTAGAATAAACTTTCTTTTTTTTTCCCCTTTTCACTGACATGGGTATACTGTATTGTTAATTAACATGTATCATTTGGTTTTGATTGTAGTGTCATGGTATGTATTTTAACTAGTATATATTGACACTTTAATCTTATGCTCATGTGATATTGAATTGGATATTTTGAAATGTATGTTTGTATCTGCCCAATAGATGGGCTTTTAATTGAGGTCAGACATATCTTCAATATATTCATATGTATGTATTTTGAAATTGAATTTTCTCCAAATTTGAAGTTCATTTAATGTAGAATATAATTCCAGAATTTAACATTTATATCTTCAATATATTCATATGTATGTATCTTGAAATTGAATGTTCTTCGAATTTGAAGTTCATTTAATGTAAAATACAATCCCAGAATTTAAGATTCAAAATTTAAAGTTTAAAAATTTAAAATCTAAGTGTTTGTTTCAAATTTTATGGTGCTCACAATTTTGTGTGAAGTGTATTTTTTATATATACATGGCATTCATTCATGAGAATGTAGTATAGAGTTACCATTTTTTCAAAAAACCTTTTTCAATTTCTTGTTGAGGCTGACTTATTGCGTTTGATACAATATATGTATTTGATAACATTGATATATGTGTTTGATAACTGTTTTGTATCCTTTAACTTGGTTTTAATTGTTTTTTTTTTCAAATATGTGTTTATTTCACCTGCAGTACACATCTACTGTTTCCTAGGAGATATCTGTTTAAGTAAGCTGATTGGTTTCTGCTAGTTTTAAAAGGTGTGTTGTGCAGGTGTTGGGCTATCCTTTGATTAAGTGCTGTACGGCACAAAACATGTCAGGAGTCCACCTCCTCCTACCATGATATCATAGTGTGTGAGACTGTTTTTATTTTTGGATTAATAAAGAACCTTTGTTTTACTACGGATCATTGGATTGCTGCCTTTTCTTTCACTTGTAAAGAAATTACATCTTCACCAGATCCGCGAACCAGATCCTGCGAGGTCAGGCAGGAGCTATTAGAGTCACAGAAGCCCTCCCCTGCTTGATACGAGCAATTACTCGAGGAAGGAGAGCAAACGGGAAGGGGGGAACATATACGCCAGACTGAAGTTCCAAGGCACCTCTAGAGCATCTATCAGAGCGGCCTGTGGATCTCTTGATCTTGGACCGTACTTTGGAAGCTTGGTGTTTAGACGAGACGTCATCAGATCCAACTCCGGAACTCCTTACCTGAGAGTTATAATTTTGAAAAATTTTCGGTGGAGAGCCCACTCCCCGGGATGAAAAGTCGCTCTGCTCAGAAAATCTGCCTCCTAGTTGTCTACTCCTGGGATGTGGATGGCAGAGAGGAGACAGTCGTGAGACTCCGCCCACTGGAGAATGCAAGTCACCTCCTTCATTGCTAAGGAACTCTGAGTTCCTCCTTGGTGGTTGATGTATGCCACCCAGGTGATATTGTCCGATTAAAATCTGAAAAACCGGACTAAAGCTAGTTGAGGCCAGCCTGTCAAGGCATTGTAAATCACTCTCAACTCCAAAATGTTTATGGGAAGAGAGGACTCCTCCTGAGTCCAAAGAGCCTGAGCCTTTAAAGAATTCCAAACTGCTTCCCAGCCTGAAAGGCTGGCATCCATGGTCACAATCACCCAGGAAGGTCTTAGAAACCATGTACCCTGAGACAGATGATCCTGCGAAATCCACCGATAGAGAGTCTCTTGTCAGGGGATCCAGAGCTATTCTCTGCGATAGGTCCTAGTGGTCTCCGTTCTATTGTCTAAGCATACATAACTGTAGGGGTCTCAGATGGAACCGAGCAAACGGAATTATGTCTATGGAAGCAACCATCAGACTAAATTACTTCCATACACTGAGCCACAGATGGACGAGTAGAGGACTGAAGTGACAGGCAAGAAGCCAGAAATTTAGATTTTCTGACCTCCGTCAGAAAAATCTTCATGGACAGAGAATCTATAATCGTTCCTAAGAAACACACACTTTTCTCCAGATTCACTTTCCATCCGTGGGAACGTAGAATAGACAACAACATCTCTGTATGAGATCTTGCCAACTGAAAGGATGATGCTTGAACCAAGATGTTGTCCAGATAAAGCACCACTGCTATTCCCCGAGATCTAACCACTGCCAAAAGGGCCCCAAGGACCTTTGTAAAGATTCGAGGAGCTGTGGCAAGGCCAAAGGGAAGAGCAACAAAATGGAAACGTTTGTCCAGAAAGGCAAACCTTAGGAATTGGTGATGTTCCCTGTGAATGAAAACATGAAGATATGCATCCTTCAGTTCTATGGTAGTCATTAACTGACCTTCTTGAACCAAGGATAGAATGAAACTAATATTTTCCATTTTGAAAGACAGAACCCTGAGGAATTTGTTGAGACACTTTAGGTCTAAAATGGGTTGGAAAGTTCCCTCTTTTATAGGAACCACAAAAAGGTTTGAATAGAATCCCTGACCCTGTTCCTCTATGGGAACTGGAACAATCACTCCCAGGAAAGATAGGTGCTTTACGCAGTTTAAGAAGGCCTGTTAGGGGTAATATGAATCTGATGGCAGCCATCTTGTTCTTCGCAGCCATCTTGTTCCTCGCAGCCATTTTGTAATGAATAGACTTTATTATACTGGGTTCTTGTGTAGTGAGAATTATATGCATGTTATGATAATTTCCTTAGCTGTTCGGCCTTGCCAATGTACCCTGGCCCGACGCCCAGAAATAAGATAGAATAAGATAATGTAAACAAGATGGTTCAGGAACCTTGTTGTCTCCGCAGATGGTAGTTTGTTATGACTCTGTAAGTATTGTTATGAGAAACTCATGTTCCAGTTTTTCCTTGTACTTTGCTCTGTATAATTGTGTAAGATGACGCGGTCCTAACGTGTCATCCCCTTAACCCTGTATGTCACTATAAGAAAGGCTTGCACTGTGCAATAAACAGAATTGGCTTTCGATCAAAATGCTGCGTGGTCTGAGTCATTCTAAGGGGCCCTTATCAGGTAATCTACATATGCCTCAGGTGGTACACTGGCCCCGTGGCTTCGGCCTGACCTGACACTTACCCCCCTGGGGGGACACCTAACAATTTTGGCGTCAGTTTGTGGGATTCGCAGTGAGTAAGTATGAGTGCTTGTACCATGCTTTCCTTCTGTGAATTTGAACCTAAATTTAGTCTGGTAATAGGTGTTGATAATATATGATAAAGGGTTAAAGGGGTTCCTGTGGTTGAAGCACAGATTTGCGGAGGTTATAGTCCTGCCGGCAGTTGTGATACCCCCCAGTCCTGTGCTGGGACACGACAGGTATTGTGAGTCCTGTCTGTGATAAGCGCGCAAGAAATATATGAATGCCAGTTGACGGGAGGTTTTTTTTAAGATAAAACTCCCCCGGGCAAGGTGGCAGTGAGTGAGTCTCACGTGTGTTAAAGTTTCCCATATTCATTCCCACAATAGAGTTTTGTTACCCACCTGAAGCTCGTGTTGATATCTGATGCTTGCTTTGTTTTGTTTGTGTTTTTTTTTATGCTGTGCGTAGAAAATATTAAGTGGCTATGCATGTTATTATTGTGGCTATTATTGTGTTGAGAAATGGGAACTGCTCATAGATAAGAATGCACAGAGAAAATTACATGTATAAGGTAAAAGAAAAAGAGAGTTAATAGTTTCTGCAAAAGACAGAAATATTTTTTAAAACACTGTCAGTAAGTACTGCTGTTTGATAAATAGAGAAATCTCTGTGTTAAAGAATGTAGCAGGCAAAGAAGGGGGGCCACCACTGAGCGCGCACATAGATCAGAATTAAAAAAAAAGAGAGAGAAGAAACTGTTACAGCAGCTCCGTTTGTGAGACTTTTTGTATTTGCAGTAAGGAAATTTAGGAAATTTTGTCTGTCGGTTCTCACTGTGGTATGCGTGTAACAGATTTACTTTAAACCAAGAACAGAATGTGTTATTTGAAAATGATTGTCTCAAGCCATGCAAAAAATGGCCATTTTGCGGGGTTTCGGAAAAAAAAAATACATTTTGAACTTGGTGACAGGTTAATCTGGTAAATTTTATATGTATGTCGTACGCTATGAAATAGATGCTTTTCTGAGAAAGGAAAAAAGGGAGTGAATCTCTGGTATGTGAGATGAAATGAATTTGTATCGTTGTACAAATGTAAAACTGTTTCTTTCTGTTTCTCTGCTGGGAAATCAGACGTTTTTAGAAGATATTCAGTAAATGTTATTTTATATACCTGTACTTTAAAGTCACCAGCATGTTTTAAGTATGTGGTATTCATATGCAGTTTTAGTATTAAGTGATAATTGTTTTTCGGCATGTAAAGATATGATATTGTTTTTGCAAGTGAAGTAACGGCTTTGAAAGTGGCTTTGAAAGTGCGATGGTGTGTGTGATTTTTTGTCACACTCTGGTAAATATGAAACTGTTTCTGGTATGATTAATGGGTTAACGTATGTTGTCTTTGTAAGGTCTGTGAACAGAGTTGGTGCACCCAATGACATATAGTTATAAGCTGTAATTGAAAGTTTATTTAAAAGTGCGTCCGTTTTTGTTGCAAGTAAATTAATCTGCAGGTCATGCTACAGTACAGAGGTGAAATTTGTGTGGTAAATCATACAAGCAGCCTAAATTATGGTTGGGATATATATATGTAATTTACGTGATGAATGGTTAGTCCTTAAAGGGACAGTTCACTGTAACAAGGTGTTGCTATTAATGTATTGTCCATGACTTGTTATACAATATGCATAGTATAAAATATAGGAGAAATTGCATTTGCAAGTTTATTTGTATATATATGAAGTAGCTGGTTTTATGCTGTCAAAACACAGTTGATTGCAATGGGTTGAATTTTAGATAATAAGAATTTCTCATTATCTTATATTTGTCTGTAAAATCAGAGCTCAGTGCGTAGACTGAGCAATAGAAAATTGTCATTTTATTATTTAAAGAACCAGTGCAATAACACTGTATTAGTAGTTTGCTAAATATATTTTAAGAGACTTTTCTTTGTATATATTTATTTTAAATTTGCTGTTCAGATAGCAGATATTTTTTTTGCAGCATAACTTAATTCTCTCTGTAATGCAAACTGAAGTGATAAGTTGTCTACAATTTTAGTGTAGGAATCCGTGACACTAGCGGAAAGAAAAAAAACAAAAAAAAAAAACGAGAAAAACCAGGAGTGAAAATATTTAAAGGGATACAGGGAAACTGATATAACATCTGAGAATTTAAGGGAATATTTACATAAAAGACGATGAGGTTTACTGTAAGCCTAACACTAGTATATTTCACTGTGTTAGCAGTTTCAATTAAAGATTATTTTTGCGTTTGGGTAAAATGTCCCTTTAACTAGCCTGCATCCCGCTGTGAGTGCGTTCTTATGCTGCTTATGCTTTTTTAGGCTATTTAATGAACGTCAGTATACATTTTTTATTATAAGGATCATTGGGAATAATTTAAAGGGGAAATTGTATTAGTATTCTTTTTCAGAAAGCTTATTTTTTGTGTTATATACGGTTGTTATAGTTGGCTGGAGAGCTGCAGAATGGTGAATATCAAATTATACATAATATTAAATCCAATAATTTTGTTGTTGTGGTTAAACTAATTAGCATTTATCAAGTTTTAGAGTGAATTTTATATTTTTAAGCAGTAAACAGTGTTTCTCCTTTAAGTAGAAATGAAACTTTGAGCTTGCCTCACTATCCTTGAGAAGAATGATAACACTGTGCATGTTTTGCTTTTCTTTAAAAAAGAAAAGTTTCTCTCTTCTGTTTGGCTTTGTTGCAGAGAGAACGATTTGCACTTTACATTTAAAGCGGCAGTACTGGTGTCCTATGTTATAAAAAATGATAACTATAAATTGCTCACTACAAAGAAACAAGTATTTATATTATATTCTGTCACAGAATATAGCTTAAAAATGATAATTTTATTTCTGTGGCTGTCAAACTGTATCTCACAGATATAACTCTTTGTTATTTAAAATAACCCCCACTGCGTTCAATAAATAAATTAGATATTATTTAATGAAGTGATTTCAGTGACACTTTAAAATATATATAGTTATTTGGTTATTAACTAGTCTACCACTATTATTGCAATGACTTTGATTGCTGCTTAACAGCTAAGCCGTGGTCTATAAGGTGTCTACAAATAAACACCCCTACTTAAGGCGATAGGGGACGGCAAACAAATGATGCACATTTTATCGGATTCTACTGCATTTATATAACTTGCTAATTTATCTGATCACAGTTTTGGTTTTATTTATATGGCTTACGTGTATTTTGTCTCTTGGGGTTGTAATGAGATTTATACAGCCTGTGATAAGAGGCAGTCCTCAAAGGCTTAAAAATTAGCATATAAGCCTACCTATGTTTGGTTTAATCTAGGAAGGTTGGTTAAAATTAAAAGTCCTATCTGAATAATGAATTTTCATTTATCCTACAATGTCCCTTTAACAGTGGCTACCGTGGTTATCTGATCGTTCCCAAATAAGTATTTTATTTGTATAATCTGCAACTGAAGTTTCTTGGGCATCTGCTGTGATTGTACAGAGTGGATGTTTTTAATTGTTTGTAGTGTTCTGAGAGTGTTGCATTCCAGTGAATGTCAGAATATGTGTCGCATTTTAAGTTAATTGTGGTTGTTTGAAATTTGTGTCTGCAGCTAATGTTTTGTGAAAGACAAGAACGATTGTTTTTCATTGTTTGTTATGTTTTTCTCTTTTGTGACTACGTGTGGAAGCGTGCTGTATGGACAGCATATTGAATTGTGAAGTGTATTTCATTTTGCTTGCTATTGAGAATTGTCTCTGCATGAGTGGAGTGCATGATTTGCCGTTTAGTTTCTTGTTATCTTGTGTTTGCGTGTCACATGAGATGTTTCACGCAAACATGGGGGAAGTATTGATGAGTATTGATGAATATCTTTATGTAATGGGGGTGATTGTTTTTAGGAGGTGAACCTAAAACGTTTTGAATCTCCTCGTACAATGTTATTGTTTAACCACCAGCTGTGCCCCAAAATTTCCTTGTCTTACCCATATGCAGGATGCACTATGTCCCTAGGATTGTCTAGAACTTTCCTTCATTGGGAATCTGGCCACGGAAAAGCATCTACCTTGATGGCCACCCCGGTCGTAGCCTGTACACCCACACCCCACTCCTTTTTTTCCCTGGTGGATTAGATCTTTTTATTGTCTTTCTGTGTTGTATCTTGCTCTCATATTTCAGATGCCTAAAATGTTTTATTTTTCTATTTGGTTCTTAACACTATATTTGTATTTGCAGGATGAGATCATGAAGCTGTCTTCAGAGATTAAAAGACACTAACTGAATTATTTTTGAGTTTCCATATTTAGGTGAAATCTGTACAGGCAAAATTCCATAAGTGCACTCTTCAAAAGATTACAGATTGAAAGCAAGTAAACCTTTAAAGAAAGAAAAGATGAAGATGAAAGACCTTTTGTCAAGCTTGTTTTAACCACCATACTGCAGTAAAAAAAGTTGTTGAACTATCTTTGGATCCATTCTTTGCTTTGCATGCTGGTACCAGCCCCAGAACTGGACTCTGAGTAATCCATGACTGTTTCCTCTGATGTGTGTCTTTAGGACATAAAGACTATCCTTCTCTGGACTGTGCCTTACCGCTCGATATGGAGGTCCTGTTATGCTGTTGCAGGGTCAATCAAGTAAATTAGGGGAGTATTGTTTTAACTCCATTCCTTATATTGCTTGTTTTGTATTCTCTTGTATTTGTTTTATTTTTATTGATCATATTGGGTATAAGACATCATATGCTTCATTGGTATTAGTGCACATTGTAGTTTATGTGCTTAACATAGTAACCCTTTAGATAAATGTAACTGTGAACTTCGCAGTATTGTACCCTATTGAATGGCCCACTGAGTATAACAATATGTTTAAGGAAAATGCTGCAACATAGCATAATATTTTAGACCCTTCCCCCTTTAGAACATAAGGAGGCCTGTCTAAGATAGAAGTTTATAGTAAATATACAGAGAAATGTTTCAGGGAATAGCCTAATTATAGTTTATGAACGCAAAGGATTTTTCCCTTTTATTAATTAGTATGGTATCTGCAAAGTGAATTTGGTCATTCCTGATGTTTGTCAAAGAGAGTAATTCTTACCATAAAGATGTGTTTACCTTTAAAAGAGTTTGTAGTTTTAAATGATGTTCTGTTTGTATGCTTTCCTCATACAGGAGTGTGAGAGAATTTAGGTTGCATAAAATAATTATTAAACTAGTAGTGTTTATATCAGATGAGATTGTTGAATATTAGGATCATGGTTGGAGAATTATAAACATTATAGATAGCAGCCATGCAGAATAAAGCAACACAAGGTTCTTTTATTTTTTTTAGAAGTTCAAAGTGACAGTGTAAAGAAATTCATTTATTTTCATTGACTGTTTTATTTTTTTCCATTCTTACTACAGGGCAGGCCTTAGCATAAGTTTTAGCATAACCATTCAGGCCCTTGATGAAGTCTGACAGGATTTCACTTGCGTAGTATTCATGAAGTATCATTTAAAAGTGTATAGAGAAGTTGTAAATTATTCTCTGAGAAATATCAATGTATTTAATTTGTATTATATATCAACAATGTTTTGTTTGATTTTAAATGACATAGGATGACAGTGACGTTTTATTTGGACATAATTGTGATTGTATTGCGGTGTGTACTCATCCTGTACTGTTTCTGTTTGTTTCCTAGACTCCCTGTGACTCGAGTGTTTGCTTGCCATCGGTATCCACTGGTTGCCTTGTCTACCCCACGAACAAACCATCAGATTTCCAGTATCTCCCTGCGGAAGAACCGTGGATAAGCACCCCTACTGCAAATGAACTGTTGGAGAATTGTATTATAGCAAAGTGTCAAGGTGCAGCGCTCTCAAATGGACAAAGACTGTTCTTAAAGTGTTCAGAGGCCACCTAGAGACAGTTGTGCTGTTGCTATGTCATGCTTTACTGTGGAAAAGGAACTGTTGGACATATTGGGGGGTGCTAGCAATGCAGGTGGAGAGATAGACGATGCAGCGTTGTTTGGGGGTAGATGGGGGGCTGGTTGGGTCTCTGTGTCGGTAGACCGGTAGTTTTGGGAAGGCTGGAGGATAGATGGAAGGTATTGGAGGGACTGTACCTATATGCAGTGACAATTAGTCTATAACAGTATATCCCGACATAGGAATATTTTTCGCTTTAGTATTCTTATAGAGTTCTGTTACCATAATATAAGGCTTTACTAATTTTCTATGCCTGTCTATTTTTATGTTATTCTGTTAGAATAAAAGGATGGTATGTTAGGGGTAATATGAATCTGATGGCAGCCATCTTGTTCTTCGCAGCCATCTTGTTCCTCGCAGCCATCTTGTAATGAATAGACTTTATTATACTGGGTTCTTGTGTAGTGAGAATTATATGCATGTTATGATAATTTCCTTAGCTGTTCGGCCTTGCCAATGTACCCTGGCCCGACGCCCAGAAAGAAGATAGAATAAGATAATGTAAACAAGATGGTTCAGGAACCTTGTTGTCTCCGCAGATGGTAGTTTGTTATGACTCTAAGTATTGTTATGAGAAACTCATGTTCCAGTTTTTCCTTGTACTTTGCTCTGTATAATTGTGTAAGATGACGCGGTCCTAACTTGTCATCCCCTTAACCCTGTATGTCACTATAAGAAAGGCTTGCACTGTGCAATAAACAGAATTGGCTTTCGATCAAAATGCTGCGTGGTCTGAGTCATTCTAAGGGGCCCTTATCAGGTAATCTACATATGCCTCAGGTGGTACACTGGCCCCGTGGCTTCGGCCTGACCTGACACTTTACCCGGTTTGCAGATAACCTTGACAGGATAAATCTGCCCCTGGGGAGACAAGACTTGAATACTTCTCTGTATCCTTGAGATACTACCTCCAAAGCCCAAGGATTTTTCATGAGGACCTGGATTGCTCCAGCTTGGAAGAGGAAGACTTTTGTCCTTTGAAGTTACGAAAATTAAAATTTTGGCCACCCTTAGGTCTATTTTTCTTGTCCTGCGGTAGGAAAGATCTCTTTCCCCCAGTAATCTCGGAAATGATCTCAGCCAAACCCGGACCAAATAAAGTCTTACCCTTAAAAGATAGAAGTTTGGACTTAGATGTCACATCAGCAGACCAAGTTTTTAACCACAGGGCTCTGCGAGCTAGAACTGCAAGGCTAGAAAACCTTGCCCCTAGTCTGACCACTTGCATGCTGGCATCACATATAAAAGTATTAGCCAGCTTTAGATCCTTGATCCTATCCTGGATCTCCTCTATAGTAGTCACACCAATAAGATGCTGCTCCAGCAACAGTAGCAATACTTGCCACAGGTTGCCATTGTAACCCCTGATGAAGATACATCTTTAATAAGAAAGCCTCCAGCTTCTTATCCATGGGATCTCTAAAAGAGCTATCCTCAATAGGGATGGTAGTTCTCTTGGCTGGAGTAGAGATAGCTCCCTCTACCTTGGGTACAGTGCGCCACGAGTCACGTACATAGTCAGCCACTGGAAAAAAAAATCTTGAAAACAGGGGATGGGGAAAAAGGAATTCCATTCCTGAGCTATAATTTCCAACATACGGTCTGGAACAGGAAAAACTTCA
This sequence comes from Bombina bombina, assembly GCF_027579735.1. Taxonomy (NCBI): domain Eukaryota; kingdom Metazoa; phylum Chordata; class Amphibia; order Anura; family Bombinatoridae; genus Bombina; species Bombina bombina. Next base: position 300,426,795 of record NC_069505.1, on the reverse strand, counting down.
ACAGATGAAGGAATGACATCAAACACTCTGTTAAGCTTATTAGATATCTTTGGGGTCTCAGCGACAGTAGAGTCAGAGTCATTCAAAGTAGCAAGGACCTCCTTCAAAAGTAACCGGAGGTGTTCTAGCTTAAACCTAAAATTAACCTCCTCAGGATCTGTAGTACTAGCCACTACAGTCTCAGAGTCAGAGATCTTGCCCTCAGAAGCCACTAACTGAAATATTTCAGTTACGCAGCCTTAGCAGAGTCAGAACCCTTACTAACTGAAATATTTTTTGATTTCCTCTTACGCTTACCAGCAACAGATAAGCAGCAGAAACCGCAGAATTTATCTGCACGGCAAAATCTTCTGGTAAATAAACACCCCCAGAAGGAAGCGGAGAAGAACCACAGGGTACTGCATGTTAAACTGCTTGAGCTTGTGATGTTTGGGGGGAAAAGTAAGGCATGGCACAAACAACATTATCCTGAGAGACAGTGGCCTCTTAGAGGGGACCTTTATTTTTAGTCAAAAGCATATTTATTGTTTAAACAAGGGGAGCAAAACTGCACAGGAAGAATAATTTGAGCATCCAAGCAATATAAACATTTTTCAAAAGGCACATTAGCATTTGCTTCAGGGTCCATGGTAGTCAGATATTTGTCCCCACTAGGAAAAAAAAAATATTTAAACTTAATATATAATTTCCATATATAAGATTAAAACTACAATCAGGTACCAGAAATGAACGGACAGGCACTTAAAAACCTCAGCTCTGCTGAGTACTCACCACTCCAAGGCTCTAGTTGAAAAACAAAATCCCACTAGTTGTAGATCTGTATGAGCCGGAGAGACAGATCCTGATCAAAAATAGGAAACAGGTGATATACAGCTGTTAAGCTCTCTCCTCACTATCGACCTGATTATCACCAAATACTCCGGTCTGTAAGTCAAAAGAACACACAGGCAAACCCTCCGCTCAAACTAACAACGCCGTGGAGCAGAAGCACAGAGGCCGGTCACATGACCGCATCAGAAATTAAAGTGCACCACAGAGTTAGAAAAACAGAGCGAAAATCGGCCGTTCAACAGTAAGAGAAAAATCATAAAATCTGCCCCTGTCAAACACTGCTTCTTATCCCGAGCATAAATCGCTCTGTAGTAAAATTCTTCCGAAACAACATAAGCCCCTCTCCATGATGCCATAGTAACACCCCCAGAAGGATAGTGTATGTCAGTTGCTCCCTGCCATTGCCAGCCTCAATGTTTTTAACTTAAATAAAGTTAAACATCCCAGCAGTAACCCAAAGCATCTCCCTGCCTGATAGTCCTCATTTATTGTATCCTGACTTATGAGATAGAAAGCACCCCCAGGTTATTCTACAAGAAAAAAAAAAAAGCCACAGGGGATTTAACCCCTTAAGTGCTGGTTCCTTCAAACCTAGAAGGGAAAGCACTTACTTGTGGATACTGGGCAGGACAGGGAACATATTCTTAGGTGTGAAAGACATATCACCTCTGTCAGGGACCTGTAGAAACAGAAAAAACTGAGTAACCAACCCTGGTTTTCTATAATAGGGGTAGCAATAATGTTAGAAGTTAAGCAAAGACCACCTCACCGTCTTCTAACTGCTAAAAGCCACCATTACTCTTACTAAAAAGATTTACATGGACATAGCATAGCCCTAATCTTAGCTTTCAGGGAAAATTACCCATTAAAGGATTAAAGATCTTCAGACACCATCTTCACACATCCTCCCAATGACAGAGGCAAATAATGATTTGGGATTATGGGTAAGGTAAGTGACACTTAACAGCTCTTTGCCTCCTCCTGCTGGCCAGGAGTTGAATATCCCACTAGTAATTGGAATGAAATTGTGGACTCTCCATGACATAGGAAAGAAAATATCCTCACCCCAACCCCTCTTGCTTGAATCAGATCTTTCATTCACTCCTCACATCCATTTCTTGTCCAATTCCTATAGTTTCTAACTTAAACAATCTTTAAAATTTACAACTTCCTCACATAACACAACAAAGATTTGAATGCACTCTCTCATCAACCCCATCTTCTGTGGTCTCCCTAGTTGCTATCTATCCCCTTTATAATTCTAAATAAAGGCCTCAGCCAGGCTGATCTTCCTTTCGCATCGCTCCTCATCTACTGCACCTCTCTGCCAATCCCTTCACTGGCTTCCTCTAGATTACAAAATAAAATACGTAATCCTGATCCTAATATGCCAAACCCTCAGTAACATGCTCCCGCCTATGTCTCTGACTTTTTACCCCTAGATGCCCTTCCACCCGCCCCCTTCTCTGAACCCATGACTATCTCATCGCCTCCTTTCGTTACCTCCACATATTCCGGTCTACTGGATTTCACAAGAATTGCCCCTATCTTGTGGCACTCTCTGCTTTGCTACACAAAACTCTCCCCTAGTTTTCATAGCTTTGTGTTTTCTTTAAACTTTTGCCGCTGTTAAGGTGTTCCATGTCGTCCTAACTGCGCTGGGCTTCAACGCCGTTAGGACAGCATGGAACGTCATAGCTGTTTGGATGTACTGAAGCCATTGGGATTGTGGCACGGAGGGCATACCTAGCATCATAGGGACGCCCCCCTGACCCAAACCCATCATAGAAATCTTGCGATCGTATGCACAATCGAGTGATTTAAATTTGTTTACATTTGAACGATGTTCCTATGTAGACAATATAGACCAGGCAGGAAAGGGTTAAAAGCACTACTGCTCAGAGATCTATACAATCTATGCTATGAGATAAGGGGTCAGTCTGCAGAGGCTTAGATACAAGGTAATCACAGAAGTAAAAAGTGTATTAGTATAACCTTGTTGGTTATGCAAAACTGGGGAATGGGTAATAAAGGGATTGTCTATCTTTTTAAGCAATAACAATGTTCAAGTAGACCTTCCCTTTAACAACTCACATCAGGGTCCTCTATCCACTGATTGTGCCTATTATTGCTTCTTTTTACATATTACCATCTGTATATTATATGTTCATAGCACTGGGGAATATGGTGCACTATACAAAATAAATGATAATAATAATCATCTAGGGGTGTGTGTGTGTGTGTATGTGTATATGTATGTATGTGTGTATATATGTGTGTGTGTGTGTGTGTATGTGTATGTATGTGTGTGTGTGTGTATATATATGTATGTATGTGTGTATATGCGTGCATGTGTATGTGTATGTGTGTATATGTGTGTATATATATCCTCAGATTGGTCAAAGTTTTATTTATGTCTCGCTGATGTATGCTGAATATCACTCCAAGTATGCAACCTGGACTTGCACTTTAATAGCATATATATGACATAATTAGCATGTGGATACATTGTGAACAATACTTATGTGTCTCTCTCCTTCTCTTTCCCTCCTGAATACATTAGTAGCCGGATGGGTTTAAGCCTCTTACATCTGGTAGTCAGTTTACTTATTTTGCTGCAATATGGGTACCACTATCAACATTATGATATAGCCCTATTTTTTGTTTTTAATTTACTATGAAGAGTGCCTAGCATCAATAGTAATTTTGTAAATACATTTTTATTTCTAATACCCTATTCTTATTTGTCTATACATATGCACAAAATTGGCGCTGATTATTTCAATTATTATTATCGGTTATTTGTAGAGCGCCAACAGAGTCCGCAGCGCTAAACAATGTTTAACATAACGATACTTGTTACCCTTTTTGAATAATCACATGTGTTGGTTTACTGACGTTACCATGGGGATGGTTGCCATGGTGATTTATCTGCACAGAATCAACGTTTTTGTTTGAATCACGATATTTCTGTATAATGTTCCTTTTATATTTCTCAATAGATTGCTTTTGATTGTCACATTAAGCTTATTACACAGTTGACACATCCATTATTATTATGTGAGTGGCATTACTATACACGAAAACGGGAAGTGACGTAGTTGAACTTCCGGCTTCGGCACTTACGGTGGAATGCGGCTTGCGTTCCAAGACCAAAGATTTGGCGCACTTTTGGCGATTACTAGGTTTGTGTACTTGTTTATTATACACTATAAAAGAGTTTGTTGTGTTGCACTGCTGCATGCTGATGAAGGGGTTGTGAACCCCGAAAACGTTCCATTAAAATCTTTTTTTCTGAAAAAGTCCTGTGAGTGCATCTCCGGTTTGTGTATGCATGTGTATTTCTGCACCCAGGCTGTTGTCGAGTTGGTGGGCTGAACTGGAATTTGTGAATGAATATATATATATATATATATATACACACACATATACAAAGTGCACTCCAGATCCTCCTTACACAACAGCTTCGGGTGCTAGCAAAAGCAAAGTACAGCCAAAAACAGAAAGCACTCCAGAAGGCTTGTTACTTTTATCACCTATGGAGTGCTTTCTGTTTTTGGATATAGATATATATATATATATATATATATATATATATATATATATATATATATATATATATATATATATATATATATATATATATATATATATATATATATATATATATATATACACACCAATATTATTGCGAGATGTTTATCCCAATCTTATTAGAAGCTATGTAAGCATATTTGGCAGACAGAAGCATATACAAATATGCCATGAACGAGTGGACTTAAGTGGTTGGATGTGCACCAATACTTTTTGTTGTTTTGGTCACTTTGGTAGCACTCTTACAATATGTGTGTTAAGATTAAACAGTCCTTTTGTGGTGTGCTTAACCAAAAAAAAAACCTGTTTATATATATATATATATATATATATATATATATATATATATATATATATATATATATATATATATATATATATATATATATATATATATATATATATATATATATATATATATATATATATATATATATATATATATATATATATATATATATATCTCAAGTGTTCCTGGGCTTTAAAGGAATTTGAGATTACAATATAAAAAAAAACATAATTTTGCTTAGTAAAATAACTTTATTTTGTACCCCTCTTTCCTGTAATTTAACAGGAATTAAATGTTCATGATTCAGATAGAAAATTAAAGTTTTAGACTATTTTTAAATGTAATTCTATTATCAAATTTGATTTTCTCTCTCCAGCCATAGCATTACATTAAAAACATTATTGCACACACAGCAGCCAGATGGATAAAGACACGTGCATGCTCCTCAGCTCAACCTTTTAAAAGGATACTGAGAGAACTAAACAAACGTCATACGATAATAGGGAACTTGCTAAAGATTTTATGTTCTGTCTAATCCATTTAAGTTTAATTTTGACTTTACTGTGCCTTTGAGTTTTCCCACTATGAAAATGATAACTGCACACGTCAGGCTTCAAAAACTTAAAGGTACATGATAGCGATAAAATCAAATGGATTTAAAAAGGGACATTTATTCTTTCATGATTCAAATAGAGCATACAATTTACTTCTATTATCTAATACGTTTTGTTCTCTTGGTATCCTTGTTGAAAAGGATACCTAGGCAGGCTAAGGGGCTGCAGATTGGTAGTTTCACATATATGCCTCATGTCATTGGCTCACCTGGTGTTCAGCTAGCTCCCAGTAGTGCATTGTTGCTTCTTCAACAAAGGACACCAAGAGAATTAAGCAAATAAGATAATAGGAAAAAATTGGAACGTTGTTTAAAATTGTATTCTGTATCTGAATCATGAAAGAAAAACTTTAGGTTTCATGTCCCTTTAATACATTAGAGCAAGTAATTGTATCACTAGTGACATGGAAAAGCTGTGTTGAACCCCTGAAAAGGGATTAAACAAATACTTAAAGGGACATAATACTCATATGCTAAATCACTTGAAACTGATGCAGTATAACTATAAAAAGCTGACAGGAAAATATCACCTGAGCATCTCTATGTAAAAAAGGAAGATATTTTACCTCACAATCTCCTCAGCTCAGCAGAGTTAGTTCTGTGTAAAAAGTTATACTCAACTGCTCCCAGCTGCAGGTAAAAAAATAAAAAAAAATGAAGAAATGAACAGCAGCCAATCAGCATCAGCAGTGCTGAGGTCATGAACTCTTACTGTGATCTCATGAGATTTGACTTAACTCTCATGAGAATTCATAGTAAGCTTCCTTTACCTGATTGGTGAAATAAGATGAGAGTGCACGATGCTCATCCCTTCAGATGTCCCAGGACAGACACACTAAAATGCTGCTTAGAAATACTTTACAATGGGAGGTGGCTACTGAGGAACTTTTGAGGTAAAATATCTTTCTTTTTTACATAGAGATGTTCAGGAGATATTTTCTAGTCAGCTTTTTACAGCTATGCTGCATCACTTTCAAGTGTTTAAACATTTGGGTATTATGGCCCTTTAAAGTAATTACACAGCTAAATCATGCAAATAGCGCAGCTGCAGTTCCTGCTTGGGGCCAGAAGAGCTCTGCGAGTCCCGAGCGGTACTTTAACCATGGAAGGTTAAAGGGACACTGTACCCAAAAATTTTCTTTCATGATTCAGATAGAGCATGCAATTTTAAGCAACTTTCTAATTTACTCCTATTATCAAATCTTCTTTATTCTCTTGGTATCTTTATTTGAAATGCAAGAATGTAAGTTTAGATGCCGGCCCATTTTTGGTGAACAACCTAGGTTGTCCTTGCTGATTGGGGGATAAATTCATCCACCAATCAAAAACTGCTGTCCAGAGTGCTGAACCAAGAAAAAAGCTTAGATGCCTTCTTTTTCATATAAAGATAGCAAAAGAACAAAGAAAAATTGATAATAGGAGTAAATTAGAAAGTTGCTTAAAATTGCATGCTCTATCTGAATCACAAAAGAATTTTTTTGGGTACAGTGTCCCTTTAAACACATAGCTTTGCTGCATCATTAGTGATAAAATGACATGCTCTAATGAATTAAAACATTTTTTTTTTTCACTAGAACTGACCTTTAAACTATTCACATTTCTGCTCTTAACCCCTTCACTACCAGCAATTTCAGAGGCTATGGCTGTGACAAACACCAACAAATAATCTACCTGCAGTCGGTTGAAGACACCTTTTTGTGAATTCCCGAAACCATAGGTACATTGTGAGTTAAGGACATCATCTGTAGCATCTTCAAAAGGAGTTTGCTCAATCTGCCAATCAAATTCATCCTCCTCTTCTTCTTCAGCTCCATCTGGAGACCCTAGAAATATGACAACATTAAAGGGACATTAAAACCCAAATTTTTCTTTCATGATTCAGATAGAGCTACCATCTAGTGCTCTTTAATGTATAATATTCTTGCAAAACTGCTACCATACAGTACTGAAGACACATGCACACTCCTAAGCTTACTTTCCTGCTTTTCAACAAAGGATACGAAGAAAGAAAATGTTATATTAGAAGTATAAGATGTTTATAATCGCATGCTTTATCTGAATCCCGAAAGAAAACATTTGGGTTGTATATCCCTTTAACTTTAAATATTAATATTAAACAGATTTACACAGTTGACTACAAAAAAGAATCAAGACTTTAATGGGATGGGATATAGGTTTTCAATATCATCAACTTATCCCCAAGGTAAACTTAAAGAGACATACAACATCTTGAGATTATACTATAAAATGTTTAAAGGGACATGAAACCCAAAATATTTATTTTGTGATTCAGATAGAGAATGCAATTTGAAACAATTTTTCAATTTACTTCTGTTATCAATTTTGCTTCATTCTTTTGGTATCCATTATTGAAGGAGCAGGAATTCACTACTGAGAGCTAGCAGAACACATTCGTAAGCCAATGAAAAGAGGCATATATGTGCATCCACCAATCAGCAGCTAGTTCCCAGCTCCTGAGCCTACCTAGGTATTCTTTTCAACAAAGGATACCAATAGAACAAAACAAATTAGATTATAGAAGTGAATTGGAAAGTTGTTAAAAATCCCATGCTCTATCTGAATCATGAAAAAAATGGGTTTCATGTCCCTTTAAAGATCTGGAAATCTAACAGGAGTCCCTCAGTGTGGGTGCGAATCAGGTTGGCTTTTGGCTTGAGAAATATTTTTGATATGACTATTGAAAAAACAAACAAGCTGCTAAATGACTGTTAAATAGAGTAAAATTTCATAATAAAAAGATAATGCAATAACATTTACTCTGAATTTAAAATGAGCAGTTGAATTTTTGTTCAGACAAATTTCAAAATATCCTTTCTTTCCCTGTCTCTGTATCATGTGACACCCATCATTATTAGTGAACTGGCAAGTTGTTTAAAACGGCATGCTCTGCCTGAATCAAACTTTGTCATTTAAAAGATACTCAAATATTTAAAAATTTCCCCATTGTGTTAATTTATTGCAAGACTGCAGTAAAATCTTACAATTATATGGTGTATACTTCCCTTTAACCCCTTAGTGACCAGAGCACTTTTCCATTTTCTGTCCGTTTGGGACCAAGGCTATTTTTACATTTTTGCAGTGTTTGTGTTTAGCTGTAATTTTCTTCTTACTCATTTACTGTACCCACACATATTATATACCGTTTTTCTCGCCATTAAATGGACTTTCTAAAGATACCATTATTTTCATCATATCTTATAATTTACTATAAAAAAAATTATAAAATATGAGGAAAAAATGGAAAAAAACACACTTTTTCTAACTTTGACCCCCAAAATCTGTTACATATCTAAAACCACCAAAAAACACCCATGCTAAATAGTTTCTAAATTTTGTCCTGAGTTTAGAAATACCCAATGTTTACATGTTCTTTGCTTTTTTTGCAAGTTATAGGGCCATAAATACAAGTAGCACTTTGCTATTTCCAAACCATTTTTTTCCAAAATTAGCGCTAGTTACATTAGAACACTGATATCTTTCAGGAATCCCTGAATATCCCTTGACATGTATATATTTTTTTTTAGTAGACATCCCAAAGTATTGATCTAGGCCAATTTTGGTATATTTCATACCACCATTTCACCGCCAAATGCGATCAAATACAAAAAATTGTTCACTTTTTCACGAATTTTTTCACAAACTTTAGGTTTCTCACTGAAATCATTTACAAACAGCTTGTGCAATTATGGCATAAATGGTTGTAAATTCTTCTCTGGGATCCCCTTTGTTCAGAAATAGCACACATATATGGCTTTGGCGTTGCTTTTTGGTAATTAGAAGGCCGCTAAATGCCACTGCGCACCACAAGTGTATCATGCCCAGCAGTTAAGGGGTTAATTAGGGAGCTTTTAGGGAGCTTGTAGGGTTAATTTTAGCTTTAGTGTAGTGTAGTAGACAACCCCAAGTATTGATCTAGGCACATTTTGGTATATTTCATGCCACCATTTCACCGCCAAATGCGATCAAATTAAAAAAAACGTAAAATTTTTCACAATTTTAGGTTTCTCACTGAAATCATTTACAAACAGCTTGTGCAATTATGGCACAAATGGTTGTAAATGCTTGTCTGGGATCCCCTTTGTTCAGAAATAGCAGACATATATGACTTTGGCGTTGCTTTCTGGTAATTAGAAGGCCACTAAATCCTGTTGCGCCTCACACGTGTATTATGGCTAGCAGTGAAAGGGTTAATTAGGGAGTTTGTAGTGAGCTTGCAGGGTTAATTTTAGCTTTAGTGTAGAGATCAGCCTCCCATCTGACACATCCCACCCCCTGATCCCTCCCAAACAGCTCCCTTCCCTCCCCCACCCCACAATTGTCCCCGCCATCTTAAGTACTGGCAGAAAGTCTGCCAGTACTAAAATAAAAGAGTTTTTAAAAAAAAATGAATTTTTTTTTTAGCATATTTACATATGCTACTGTGTAGGATCCCCCCCTTAGCCCCCAACCTCCCTGATCCCCCCCAAAACCGCTCTCTAACCCTCCCCTCTGCCTTATTGGGGGCCATCTTGGGTACTGGCAGCTGTCTGCCAGTACCCAGTTTACAATAAAAAGTGCTTTTTTTTGGTTTTTTTTGTTTTTTTCTGTAGTGTAGCTTCCCCCAACCCCCCACCCCCCACAAACAAACCCCCACCACCTTGCTCATTGTATATATTTTATTTTGATTATATTTTTTATTTCCCCATTTTCTGCAGTGTAGCGGTTCCCACCCGCTCCCTCCCCGTGCACGCGCCCGCCCCCACCCTCCCGTGCACGCGCGCGCGCCCGTGCGCGCCCCCAGCCACCCCCGCCCACGATCCCGCCCCCCTTCAGATCCACATGGCCATCGATGGCCGCCACCCGCCTCCCGGTCCGGCTCCCACCCACCAACGCCGGTAGCCACCGATCTCCGGTGCAGAGAGGGCCACAGAGTGGCTCTCTCTGCACCGGATGGCTTACAAACGTTATTGCAGGATGCCTCCATATCGAGGCATCACTGCAATAACCGGAAAGCAGCTGGAAGCGAGCAGGATCGCTTCCAGCTGCTTTCCACACTGAGGACGTGCAGGGTACGTTCTCAGGCATTAACTGCCTTTTTTCTGAGGACGTACCCTGCACGTCCTCAGTCGTTAAGGGGTTAAATGAGCCCACCCCGTGCTAAGTGATGTGCTATAGAGGTTGCAGAGACAACCAAAATGTATAGGTGCAAAGTAAATGCATTATATTTTGAAATATATGGAAGTAGGACTCACCTATGGGTTTGCCTTGATGCTGGTAGGTAACCTTACATGCTTTGGCCAATATATGGTACTAAAAACACCATTTTTTATATAAGAGGAGGGTAGTGATGTTCTAGGATACACAAGGCAACTACCAGAAGTGTATTAAGGTAAAGTGACACGGCCCAGAACAGCAGAAAATTGTGTATTTATGCACACAAACAGTATTATATATTAAAATGGCCTGCTTATTGATGTGCTGTGGCAAAATATCAAGATACACACAGCAAACATACCTAATAATTTGTCATTTCTATCTATAATGGAACCATGGTGCATAATAGCTGCTAAGTTCAGAGTTAAAGACACATACAACAAAGAATTTTTAACATGTATAAGAGCACACTTTTTATAATGTCCCTTTAATTATTTTGGCACACAGGAGAAAGAATACAGTCTCACCAATCTCTTCTATCAAGGACTTAGTAGATCTTTTTCCTTTTGGTGCTAATAAAGAAGTCAGCAAATTCAGACCCTCAAAATTCTGTCCAGGAGTCTCTTTGGGTACTCGGATAGTAAATGTACCTGAAAGAACAGAAGATGATGCAATTATCAAGCAATAATAAACTTCAAATGCTCCAATTATGAATCAGAAAACAAACAGACTTAGTCCCCTGACCATAATAAAATGGAATTGCCAATATATATTTAAAAAAACGCAAACTCGAATACAGCTCAAAACTAAAACCTCATATAGGATTTTTGGACACGTCACAAAATTTTTTTTTTTAACAAAATAAGCACAACATGTACAAAATAAATAAACTGACATGGTGTATATTGCTACACAGCGTTGTCATGTAGATCCACAGATTTTTTTTGTATGATAAACCGTTTCAGGTGCTATATAAGAATATGTAAAGCTAAAAAGATAGATATATTGATGCTCTTATGGTGAGATTAAAGTGTCACAATCTTTACGATATTTGACTTAGTTAATATGTTGTTATTAATAAATTGAGTTATTTAAATATGTAAATCTAACCAAATCATAAGTTCTCACTGTACAGAAAGGGGTTGTCTGTAGCAAATTACATTAAATATACAAGAAATTAAAAATGTAAAGAAAAGAAAACTAAATTTAAAAATTCTGATAAACCATTTAAAATATTCTATACTATTTGTTTTGTATACCACTGATTTAAAAACCTATTTTTATCACCAATTTTGCTTTGTTCTCTTGGTATTCTTAGTTGAAAGCTAAATCTAGAAGGTTCATATGCTAATTTCTAAGCCCTTGAAGGACGCCTCTTAGCTCAGGGCATTTTGACATTTTTTTACCACTAGAGGGTGTTAGTTCATATGTTTCATATAGATAACACTGTGCTCATACACGTAGAGTTCCTAGGAGCCTGCACTGATTGGCTAAAATGCAAGTCTGTCAAAAGAACTGAAATCAGGGGGCATCTTGCAGAGACTTAGATACAAGACAATCACAGAGGTAAAAAGTGTATTTATATAACTGTGTTGGTTATGCAAAACTAGGGAATGGGTAATAAAGGGATTATCTATTTTTTTAAAACTATAAATATTCTGGTGTAGACTGTCCCTTTAAAGTGATGGTAAATTATGCGCAATTCAAACATTGTATTTGTAAATATATAATTATCTAAAGACAACACTCAAAATTATAATCTTTTACTTCCATTTTGCTTTCTGATTTGTATACTAGCGACATAGAGAACAATCCCACTCACTCTTTACGTCTGCAGCAATACAGGCTCATGACAATGATTGTAATGCAATGTATACGCACGGGGAAACGTCCAAGTCAGAGGATCACAAGGAGACAGGAGCACATGCACAGCTCGAAAAGCTTTATTTTTCTTGTGAGTGCCATATGGCTAGAGCAACTATTGGATTACAGGTAAAAATGTCACATCAGGAAAAAAATTGATTTTAAAGTGGGTGGTTGGAGCAGGTATTAGAAGACGAGAACTACATTAAAAGTTATATTGGATCTTCCCTAGAAAGTGATGAATTAAACCACACATAAAATATTGCTTAGATTTTAGATTTAATTAGACGGACAGTTACATTTACCATCACTTTAAAGGGAAAGTAAACTCAAATATTTTCTTTAATGATTCATATAGAGCATGCAATTTTAAGCAACTTTCTAATTTACTTCTATTATCAATTGTTCTTTGTTCTCTTGCTATCTTTATTTGAAAAAGCAGAAATAAAAGCTTTGGAGGTTGAGAACTTGGGTTGCGCTTGCTGATTGGATGGCTAAATGTAGCCGCCAATCAGCAAGCCCTATCCAGGGTACTGAACAAAAAAATAGACCGGCTCCAAAGCTTTCATTCCTGTTTTTTTGGGGTTTTTTTAAAAAGATACCAAGAGAACGAAGAAAAATTGATAATAGGAGTAAATTACAAAGTTGCTAAAAAGTGCATGCTCTATCTGAATCATGAAAGAAAATATTTGGGTTTACTATCCCTTTAACACTACATCTAAGCTTTACATTTACTAAATACAATCATTGTAAGAACGAGTTTGATATTTTGGTTATAATTTTGTATTCTCGTGTTTATAACTGCCCCCATGTGTTATGTGAGATAAGATGTAACTTGCTAGTTTATTCAACTAAATATTTAAAAATTACAGAGCCAACAGATAGTGAATAACTTTAAAAAAAGAAAATAATAAGGGATGAATACTTTTATTAATCTTTTAGGCCATTGTATAATTACAGCCAATATGGTGCTGGTGGCGGTTTTCAGTGTGTTTTGCCAATACGCAAAAAGCAATATTCCATTTTAAAGGGCTAGTCTAGTCAAAATTCAACTTTCATGATTTAGATAGAGCATGCAATTGTAAGCAACTTTCTATTTTACTCCTTTGATCCATTTTCGTTGTTCTATTGCTATCTTTATTTGGAAAAGCAAGAATGTAAGCTTAGGAGTCAGGCCATTTTTGGTTCAGCACCTGGCTTGCTGATTGGTGGCTACATTTAGACAACAATAAGAAAGCACAATATAAAATAAGATGGATGGAAAAAATACAAATATAAGAATATACTGCAAAAAATAGACTTTATCTACAATTACATATTAAACAAAATTTTACATCCAAAACTTAGCAGCAACAGGTTGGCACATGTCAAGTCAAAAATTAAACAAAATCTATGACGATACTTTAAAGCGACACTGAACCCAATTTTTTTCTTTTGCGATTCAGATAGAGCATGACATTTTAAGCAACTTTCTAATTTACTCCTATTATCAAATTTTCTTTATTCTCTTGGTAACTTTATTTGAAATGCAAGAATGTAAGTTTAGATGCTGGCCCATTTTTGGTGAACAACCTGGGTTGTCATTGCTGATTGGTGGATAAATTCATCCACCAATAAAAAAGTGCTGTTGAGAGTCCTGAACCAAGAAAAAAGCAAAGATGTCTTCTTTTTCAAATAAAAATAACAAGAGAACAAAGAAAAATTGATAATAGGAGTAAACTAGAAAGTTGCTTAAAATTGCATGCTCTATCTGAATCACAAAAGAAAAAAATTGGGTTCAGTGTCCCTTTAAACTACTGTTTGAGAAATCCTTCCAGGTGAAAACTGTCTCAAAAGACCAAGATACTGCGACTGCTCTGAGAAATTCTCAAGACTATCCAACACTTGATCACCTTTTACCTAAAGATTATAGAAATAGCCCATAAAGAAAAAAAAAAAAAAAAAAACAGCTGGGTATAACAAACTTCAAAGTAAAATTTCCCTCTAGGATCTAAAGAATAACGGAAAAAGAAAAAAGACAATATCAGACAACGCAGAGATTTAAATACAATTCTGGTGGCGCCCAATCCATACTCACATAATTAACTCTCTTCCATTTTAAAGGAATAGTCTAGTCAAAATTACACTTTCATGATTCAGATACAGCATGCAATTTTACGCAACTTTCTAATTTACTCCTATTATCAATTTTTCTTCGTACTATTGCTATCTTTATTTAAAAAGCAGGAATGTAAGCTTAGGAGCCGGCCTATTGTTTGTTCAGAACCTGGGTAGAACTTTCCGATTGGTGTCTAAATGTAGCCACCAATCAGCAAGCACTATCCAGGTCCTGAACCGAAAATGGGCCGGATACTAAGCTTACATTCAAATAAAGATAGCAAGAGAACAAAGACAATTTGATAATAGGAGTAAATTAGAAAATTGCACTCTCTATCAAAATCATGAAATTTTAATTTTGACTAGACTATCCCTTTAATCCCCAACACTTATAAAAAGAAGCCTCTAGTAATTATAATAGAAAACAACCTCAATAAAATACAGACCTTTATAGGTAATCAGGGCAGTGGGCAGTTCTGTCCACGTCCCTTGGGGGAGGAGTTTCATTTGGTAAGTAAAAAGTAAGGGAAGGCAAAGATATAAATATGTTTAGTGAAAACTGCAAGTGTAAAATATTACCATTGTCTGAATTATAATTAGCTTTTTGCCTCCCATCTTCCACAATCCGTCCTGGAAGTGTCAATCTGAAGACAAAGTAGACAAATGTACAGTTTGGTAAATATTGTCAGGAAACATTGATAGAACAAATGCATACACATACACTGTACATTACACATACACTTTGTGTTTGAAGTAATAATATTTTAAATTAAACTGCAAATCATTTTAACCAGTGTATTTGTATTATGTTTTAGTAGTATGTTGCATTAGGTTAAAATATTTATGTATCTTTTAAAAACATTAGTGAACTAATAAAAATGAGCAAATGTGATCTTACCGCAAGAAATATGGTTTGGCATAAAACTTAAAATCATCTCCTTCAATGTAAACATCAATCTCCGAAACCTTGGCATAAGGAATCCTGATATTTATAGTAAGGAAGTCTTCATCTTGAACCAACTCAAATGCAGGGGTTATCATAGTGAAGCCAACTAAAACACAAAATTTAGAAAGTGCAATACATTGTTAAAAGGACATTGTACACTAGATTTTTCTTTGCATAAATGTTTTGTAGAATATCCATGTATACAGGTGGCCCTCGTTTTACAACGGTTCAATTTACACCGTTTCAGAATAACAACCTTTTTTTTCTAGTCATGTGACTGCTATTGAAAAGCATTGGGAAGCAGTGCATTTATTAAAATAGCCAGTAGGTGGAGCTGTCCGCTTGTGTTGCAGCAAAGCCAAGCAAGCTGACATTAATCAGTTTAACCAGACCTGAGCTATCGAGCAGATTTCAAAGGAACAAGATCTTCCTGTCTATAAATCAGTCCAGATTGGAATGCATAGAAAGAACTGTTTGCAGAAAAATGCAAGTGAAGTCTGTGTTGTATGATTATTTTATTAGGTTTATAATGCTGTTTAGCAAATGTTTTTGTTCATTTAACTTAGTTTAATTATATATTATGTGTTGTGTGATTATTTTATTAGGTTTATAATGCTGTTTAGCATTTAAAGTCTTCATTTTAAAGCTTTAAAAATAATGTATTAGGTGTTACTTATGCCAATTTTGAGAGGGGCCTGGAACCTATATCCCTCACTTCCCATTGACTTACATTATAAACTGGGTTTCAATTTACAACCATTCCTTCTGGAACCTAACCCCGGCATAAACTGAGGGCTACCTGCCCATTTGGGATTGTTTTTGTAACAATGTATAGTTTTTCTTATTTTTAAATAACATTGTGTTGATTTTCAGACTCCTAACCAAGCCCAATTTTTTTTAGATATACTGTACACTGATGTCTACAGATTCCAGCATTCTCCTATTTGTATAATGGGTATTTTCATATGCAGGGGAGGGGGGTGGGAGTGTCTGCTAGTCCTGATTTCTCAGCCCATTTCAGTGGGTGTCCCAGCATAACCTCATCAACAGTGCTGAATTGGGAGGTTTAAGTACGTTTTTAAAAGGTTGTATACTGGATTTTTAGATCAGTATCTGTGCATATTCTTCTTAATAGTAGTGTCTATTACATGCAGTTATATGGAAATTGGCGTATACTGTCCCTTTAATGGCTTGCACAAACAAAATGTTAAAGGTCCATTATAATGAAAAAATAAAATACACTCATTCATTAGCGCATGGAATTGTAGCTCTAGTGACCCAGCAACTCTATTTGTTTACCCCAGCAAAAGGGTTAAGCACATGGTTAAAGTACTGTTTGGGGGCCACAGGGAACTACAGCTGACTCACAGTGTCACTTGTGCAGCCTATTGGCTCCCTGGCAGCTTTTTCTCTGGACCAGCAGCATCCATAGCAGTACTTTAACTAGGTGTTTAACCCCTTTGCAGGGGTTAAACACAGAGTTGCATAGTTGCTAGTGAGAACATTAATATACTGTAACAAAAACTCCAGCAAAAATTATATCAATAGACCTGGTATGTATCAAACATCAATAAAAATAAAACAGTTGATTTTTAAACAAATGTGAACGTACCTGGGAGTTAAACATATCAGCTCCAGAGTAAAACACTGCAGAGAGATAGCTGAACATATCTGGGGAGCCAATGACAAAATGCATATGTGCATAGCCACCAACCACCAGCTAGATCCCAGAAAAATATTGCTGTTCTGGAGTTTAATTTAACTGTGTTTTGCAGTTACAGAGCTATAATAAAATGATCTACCACATTAGAGCACTTTCATTTCCAGTTTATCACATATGAGCATGTATAACATGGGCAGAAATAGGCTACTAATTATGAATGAAACTCGTGTAAAACTTTATTATAAACAGCTTTTAAAAGTGAGCATTAGTAAAAGGTTACCAGTAAGTCCATATGAGATACCAGATCAACTCTTGACACCTGAATCTCACTAACATGTGGGCTTAACCTTCTTTATAAGCTATACCTCATTTGCTGTCACCCATGTCTCTCTTACCTATAAAGCCAACAGATTACATTGTTGACAAAACCTATACATTCATGCAGCAATAGGGGGTGTATATTTAGGATCTCAGGGGCCTATTTTTAGATATTTTGCTTAGCACATGCGTACAGATTACATATATCCTGTTGTTTAGAAGCCAATATATTAGTTACTGCAGCATTAAGTGATCATTAGAGCGGCTCCCTTTAGATAACAGAGCAGTAACTACCTAAACATGGGGCATATTTATTTACCTCTTTCCTCAGTACCAGCTCTTTAGTACCACGCTGCTTCCGGCTTCCAGCTAAACACGTGTCCAATGTGGTGGCTAATTGGAGAATAGTTAACCGCCCCTTCTTTCAGCCACCAATCAACGGTCAGTACTTCCAATAAGCCTGGTAATAAGTTTACTACTGTGGGAAATGCGGGTCTTAAATCTCATGTTGTGATTGGATAGCTACAATAAGGCGGGGCTAGTGTGAGGCGAAGAAGGCGGGGCATTTTGCTCTTATAAACTAATTTAATATGTACGCGCGCTCCATGACTAAAGTGATACATTGTGAGCGCGCTATACAGTAAATAAATACCAGATACACTGCGTGCGCGCGCGCACACAATGTATCACTTTAGTCATTGTGCTAACGTGCGCACGTACATGTGTGCGCGCTACACAGTAAAGCTAAATTGATACATTGCGTGCACGCGCATTATACATTATAACTAAATGTGATACATTGTTGCAGGCGGCGCACTCACCCTATTATAGGTACAGAGACCCTACTGGAGGAGAGGGGACCGCATGTGTCCGAAGTGTATTGTAGTTTTGCAAGAAACAACTTATTTTCTTGTTTACTGTCGCACAGGAGGACTGGCAGTGGCACGTAGCTCTCCTCTGTCATTCTGTCAGTGTCACCTTCCCCAGGATGGGGATGCTACGTCCCACTGCCCCTTACCTCTCTCCTGTTCTTGTCTAAACTGCCATTTAGTTTACCATTTTCGACAGGACATCAGCAAAACGAATTTAGAAATGGGTCAACAGTGCACTGCAAAATATACAATTACTACACAGTATAAATACTAACATAATATACAGTATATATAAATGCTACATAAAATATATATATATATATATATATATATATATATATATATATATATATATATATATATATATATATATACTATAAATACTACTACATAATATATATAAATAATACATAATATATATATATATATATATATATACACACACACTATAAATACTACTACATAATATATATAAATACTACATAATATATATATATATATATATATATATATATACACACTATAAATACTACTACATAATATATATAAATACTACATAATATAAATAAATACTGCATAATAAATATATATAAATACTACATAATAAATATATATATAAATACTATATAAATCATGTAGTAGAACATGGGAATATAATTGGAGATACATATTTGCTAATTTTCCTAAATTCATTAACAAAATAGGGAATACACATCGCAAGACCCCTAAGCCACTGAAATATGTTTTGCTTTTCAATAAATACGCTGATGCCCATACATAAATGATAATGTATAAGAGTTCATCACTCCTGGCTCTGCAAGTGGCTGAATTGATTAAGACTTCAGAGTACCGCTTTTAAAAGTGCATACAGTAATGTTTTTTTTTAATTATTATTCAGATACAGTGACAATAAAAAAAAAGAACTTTCCACTTTTACATTTATTATCAAATGTGTCTTTCACCTCTTATGCTTTGTTAAAAGTTAGCTCAATTCCATTAGGGCATACATAGGTATCCTAAGGATGTGGCTGTGGCATTATATAGCAACAATGTTATAACAAAATGTTGCATATATGCTGCACATTACTAGGGTTGCCAGGTGTCCAGTATTCAAAGGGACAGTCCAGTATTTTAGCAGGATATGCCCAGTATTTTTAAAGACCCCTGTCAGCTAAATGTAAAGGGCCTTCTAGGCCTTTATGCATTAGATATATGGCTCAAAAAGAAGTTACACTGTGCATTTTCTATTATATGTGTTGCAGACAACCCAACCATGGGGGTGTTCAATCATTGCTGGGTGTGTACCTCTAGCAGCCAAGGGGGTCACATCACTGCTCTGTACATGTGTTACAGGCAACCAAGGGGATAAAATGACTGCTTAGTTATGAAAAAATATATGTGGTGAGATCAAGGGTGGGGCCTAAGGTTGAGCTTTTGTAGAGACATTGTGTGAACCCAGGTATGTTCTTTATCCAATCACCTATAGGTCGTCTGGTATTTCCTCACTAACATGTGGGCTTAACCTTCTTTATAAGCTAACACTCATTTGCTCTGTCACTCTTTTACCTTTAAAGCCAATAGAAAACAGATTACAGTGTTGACAACAACCTATTAGCCGTTATACATTCATGCAGCAATAGGGGGTGTATATTTAGGATATCAGGATATTTATTTAGGATATCATTTGTTTTCCTATGACAAAGACATAAACCATCTTAAATACTCTGATTGGGAGCCCCAATCTCATCACCACTTGTATACCACCATACTACAAGAGGTGGAAGCAGAAAATAAAGACGCATCTATAACACAGATAGGGATATATATCCCCTCTGTGAACATCACATACCTCACATGTTTGAGATTTTACAAGGTGAGCAAGTTTTTTGCATTTCAAAACACATCACCTTTGTGTGTACAAATTACACTTTTGGTTGCTTTTGCTTTTTCTTCTATCCCTTTCTATGAGCGCTGTTCCTGCCTAAACTACTGCCAAAGACTCCCCCCCATATCCACTGGTGATAGTGGATCCATCAGTTCCAGCTGTCTTGGAAAATACATCAGGAGAGACTGTTTGTAGTTTAATTTCATGCATTGATACAAAGTAACACAGCGCAATTTGATACCCTGTTTTGTTTCTGTAAATATATATATAAAATAATGGATTGGTGTAAGTAGGGAAGACATTTAATTATATACATTTATTTGTGGCAGTGGGCTGGTATCACTTAAAGGGACATGAAACCCACATTTTTTCTTTCATGATTTAGAAAGAGAATGCAATTTTAAACATCTTTCTAATTTACTTCTATTATCTAATTTGTTTTATTATCTTGATATTCTTTGCTGAAAAGCATATCTAGATATGCTCAGTAGCTGCTGATTGATTGCTGCACATAGAAGCCTCATGTGATTGGCTCACCCATGTGCATTGCTTTTTCTTCAAATAAGGATATCTAAAAAAATGAAGCAAAATAAACAATAGAAGTAAATTGTAATGTTTAAATTTGTATGTTCTATCTGAATCATGAAAGAAAGATTTTGGGTTTAGTGGCACTTTAATTAACTGCGGTGCCCATGTCCAGTCCTATCTTCTCCTTGTCCCACTCTGTCCTTCCACTGAACTGCTGCTATATTTGCAAAAGAACAAAAATGGTTTTCACATCTCTTAAGTAGGTTCCATAGGATGTAACCTGTAGTGTACTGCAAACATTTAGCAATAAATGCTCTCAAGCATTAGAACATTATGGGCCCGATCCGATATGCAGCGTCGGCCGCAAAAGCCGGTGCCGCCAGATTTTGCACGATTTTGGTATTACATATACGGCGTAGCATACAAGTTACGCGCTTATTTTTCACCCTTCGCCCGTATTTTTTTTACTCATAGACTAACATAGAAGAGACGCGCAATTTGGTATCCAATATACAGCGTAAGGACTAATGCGCGTAGAATTCAGAAAGTCTACTCCATTCTCATCTCGCCACAAATTGCAGGCGCAGCAACCCTTGCACTGACTTAAAAACCAACGTAACTCTCTGAAGGCCTAACAAACGCATGCTCAATCACATACATATCAGCCGCTTGATCTCAAACAGTTAAACATCTTCTAAGCATTTATTAGTCCTGCCCCGGCAAGTGTGTCAAACCAATCACAAACAGCACAACCTCTCACCCAGAAGCCTTAAAACACATGCCAGTGCACACCCTCATTAGCCACCATGTTTCCCCTGCTTTACATAGATAGACAGCCTCGTGGGGCACAAGGGGTGCTGGAAACCCTACAAGCCCCTGTTGTTCATGATATACCCGCTGATGCTCTAGTTGCTGCTGAGGTCCCTGGTCATGGTGCTGTAGCCGTCCCTGCTCCTGCTGCTGCTGTCCCTGGTGCTGCCCCTGCTGCTGTTGTTGCTGCAGCTGGTCATAGAATTACATACTGCGGATTTCCACTGCATGTAAGTGAAACTAGTACATCCCACCCCCCTTCCCTTAACCACCCTAATTACTGAAAATATCTCATTTGTTTAATTCATGTTTAGGTCACTATGATTTATTGACTATCATTAAGAAGAATGAAAATGGATGTTTATATCTTATGTTCACACCTTCTGTAAATACATTATTATTTATATATATATATATATATATACCCACGTGGCAATTTCTATTGGATGTGAGAAACCTTGATTTACATCTTAGAAGTGAATATTACTATATGTACCCTTCATACACAACTATGTGATGTGGTTTATAGAACATGAATATGTCATAAACATGATAATATTACCTTTTTTGGGCCATTTCTACACAGGCCTTATTATATGTTTTAACAATATTAGTGTACTAAAGCACAACTCACATGGATGTGGATGACAATTATATGGTAAATAACAGAGGACAAGATTTATGGTGAACTATAAGAATATTTATTTCTTTTTAGGCTTCTTGCATGAGGGGGATGAGGTGACTGTAGTGGATTTCCTTGTTCTCCTGGTTTGAGAAGATTCAGATGTTTCTGCTGGAGTGCTGGCCACAGATGATAGGCTGGAGGCAGAGTCCTGCTGATGTGTAAAGTGCTCAACCAACACACCCAAGAGTTGATTTTGTTCCCGCCATCTATTGTCCATCTGCATCGGCATATCAGACAGAATTCGCATCATCTGTGACTGGTTTTGAACAATTCCACTTAATGATGCTGCCATGTCCCTCTGCAGCTCTATGCTACGTTTGTGTAACCTCTCTTGGCTCCTGAAGAACCTCTCTTGGCTCCTGTGAAACCTCTCTTGGTCTCTTTGTCTGCTCTCGGAGCTTGTTATGAGCCTCCTCTGGAGTGCAATGTATTCCTCACCCAGGGGAGAATACAATGCATCCACAGGCTCTTGAGCAGCAGGGCTTCTAGGTGCTTGAGGTGCAGGTTCAGCTGCATCTGCTGGTGTTTGTGGGACATTTGCAGCTGCATCTGCTGGTGCTTGAGTACTTTCAGCTATATGTTCATCTGCAGATGGTGGAGCTCTCCCAAGTGAAGAGGATGGTGGAGCTCTCCCAAGTGAAGAGGATGGTGGAGCTCTCCCAAGTGAAGAGGATGGTGGAGCTCTCAGGGTGGATTGATAGTCCCACTGATGACCAGTGTGTGACCACTCAGCCTGTCCAGTTGTCACTTCTTGTGACATAGCCTGTGTGTAAAAGCCATGACTGCCCTGAGATTGTGTTGGGGGGGGGGGGGGTTAAATACATGGACCCTTTGTGGCTGTCTTGGCTCCCCCTCAAAGTCAAAAGAAGAATATTCCTCTGGTCAGGAATCTTGCCAGGGGTCATATGTCAATGGTGGTGGCATCACTTCTGGGTCCTCAACTGAAGCCATCCAACCCTGCTCATGCCTGGGAGCATGATGTTCATGTGGTTGCCTGAAGACTTGTGGTGGTGGCTGCATGCCTGTGACTGGTGGTGGTGGTGGTGGTGGCGGCATGCCTGTGACTGGTGGTGGTGGTGGAGGTGGCGGCATGCCTGTTTGCATCCTTGTGACAGAAGGTTCTGTGGAGGAGTCAAATGATGAGAGGGATTAGTACAGTCATATATATGTCCATGTGGGCATACAATGTACATTGATACATGCTAGGGCCTATACTGATTCTCATGTCAAACTCTATAACATGCATGTGCACATTGTGATTTGTGATATGAGGGATTTTAATATGCGCAGTATATAGGTATGTGTTTCATACAATAGTTATGTGTACATGTCAATGATGGAAAACATGTGTTCTTTAAGTGACACTATGGTCACACAATTTACTTTACCTCACCTCTCTCTCTCCTTTCTACCCTGGAACTGTGAATCTGTTTTAGACTTACAATTTTTGCTTTGCTACGGGTTCAGGAGAGCCTGAATAGTTCCGGAGTTCAGAACAGCCTACAACAGCAATACTCACCTGTTGTGTGTGTGACAGAGGCACGAATACCGCTACATACAAGGAGGGTGAGTGATACGATACTTACCTGGCTCCATGCCATTGTGCATTATTAAGTATATCTCACAACTGTTATTTATACTATATGTGTTGTGGATGTGGTATGGATTACCTCTGCACGTAAGATCTGTCTACTAAGCAGGATTGTTGGACTGGATATAATATCTTTACAGCTAAGTGTATCCCGCGAAAAGTGGGACTCCAATTTAGGAGTGAATAGTTACGCCAGCTGAATTTTGCTTTACTATTTACCTGTTCACAAATATCTGCACACAAAAAATTTTGTAAATTTCATTGTCTTGAATTTATCTCCGTGTGGACTTTGACAGTGTAAACTTCATTATCCTGTGTGACAAGTAATATTTGATTTGGT
Source organism: Bombina bombina (assembly GCF_027579735.1). Taxonomy (NCBI): domain Eukaryota; kingdom Metazoa; phylum Chordata; class Amphibia; order Anura; family Bombinatoridae; genus Bombina; species Bombina bombina. The sequence goes on along the minus strand of NC_069505.1, from coordinate 300,402,716 downwards.
CATGGCTGCTTGTGATGATAAACAGAGGAGAGAGAGAATGGAACAACTATTTAAAGGCACAGCAACAGTTGAAAATAAAGTTGAATTGGGAACTCTGTTCATGAATAAAGAAAAAGTGCATATAAAAGAATTAAAACTTTGGTGGGACATAGAATTCCTTGAACAATATCTAGAAGAAAAGAAAATCCCAAGGGGACTACGAATGAAAAAATATCCGGCATTCCACAAAGAGTACCCAGAATTTATGGCATCTTGGAATCAGTCTCTTAGTGATTGCTCACTGATATTAATGAAAAAACTGGTCACATTCAAAAAGGAGCAAAGAAAGAATATTCTATTAGAACTTGAAAATTTAGAAGAACAACTAGAGCCTTTAAAAAATGATGAGAAATTTTTGCCTTTTCAAAACCAACTGGATGAGACTTTAGAAAAACTAAGTGTGGATCTCTCTGAACACAAATACAAGAAATATACAAGGGACACACGTGACTATGATCTGAATATTGTATATAATTGGAACACTGAAAAAAGATCACAGAAAAAGAATAATAAAAATAAAGGCAGTCACAAAAACAACAAAAAAGTGACATTCTCAAGTTTCGAAAGTACAGTTATGACCAGTGATAATAATTCTGCTTTGGCTTCAACATCGGCCACCTCTGAGACTTCAACTCCAATCACTTCAACACCGATTAGAGCCAATGAGGAAACAGATCTAGCCTCAGGAGCTAGGCCAAAAAACGGGGTTACAACTGTGGAACACAAAAAAGAAAAAAACAAAGAAAAAGTGGAAGATCAACAAGGGAAAAACCCGTCTGTCCCAAGATATCCCAGCCGCAGAACACAGTGGAAGAAGAAGAGTTATGCAAGCGGCAAATAATTAACCTGTCTTCCACCAAGTTGGATGAACATGAGGTTTCAGTTCTCACCAAGGGACTAGGCTTTTCACCAGCAAGAGACTTTAATTTGTTTGATACAATTCTTGATATCAATAAATTTGTGCGAAAGATAACACTGAGAAAGCATTTTAAAAATTTGAGTATGTCAGATTTACCTTGTGACACGCAAAGGGTTAATGTCAATTTAAGCGATAACTGTAATTTCAATGATCTGTGTGACATAGTATCCCTATGTGAGTTACAAAGTAATACCACAAACATTGATAACAGAGTGAATAAACAGCAAATAATCAAAGAACACAGACCAAGTGACTTTTATCCTGTCCAAGCTAGGAATGATATTATAGAATTGTTTCACTCTATCTTAGAGCAAGATTTGGTGTCGTTACATAAAAAAGTAAATAGTAACGACAGTAATGACTCACACAGGTATAAAAATCTGAGTAACAAAGAATTACATGCATTAAAACGTCTTAAAAATAATAAAGACATAACAATCGTTGACTCTGACAAGGGCGGCTCTATTGTAGTATTAAACGTAAAAGATTATCTTACTGAGGCTTATAGACAATTAGGGGATAGTGAAACTTACAAAAAACTAACATTTAACCCTACAATTAAGTTTCAAAGGGAATTAAAACACTTCCTAGACTTAGGAATGGAAAATTCTATTCTGTCTACTAAAACTAGTGAATTCATTTTTGAAGAGAATCCTAGGGTACCTGTTTTTAAATACTTACCGAAGGTACACAAATCCCTCGAGACTCCCCCAGGGAGACCCATAATTTCTGCTATTGGCTCCCTGGGGGAAAGGCTTGGACAATGGGTAGATGCACAACTACAGCCCATCGTACAAGCATTACCAGGCTTCCTCAGGGACACTAAACATCTAATCAGACTATTGCAAGATGTAAAGTGGAGTGAAGACTATCATCTTGTGACAATAGATGTGGTCTCACTCTACTCTTGCATCCCACACACTCTAGGCATTAAAGCTATACAAAATATGCTCGTGAGGTATTCAGGCTATGAAGATAAGCTTATAGACTATATCTTACAGGCTATTAACTTTCTACTGAATAGAAACTATTTTATATTCAATGGGGAGTTTTTTCTACAGCTGAGGGGTACAGCGATGGGGGCGAAATTCGCCCCCTCGTATGCAAACCTCTTTCTAGCCAACTTTGAAGTGATGAAAATTTTTGATGTCTGCAATCCCTTTCAGAGGAACATAACACTGTACACACGTTACATAGATGATGTTCTTCTGATCTGGGACGGCGACATCAAATTACTTGAGCAATTTGTTGAGTTCATTAACCTCAATGACCAAAATTTAAGGTTCACCTATAGTACATCAGACACTAGTATACCTTACCTGGATGTACTCCTAAAACACAATAACAGTGAGTTGATTACAGAAGTGTATAGGAAGGAGATCAGCGGAAATACGATTCTGAGAGCTGACTCCTCACACCCAGGGCATCTTAAGAAAGGTATACCTAAGGGACAATACATTAGGCTCAGACGAAATTGTACAAATTTACAAGATTATTGGAAACATGCAGATAGCCTAACGAAACGTCTGATTGATAGAGGATATGAAGAAACTAAATTGCAAGAAATATCAACTTTGGTGTCCACTTTCAATAGAAAAGAACTATTGAAAGATAAAACAAGTACAGATAATAAAAGCAAAAAGAGAGAAGGCGTTAACTTTATCACTAGATATAGTAAACAGTTTAGTGAGGTATGCAGCATAATTAAAACCAGACTACCACTACTTGAGAGAGATATAGATCTTCAAGACATTTCTAAAAATTGTAATTTTATCGCTAGTAGATCTGACACCATTGGAGATGACCTAAGAAAAAACTTTGGACCAAAATTAAATTCTGGAACAGTCACACTTAGTCAGTGGTTACCTACTAATGTAGGGTTTCACAAATGTGGAGGAAAACCGTGCAAAACTTGTGAATATGTCATTATAGGAGACGCATTCAAATCCACCAACACTGGTAAGACATATAGAATAAAGGACAAGATAAACTGCAATTCAACTTTTGTAGTTTATCTTGTAACATGCATGTTCTGTAAGCTTCAGTATGTGGGTCTCACCTCTAGGAATCTGAAAGACAGAATTAGGGAACATCTACTGTCCCTAGAGGCTGAGACCCCTAAGACACCAGTTGCTAAGCATTTTTTCCAACACGAAAATAGATTGAAGCATTTTAAGTTCCAAGGCATAGAACAAGTCTCTTTGGGAGTTAGAGGAGGTGATAGGTACCATGCCCTGAGTAAAAGAGAGATCTTTTGGATCTATACACTTAAGACTGGTTACCCTTGTGGAATAAACAAAATCAGTGACGTGAAACTTTTCATTGACAAATAGATTACTATTGGCTAATCTGTCATTGTTTGTCATTATAAAGATTTCACTCTCTGTTTTTCTTTAGATGTGTATCATTTGTTGTTGTGACTAATATGTTCCCCTATAGAGAAGGAAGCTTCATTCTAAGTTTCTTGATCTAGGAATTTACCAGACCTCAGGTGCTTAAGACCAAACACACATTAATTATTGTTTAGGAATATTGTCCTAGAATAGATTCTGTGCATACATTAATACCATTCTATATAGATTATTTCTGCCATTTTGTCTTATATTCTTATATATATAAAAAAATATGACACGCTATATTTATGACTATATCTTTAGAATTATGCCTGCAGACTTGCTATTATAATTAGTATTTATCTTTTATACTTGGAAAATAGTCCACAGGCATGCTATTCAGATATATATATTTATATATTTTTCTAACATTATTGTATCAGGCTTAGTCCCTCTTTGTCTCTTTAAGCGTGCAGACGAATCTGGATAGTTATACCTAAGTGCCAGAGTCTGTTAAATAAAATCCACTTTATCTTTGTTGTGATGGAAACATTCCATGATCGTATCCCAATTCAAATGCTTTTAAAATATTTTTTCAATTTTAAAGTCTGTTTTTCAATTACAAATGTATAGAATTTCATTGTTTGACTAATCGTTAATTTATAACTATTAAGTCTTGTACTATCAAGGGTTAAATGAACACTAGTTTTAGGTGTGTAAGTTTTCTCAGATGACTTGTTTCTGATTGGTCTGATATACATTGTTGCAAGTGATTTAACAGCTGTGTAAGTTACTATCCGTATGCTCTGATGAACTGCCAGTGAGGCAGGAAACGCGTCAGCAGAAGGATTTCACTGTTTGCTGTGCCGGTTTGTTTTAAGATATATCAATAAAGTACATGTTTTAACATACTGGAAACCTCACCTCTCTCTCTCCTTTCTACCCTGGAACTGTGAATCTGTTTTAGACTTACAATTTTTGCTTTGCTACGGGTTCAGGAGAGCCTGAATAGTTCCGGAGTTCAGAACAGCCTACAACAGCAATACTCACCTGTTGTGTGTGTGACAGAGGCACGAATACCGCTACATACAAGGAGGGTGAGTGATACGATACTTACCTGGCTCCATGCCATTGTGCATTATTAAGTATATCTCACAACTGTTATTTATACTATATGTGTTGTGGATGTGGTATGGATTACCTCTGCACGTAAGATCTGTCTACTAAGCAGGATTGTTGGACTGGATATAATATCTTTACAGCTAAGTGTATCCCGCGAAAAGTGGGACTCCAATTTAGGAGTGAATAGTTACGCCAGCTGAATTTTGCTTTACTATTTACCTGTTCACAAATATCTGCACACAAAAATTTTTCACAATTTACTTTAGCCTGATGTAGGCACAGACCCTGCTTTCTTGAGCTAAAAGTATTGTGATGGCTATAGTGTCCATTTACTGAAAACTCTACATGTGGCTTGTGGCCTGTGTTACTCTGAGACATGTTAGTATTGCACTATTCCACCTCATATCATGAATTGCATTGTGTTAAGTAGCATTAATGTCAAATATAATTGTAGATGTTTTTGTTAGTAGGCCAAATACCATGCTCCTCATTGTGTACATGAATGTGTGATATTAAAGGATATTATATCTCAAATACATATAATACTGGTGTGTGGGATGTTACTCACCAGCATGATGTGCTGTGGTTGCAGCCCCTGGAAGTCCATGGACTGCTGTGATACTCAGGGACCTGCGTATCATCTCCTGCCAGGTGTTGTATTCTATGTCCAGGGGTGGACCACTGTCTGTTCCCCTCTGGTGCATAGCTTCCTGCCCCATCTTTTCTTTCACCCGCCTCTTGCAGTCATTTCACCACTTTTTAAGGCCCTCAACAGTCCTCCTCTGCGGGGCCACACTGTTGACGGCATCCTCTACCGCCAACCATGCTGTTTTATGCCTTTTGGCACTGCCTTTTGCCCTTCTCCTGGCCAAAGAGGGCACTGTGATTGTCCATGATGGCCTGGACTAGGGCAACATTTTCATTGAATGGGAAGTTTGGACATCTCATCCTCTCATCCTCCGTGGACACCTGGCTTGCTCCCTGTGATGTCCCTGGTGTGGGTTCCTCCCTATCCTCTCCCTCCTCCCCCCTTCTGTCCCCATGTGCACCCTCTGTCCCTCTTCTAGATGTGCCTGGTCTCTGGGGCTCTCGGGCATCTCCCCTCCCATCATCCCTTCTAGCTCTCCCTCTCCCCACTCCACTTACTCCCTGATGAGGACCCCACTGCTCCTCCTATCCTCTACAATACTCCTCTCCCTGCCACTCCTCTCCCCTCCTCCCCTCCGCCCTACCTCTCCCTGCCATTCTCACACTACACACTCACACACTCATTCCCAGTTCAATCACACACAATCACAACCAAACACTCAGCCTATCACACTGTAAAATTGAAATAAAATGTGTGAGGTGTTTGAAAAAAAAGTGTGGTGTCTTTGTATATGTATGTATGCAATATGTGTGCAATATGTAAAAATATGTGTAAGTGTACAAGCTTTACCAACCAACAATGCAACCTAACTAACTCCTCTGTTTGCGCCTCTCTCTCTACTCTGACTAATCCTCCACTCCACTGTAGTGTGCTGTAGCTCAACGAACCATCCAAACACACTGAAGAAAATGGTGGCTGCGCATTGGTTTATATATGACTTTTGAATAGCGTAATTACGTGTAGCATTTTTAGATGGAGTTGCGGTTCATTTTTACGAGTGCTAGCCTAATTTGCATAAAACTACTCTTTATTGAGACTTTACGTGAACAAAATACAGGCGTAAGTTACTTGCGACGACTAAAATGTTTATTTGAGCATTTTTCGGAAGATCGCCAGTTTGTCCTACTTACGCCAGTTTAGCATCTAACGGCGCAGTATATGTAATACCCCGATGTGCGAGGTGAAATTACGGGTGGTGCGGGTTCCCACGCTTGCGCAGAAAACTACGCCGTATATCGGATTGCGCCCTATATGTAATACCCCGATGTGCGAGGTGAAATTACGGGCGGCGCAGGTTCCCACGCTTGCGCCAAAAACTACGCCGTATATCGGATCGTGCCCTATATTTTGTATCAAGGCATAAATAATTTACTAGACATGTGCAAAAATGTAGTTTGTAAACAAATAATGTAGTTCTCCTCTTTCTTTGGCAATTACTTTGATCTGACACCAGATCTTTGATATCAAAAGTGCAATTTAAAATATCTAAATAGTTAAATTTTTAAGTATTAATAGGGCGGTTTTCAAGTTCTCAGTATACTGTAATTAAGCCTTCTTTACTAGGTGTGTTACAGTATTATGAGATTGTTTTTTTACGTCATATATGAAAATGTGGGGATTTAGAAATTTAGATTTATGCAGTGTGGGTTACATTTTCTAAGGGAGGCTTGTCTGTTTATCCAAGTAGTGGACCTATTATAGATAGCTAGCCCATTATGGCGCTGTCACTGACAAATGAGGCTGTCACGCGCGCCGCTCTAGCCGTTGCTAGGGGCGCAGCGTCTCCATCCCTGCTCGTTGCCAGGGGCTGTTGGGTCCAGATGCGTGCAGCGCTGATGTCATCTCTGCACGCTCCTCTCTCTCTGATGCTGGTCGGACGCCTCTGGCGCGAATCCTGAGCCTATGTAAGTTTCTCAAAAATGATCTATCACTGCCCATGTATAGGTGTTACCTTGTGTGCTCCTGGGTGTGACAGATTGTTACTTCTCTGATTGCCTTATTGATATACTGCTGCTAACTCTGCCTGTCTGACTACTCTGCCTGTTAACCCCTAAATTGCTGGATTTATATACTGCTGTTGAACTCTGCTTGTCTGACCACTCTGCCTGTTAACCGCTATATTACTGGATTAAAATACTGCTGCTGAACTCTGTGTGTTTGACCACTCTGCTTGATTAACCCCTATTGTTCTGTATTGCCTCTCTGTTGCCAAACCCTGCCTGCCTAACCATTCCAGTGGTTTACCCTTGGACTGCTTTACCGTTGCCAAACCCTGCCTGCCTGACTATTCTAGTGGTTTACCTTTGGACTGCTTTGCCGTTGCCAGACCCTGCTTGTCTGACCCTTCTTGTGGTTTACCCCTGGACTGCCTTTCTCTGATTCATTGCCTGTTGCCGCCGAAGACCACCCTGCCTGTGGTGAGTGCCATTTACCTCATCTTGTGAACTTTCTCTGCTCTGGGATTTTCCCTATCATTCCGGCTTGACGCCGGGATAAGAAGACTACTGGCCGAGTTCGTTCTGATAGTGGAATATCCCACGAGTATTAGAGAGGCAAGTATAAAACAGTAAATATCAACAGTGCCAAAAATACAGCCACACAAGCTCCTCAAAAAAGCAAGATCTCCCAACCAGATCTCAAATAATAAATCAAAATAATGCTAAGAAGGAGCGCTACAACATCCCTGGAAGGTGGAAGGAGATGTGTTGCTAAAGGTGGAGTCCAAAAATAAACTAGGGTAGGGTCCAAATGGTATCTATGAAAAGATGGGACTCACTGTAATAAATCTCAAATATAAATAAAAAACCTCAAATATGAAAAATCTCAAATATAAAAATCCCAAATATAAAAAAAAGAAAAACAGATAGTACAATCTTTAATCTAAAAATAACAATATATCACAATGCTAAAATATCACAATACAAAAATATGAATAAGATATGTATAAAAACAAAGTTTAGACAGACAGTCTGTATGACAATATTGTTCTTGGTGGACTAATAAGTCAGATGTGGGCATGGGTATCCAAATATGTCCAAAGGTATGTCCAAAAGTGTCCAAAAAAATGGAAGTATATCTAAAGTTATGTGTTCAACTTAGATGTGATATCCAAATAAAAATGTGAGTCTGTGATGAAAAATACAACAGTATAAAAAATATATATAAAAAAATAAAAAATAATACTTAAAAATGTGAAAGAAAAAATGAAAAAATGAAAAATTAAAAAATGTGAAAAAATGTGAAATGGGAAAAAATATAGAATTTATTTTTAAAAATGTGAAAACGTGGCCATAAGTGAAAAAAAGGTGTACACCTAAAATGTGATGAATCTGAAAAATGTGTTCTCAAACTGGTGACAGTGGATTTGCTGTATATCGATCCTTAACTGTAGATTGCTGTGATCTAACAAAACTCCCATTATAAATCCTGAGGCCTAGATTTGGAGTTCGGCGTTAGCCGTGAAAACCAGCGTTAGAGGCTCCTAACGCGGGTTTCTTACGGACTCCGGTATTTAGAGTTCAGTTACCGACACTCAAAAAAAACCTAACGCTCACATTTCTACCGACACCTCAGACCCAGTAGTAAACATATACCGACAAAAAAAAGATCCTCGAATCAAATAAAAAAATATTACACAAACTACACTTACAGTCATACAAACACTACACTATGTTTATTTTTCATATTTAATCATTTTTCATCAAAATACAAAGGATTAAAGTTGCGAGATCTCGGGTGTTAGAAAAAAAACAACACAAATCCATTTTCCCATTGACTTACATTGACACACGGGAAAAGACCCTCATATACCTACATCTAACTAATAACATTATCACAAACATACACTCATCGATGCATACAAACAATATACACCACATGACATACACAAAATATTTATTTATTACAAAAAGAACACGATTTAGTTACTTTTTCACAAAAGCTCATGACGTCATTCACTTTACGAGGAAAACCAGTCTTAGAAAAAAAACAAGAACAAATTTTAGAGCCTCCATTGACTTCTATTGGGAAGACGTGCTCGTGCACGCGAAACCCTCATTTCCCTAACGCACGCAAATAGCGTAGACAGAAAAACTCCAAATATCAGCGCTAGAAAAGACATGATTTCATGCGTTAGACCCAGCTATGATAAATAGATCAAGAAATGACTATTTCCCTATGGTGGATTTATGGATTTTACTGTTTGAATATTCACAACACCATTAAATTATTTCAGACTTTTATATTACATCAACTACAAATCAACATCACTAGTAACAACATTTTTGTTTTAAAAATATTACATTTAAACGGACACAAAAATAATGTCAACTTTTCAGGATTCACAAACACTACACAATGGGAAACAATTCTCATTTACCTTTATTATTGCATTTCAGTTATTCAACTCATATGCTTGCAGCAACAGCATATCTACATAGGCTTAACACATGATCACTCATGGATGCACGTACATTACTTTTAACATTCACTCATACATGTGCATTCAAATGATGGGGGAAAAACACATTACATTCTCTAGAGGAATCACAAAACACAACATATGGATTTTACTGTACTTTTAACATCATGATTCCATCACCAGAAACCATTAGGAATTACGTACAACAAGAACATCAGTACACCAGATTACAGATGTCACTTTATGGGAAGGAACAACAATGCCAGACCGCTATATACAAGTCAGCATATGTGGGACACAATCACAATATATACGTACATGTACATAACACGCATCACCCATCAAGCAACCACAAAGCACACATTTAGATTTTATTCAGCACACAATAACAATGTAGCACAATACAACAACACAATGAGGATTTCAGAACTACATAGGCAGGTTAATAATATCATGACGTCATTAGAAGATTCAACCATACACATCACTGATTCACGACTGTACCGCCCCTTTCGGAACTTTAACACTCAATACTACAATACAACATATACGTAAACAACAGTTTGGAACAGCATTATTAAGGCGATTTCAATGGGACAATTAATAAATATTGTCAGATCGCAAATCACTTATATATATAATACTACAGATGACAGCCGGAAGTTATTCAGTATTAGTGCCATTTGAATGGGACGCATACAATATTGACATCTCGGCAATCACTTATATATACAATACTACAGATGACAGCCGGAAGTTATTCAGTATTAGTGCGATTTGAAAGGGACGCATACAATATTGACAGCTCGGCAATCACTTATATATACAATACTACAGATGACAGCCGGAAGTTATTCAGTATTAGTGCGATTTGAAAGGGACGCATACAATATTGACATCTCGGCAATCACTTATATATACAATACTACAGATGACAGCCGGAAGTTATTCAGTATTAGTGCGATTTGAAAGGGACGCATACAATATTGACATCTCGGCAATCACTTATATATACAATACTACAGATGGCAGACGGGAATTTCGTAATTATTATTGCGATTTTAAAGGGACGCGTACAATATTCACATCTCGGCAATCACTTATATATACAATACTACAGATGGCAGACGGGAAGTTCGGAATTATTATTGCGATTTTAAAGGGACGCATACAATATTGACAGCTCGGCAATCACTTATATATACAATACTACAGATGGCAGACGGGAAGTTCGGAATTATTATTGCGATTTGAAAGGGACGCATACAATATTGACAGCTGGGCAATCACTTATATATACAATACTACAGATGGCAGACGGGAAGTTCGGAATTATTATTGCGATTTTAAAGGGACGCATACAATATTGACAGCTCGGAAATCACTTATATATACAATACTACAGATGACAGCCGGAAGTTATTCAGCATTAGTGCGATTTTAAAGGGACGCATACAATATTGACAGCTCGGCAATCACTTATATATACAATCCTACAGATGGCAGCTGTTACTTTATCGTTTACAAACAATATTGCAGCAACATTGATCGATCACATTCGATGCACATTATACACAACTATGCACTTTCATTCATGTTAGCCTGGACGTGTGCTTGTTACTATAAGATCGCGTTTAAGAAATATTGATTACGCATATGAACAAACATTACAAACATGCACTGTATGTGTGATATTTGACACTTTCACATTGAGATTCATTGTTGCAAAATAACATTTCAGCAAACAACAAATAAACGCCCACTGTGAAAGCATTCGCGCCGCTCACATACAAACAAGTGAATACAATTAGCAATCATTACAAACTCACTACCATTGGACTAATTGTACTATAAATCCCCCAAACAACATGGCCAAAGCATCACTTGTGATCCACATCAGATCAAGTGCATACCTTGTTACGCTGTTTTGAAAGATGGATGACGATGACATGGTAGACGCTGCTGGTGCTGCTATTGGCGAACTAGCTGTTGGTCGCATCAGGCAGCCTCGGCGGCTCAGACTGAGACAAAGGGGTCATCTGGTTCGAGGTCCTCGTGTCTACAGGGTGAGACCCACCTTGGAAAACATGAGCGACTTTGAGGTTTTTGATAAGTATCGGCTCGATCGCGAACAGCTCATTGGCCTTTACGATCTTCTTAAACCTCATTTGGAGCCACGTATAAGAATAAGGACTGCTGTTCCCGCCATGAGTAGGATGCTAAGCTGTCTATACGTCCTGGCCTCCGGGAGTTTTCAATCCGGAGAACTGTACATGCATGGCCTGGCTCAAGGTACATTCTCTGGGGTGTTTGATAACTTTCTGGACGCCATGGTACGTATCAGTAAGCATTACATAGGATTCCCACAGAATGATGGTGATTGGAGGCGCCTGAAGCGGGAATTCTTTGATATTGCTCAAATGCCCAATGTCTTGGGAGCCATAGATTGTACCCACATTGCGCTGCGTGCTCCAATTGATGACTCGCCCTTCAGAAATCGCAAACATTTTCATAGCCTCAACGTGCAGTATGTTTGTGACGCACAGATGAGGATTATGCATGTGTGTGCGAATTTTGGAGGAGCTTGTCATGATGCCCGCATCCTCTCTCTGTCATCCCTGTGGAGACAGTTTGAGGAAAGACAAATGCCCCCTGGTTATCTCGTTGGTGAGTATTTGTGCACAACATGGTTAATTATTTTGACAATTGCCACTGTAGTTTTAAAATGTTAGCGTAATGTTCAGCTATAGGATGCAATTTAACCATATATTTTCCCCCCGCTAATGTCTACTTTTAGTTCAATGCAGATATGTAGCATGTCTTACCTTAAATGCTCAGATAGAGAATGTAATGTAACCATGTAGTTAGCATTTTACACAAGGCTTGATTTAGGAGAAATACGCATATGTAGCATGTCTTAGATGAAATGTGAAGATATTAGCTAATGCAATTTAACCATGTCATTGTCTCTTTCCGCAAATGTCTTTTAGTTCAATGCAGATATGTAGCATGTCTTACCTTAAATGCTCAGATAGAGAATGTAATGTAACCATGTAGTTAGCATTTTACACAAGGCTTGATTTAGGAGAAATACGCATATGTAGCATGTCTTAGCTGAAATGGGAAGATATTAGCTAATGCAATTTAACCATGTCATTGTCTCTTTCCGCAAATGTCTTTTAGTTCAATGCAGATATGTAGCATGTCTTACCTTAAATGCTCAGATAGAGAATGTAATGTAACCATGTAGTTAGCATTTTACACAAGGCTTGATTTAGGGGAAATACGCATATGTAGCATGTCTTAGCTGAAATGGGAAGATATTAGCTAATGCAATTTAACCATGTCATTGTCTCTTTCCGCAAATGTCTTTTAGTTCAATGCAGATATGTAGCATGTCTTAGCTGAAATGGGAAGATATTAGCTAATGCAATTTAACCATGTCATTGTCTCTTTCCGCAAATGTCTTTTAGTTCAATGCAGATATGTAGCATGTCTTACCTTAAATGCTCAGATAGAGAATGTAATGTAACCATGTAGTTAGCATTTTACACAAGGCTTGATTTAGGAGAAATACGCATATGTAGCATGTCTTAGCTGAAATGGGAAGATATTAGCTAATGCAATTTAACCATGTCATTGTCTCTTTCCGCAAATGTCTTTTAGTTCAATGCAGATATGTAGCATGTCTTACCTTAAATGCTCAGAGAATGTAATGTAACCATGTAGTTAGCATTTTACACAAGGCTTGATTTAGGAGAAATACGCATATGTAGCATGTCTTAGATGAAATGTGAAGATATTAGCTAATGCAATTTAACCATGTCATTGTCTCTTTCCGCAAATGTCTTTTAGTTCAATGCAGATATGTAGCATGTCTTACCTTAAATGCTCAGATAGAGAATGTAATGTAACCATGTAGTTAGCATTTTACACAAGGCTTGATTTAGGAGAAATATGCATATGTAGCATGTCTTAGCTGAAATGGGAAGATAGAGAATAATATTGAACTAGATATTTTAAAGTTAAAATAAACATTTGTTAATGGATTATCATGTACAAAACTTTTTATTGTACTACAAATACTATTTTGAGGATTCTGTTTGAATTATGTTCTGTTCATAATTCATAGGTGATTCTGGGTACATGAGCCGGCCTTGGCTCATTACCCCCTTGCGTAGCCCGACTGATGTGTCTGAGGAGCGCTACAATAGGGCTCATAAGAGAACCAGGGCGGTGGTTGAACGGATGTTCGGGCTCCTGAAGATGAGGTTCAGGTGCCTGGACAGGTCGGGAGGAGCCCTCCAGTACAACCCAAAGAAGATGGCTAAGATCGTTGTAGCCTGTAGCGTCCTGCATAATATTGCACAGCGGGCTGGGATGCTGCAGGCCGTCCGGCCGGACAGAAACCTCCTCAGAGATGAGGAGGATGATCCTGTTCTAGAGGGGCCATTCCGGGACGAGGGGCTCAATGTCCGAGCAGACATCATCAACCGCAACTTTAGACGGTAAAGAATAGAAGTTAGACTGGAGTATTATCAATAGATGTGAACTGTAGGGAAATGACAAGTAGAGAATTGTGCAAACATGTTAGGATTGTTCATCAAATGCTAAAAATGTGTTTCATTTATTAATATAGGTGATGCTCTGGCCATTGGGTCCTGTAGCGAGTCTTTGCCACCTGGTTTTTAAAGAGGACATCAGCTGGTAAGTATAAATGTCTGGACTGTTGCTGGCATGAATTGTACACAAATACATCATATGGCATACATTTTCTAAACTAGTATTTAGTTTACACATTACTTCAAATGAAAATACTCAGAAAGGGATCCTCTAGCATGACTATGGTTCAATGTCACACATTAGAGGTTTGTTCTGCTCAATATGACTCATCTTCACACTTGATAGAACATAACACAAGATGCTACACAGTAAGCTAGTGACAGAAATTTCTTATGAAATGGTGGGTGGGAGAGGGCTAGAGAAATGATTCACACACTTGTAGTAATTTTGAATAAACCTTTTATGCCATTAGGGAGCTGACTTAATCTAAAGACTGAAAGGGAAGAATTAGAAGCCTGACAGTGAAGATTGCCCAGACTGACAGTGGAAAAAGCCAAGATTGAAATTGAAGTATACCAATGGGATCATGTCTGGCATTATCTTTCAAATCTGCTGACCTTGAAAAGCATACAAAGACATGTTCACATGGTAAGTGCCAACTATTTAATAGAATAAGGCTGTTGAGGCATCCTATTGGAGACACTTAGATGATTTTCAAAATTTTAGATGGTATTTCACAGTCCTCTATTTTTGAAATGATGAATAAGACACCTATTGAAGATCAACTTTTTACCCCTGAATTGACTTTCAAAGACCATGCATTATCCAGGTTGGTGTACCAATGCATGCTAGTTAAGAATCACAGGAAGAATGTTGAATATTAGTAGCTTCCATACATTAGTCATATTTAGTTCTTAATTAGATATTTAGGGATCACAATCAGACACTTAGATGAATTTCTAATTTTTAGATGGGATTTCAGTCCTCTATTTTTGAAATGATGAATAAGACACCTATTGAAGATCAACTGTTTACCCCTGAATTGACTTTCAAAGACCATGCATTATCCAGGTTGGTGTACCAATGCATGCTAGTTAAGAATCACAGGTAGAATGTTGATTATTGGTAGCTTACATACATTAGTCATACATATTTCATCATTAGATATTTAGGGATCACAATCATAAAAAGGAATACATATTATAGTTGATATAGAGGTATTTGAATGGACATGAAATATGACATTTATGTTCAACATATATATTATTGAAATGTGATATACATTTTTATGTATAATTTGAAAATCAGATTTTTTTTATTTTTATTTTATTACACAATATTTATTTTTTTTTTAAATATAATTAATAAATATCTTTAAAAAATGTCGAACAAAGTTAGAGCATAGACACAAGATGATTGTAAATGTATTTTATGAATCTTTGACTACGTGTGTATTAACTTTTGTAAAAAAAATTTTTACATTTCAGATTGGCATCTGATGACTTCCAGGAATATTTTTTTATTTTTGGTTCAGAAACTATTAAATTTTAAAATGGTAATAATAAACATTTTAGTATTAAATACACTCTTTGGAACAGATTATAATAAATATCCATATAATCTGTCAATAAAAATCAATTTGACTCCCATGACTGGTAGTTGTCTATTTGACAAGCACATGCATAAGATCAAATAATGCATTAATTGTGGAAAATCCACTGATTCAGAGAATATTACATTAAACTATCTTTTTTAACATTCATTGGGGAGTGAGATCCATCGATGCTTTTCTTTTGAAATTCTTAGATGTTAAAATAATTTCGGATATGTAGTCAATTTCACAAAAATTTATTTTTTTTCACTTTTAAGAAGGGGAAGTGGTTCAATTACATTAAAGTGACAGTGTTGTTGAATGTAAAATTAATTTTATAAGATCTTGTATCTTCCTTAGGTATCTCAAAACATTATTTGCTACATTATTTTAATTTTTACATTTATAAATGGTAGGTCATTTAACTTTATATTTTTCACAAGCTAGTTATTGGATGGCAGGTTAATCGATTTGATTTTCTAGTGGAGTCATTTAACTATAGTTAATAATATTATGTAGTTTTTAAAATCTTACCTCTTGGGTTAGACATCACATATCTATATATAATTTTCATTCCCCTTTAGTTTATTTTGACAATGTTAAATCAACATTACAAATGTTTTGGTCCTTAAAGGGACATTCACAAAGTATATTGTGTATTGATTTTTAAATAATTCATAAAAGAATTTAAACATATTTAGAAAGTACTATAGAATTACATTCAGTCTTTAAATATACTTTGTAAAAAAAAAATCAATGCACATATCTTAGTCAATTACATAAGGTATCTATGTGCAACCAACAATCAGCATCAAAATAGCCTATGTAGATATGTATTTAATCCAAAAATATATATAATTACAATCTAATGATTGAATACCAAAACATATTAAGTTGTTCAAATATTATAATCTTATCCAAAATGCATACATAACATATAGCTTAATGTCCCTCTAAGCTGAAGACTCCGAAATACCTCCTTTACAATATATATTTCAGTCAGTGTGTAAAACAATCCAGAAGTTAATCTAAATTTTATATACTCATATGTTATACTAATTTATCAAAAGGAAGGTGCCTAGGTTTCTGATATTTCAAGCATTATTGTGAAATGTTTATTTAAAGGGACATGAACTAAAAATATACTTAAAGGGAGACAGTTAAAAAATTAATGATTTATACATTCTGAATGAGTATTCTATTTTAAGCAACTTTAAAAATTGTCTCATATTATGAATGCTCCTTGTGATGTTGCTATCATTACTTTAAAAATAAGGCATTAAATAGATAATTTATTATCTTCAGTACTCTGGACTGAACTTGTTTTTTTGTGGTGGATTAATTTATCCAACAATCATCAAGGACAACCCAGGTTTTTTGAAACAATTGTCCGTAATCTCAAATATCATTATTGATTTGCAAAGAAAGATAACAAGATAATTGTTAACATTTGAGAATCGGATTAAATTATAACGTTGATTAACATTTCATGCTCAATCTGAATCACCAACGCTAAATTTGTTTGGACAGTGTCCCTTTAAGAGATTTAAAGAGTGTATTTACTTCTCTTCCTATCTTGACATACTTTGCTTGAAAAGCATATCGAGATAGGCTCAGTAGATGAAGATTGGTGGATGCACATAGATGCCTTATGTGATTGTCTCAACCATGTGCATTTAAATTTCTTCTGTTGAGGATATCTAAATACTAAGATAAATTGATTTACATTTTAAAGTCTAAACAATCTTCTATCTCTACAGATCATTTGATACAATTGTTTGTTTGTAATGTCTATTTAAAAATAAAGACGCCATTGCACAATAACATATATGAGCACTTCAGACAAATACAAGCTCGAGGTTTATTTACTAATAACAAACAAACCTGTAGTTTAACATTTATAAACAGATTATCCAAGTTACTGACCTTATAACCTGAATTTGAACATTCAGAAATATTGCGTGGGAAACGCATCTTGAAACACCAGATTAGCATCTTTAAACATTAAAGTCTAATGTCACGCAATAGCACACAATCAATGTGCATTATGAAATACATTTAATAGAGCAATATCAATACTTCACAATAAGTCAATAAATGGATTTTATGAACAATAAAGACATACAATATTAAATGTGTATTTGTATTAAAGAATCTGTTTCTTTAATACAAATACACATTTAATATTGTATGTCTTTATTGTTCATAAAATCCATTTATTGACTTATTGTGAAGTTATTAAACCGAGAAATGTCTACAACATTAATAATGTGACAGTATTAGATGTTAAATAGAATTTAATCATTAATATTTAACGGATCACGGATATTAAATCTGCGTCACACATATCCGCATGACAGGCCCATGAGTTACAAATAAGTCTACATGAAAAATGAAGTTACAGCACCACCATGAGGTATGTGTAAGGAAGTTACTAAGATATGAAACATTAAGGAACGGCCAATCAGAGTTCATCACACAAACACAACTTGAGTCAGGATGGTCTCACAGACATTCTAACAATATTTCAAACTTTTATCCAATCAGATGTACAGATAACTTGTCCCATGGTGCATCTCATGTTTACTTCACCATATAAAAGTCCATTACACGTTGCCATCTTTGTCAGTTCTCTAATGCCTGCAGGCAGTTTATATTATTATTATAATATATTTATTGGACAACCCAGCAGGCATGTCAGCTCCCAGGTTCACCAAGGAGGAGAGCGCTGCACTGGTCCACGCCGTCAAGGACTTTTATCCCCAGCTGTTTGGGAACAAGAGGAGGTTGACAGATGCGCCTGTTTAGAAGGCCCTCTGGGAGTCTATCACCAATGCGGTTAGATTGGTGTGTGACGTCCAGAGGACCCAGGATCAGATCATGAGGAGATTCGGAGATATGAGGTTGCGGTTAACCAAAAAAGTCAACCTCATAAGGGACTGGGTACAAGCCCGTAAAAGAGGTGGCAAAAAAGAGGCCCTGCGGAAACTGTACCTACTCCCTTATGAGGTGACTTTATGCGAGCTCCTCCATCCTCGGCCTCCTCTTCTTCCCTCCCAGCTGCGGGATCTGAAAGTCCTGACGCGGGGGCCAGGGCAGCTGCTTCTCCGTCCGGTGGCCTTGGAGGAGATGGAGAATCTGAACCAGGTAATTATCCAACTTCATATAATATCTTATTTTTTTTTTTTTTTATCAATAAATGTGTATATAGTCAGATACTAAACCTATACAGATCTCACAACATACACTACATATGATGTTTAGATATCTGATTTTAGATTAGTGACACATGAAATAGGAATGATGTGTCTTGCGCTCTACAGAATATGCGTCACAGAGCGTAAATGGAATTGCGCATACACGTTAACATGGCTTTGCTGTAAGTGGCATTGCTTTATACATGTTGGTCAAATGACGGATGCGTAATTCCGCTTGGAATCATTGCGCAATGATCGCGAAAATGGAATTGCGCATACACGTTAACATGGCTTTGTTGTAAGTGGCATTGCTTTATACATGTTGGTCAAATGACGGATGCGTAATCCCGCTTTGAATCATTGCGCAATGATCGCGAAAATGGAATTGCGCATACACGTTAACATGGCTTTGCTGTAAGTGGCATTGCTTTATACATGTTGGTCAAATGACGGATGCGTAATTCCGCTTTGAATCATTGTGCAATGATCGCGAAAATGGAATTGCGCATACACGTTAACATGGCTTTGCTGTAAGTGGCATTGCTTTATACATGTTGGTCAAAATGAAATGTGAATTATTATATATGTGAAGAATACAGTATTCTTATTTTCAATATTATACATAATAAAAAAAGAAGAATCCAAATAAATTATAATATATGCACATCAATTGATGAGAATGAAATAACACCAAAAAATAATTAAAGCTACAGTAAACAACACAACTGATTGAAAATAAGAGTACAGGATATATTTATCATGAATTGAATTGAGGAAACAATTAACTCATGGGACTACCAAAGGATTAATAGTTTTAAATTGATTTGCTAATAATGTAAAGATTTTAAACATGGCATGATTTGTATTAATGATATGCAATCCTCATTTAATATATTACAGATATGGATGTTGCTGCTGGATCCTTAAGGCAGGGCTTGTCACAGTATGGTATGTCTCATTTTAATTGACATTTGTCTTAGAAACATGGACAGAACATTACATACTAAATCCACATTGTTCAATATTTATATGTAATGTCCCTTTAATAGATGAAAATTAAATAATTCTTCGGATATCCTTAAATAACATATTAGATTTGAATTGCATGCTCAATCCCATTCATTACATCAACATATGGAGTAGAGAATTCATTAACACCAACATTGTCAAATCAATATAATTTTATATTAAAGGGATACTGATCTACAATTATTAATGTTGTCATTCAGATAGAGTATGCAATATTAATAAACATTTAAATATAATACTATCATCATATGTGAAATATTCTATTGCTAAATGTATTTTAAAATCAAAAATGTACGTTTATCTGCATCTCAATTTTGGTTGAACAACCTGGGTTTTTATTGATGATTGGTGGATACCTTCAACAAACAATATTTATTGAATACAATATTGCTTATCTGCCTTTAAGATTAAAATGTAGCAACATTCAAATTATAATAGGAGTCAATGTTAAATCATTTTGAACAGTTTGAACAGAGAAATCAATGATTTAAATTAATCATGTCAGTGTCCCTTTAATAAACAATAGATTCATTCATTTTTACATTCTTTGGATTAAACAATATTGATATATAATTCACATATTCACTGTTGGAGTTACTTTATAGATATCAGCATACTCTAACAGCACCATGATTACATATTTGTACTAATCAATTTGGTTTTGTATTGTGATAAATATGTGTTGTGTCCTAAACAAGATTACTGTACATTGCACAAATGGCTTGATGTGCCACATGTGTTTGTTTAGATTTGTCAACAGCTGCTCTTCAAAATGTGGTTTGTGTGTATTCTTTTAAGAACATTGATCAATTGGTATATTTAGATATGCAATAGCATCGTATGAGATGAGTTTGATGTCTAATATAGTCTGAAATTAAACATATGTTCAATACATCATTTTTAACAGAATCCCCTTGATTCAATCAAGCATTTTCTGGTTTAATGACTGCTCTATTCTTCACATTTTCAAGTTGATTAATCTTAAAATTCGATACAGATGTGATTTAGTGATATCCCAAATGTGTTTCCTAATATATATCTATATCATTCATAGAGAGAGTTGGTGTGGTGAGCCCACAGGAATCCAGCAGTGACATAGAGCCGCCTTTGCGGTCTCCTGGTAAGTCCATTGACTCATTTATATGTCATTGAAGGTGTATTGGTAATCAATATTATGAGCATGATTCTGATGAAGCATAACATTTGAAACAAACATATAATTTTCTCTTCTGATTATATATTAATTTTCTTTTAATATTGAAAGATTAATAATTAAAACTTTATTAGTCTACACATTTGTTATTCAGAAGATGTATAGCATATGTTTGTTTCCATGTTCATTTTTGACAACAGTCATCAAGTGATACACACATGAGAAATCTTAAATGTTCTATGTACTATGCTTTTATGATTTTTAAATTAATACAAACAATACATCGAAAATATGAATCATTGAGAATAACAAATCTAATGTAATTTGTATGCTCCATCAAAATGATGTAAATCATAACTTTGGGTGTGTATATCTTTAATGCAACATTGATGTGTGTCTTTGAACAACAGTAACATATGTTATAATATCTGTTCTTAACGTGTACACAACATGTTATGTTTTACAGAGATTGATTTAACATATGTGACGGAGGAGGAAGAGGCTGCCTTGGAGTCTAATGGTATGTGAAATATATCTATCATGTTTCCAACATGTTGCTTTATTTGAAATCATTTCATTGAAGACATTCAAAGTCTACAGCTTTTGCACTTTAAAAAGGAATATTATTTGTCTGTTCAAATACACTACTGCCCCCTTTCTATATCAGGCAGCATGAATTTTTTTTTTTTTAAAAAAATGTATAATTCATGCCATCATTATGTCACATGCATATTCCAGGCCAAAACACAATAATAATGTTATAATTGTACAGACAGTAATTGATATTCATCTGAGTGCCTATATGCATACCATATCCTCATTTCATAATTGTTTACAAATTCAAACACACTTCTAAGTATATTGAAAACATAATCAATTTGAAATGCGTTGATTTGATTTCATGATGTATGAGATGTTAATATATATTTATTAAATTTTCAGATGGATCCACCACTTCTGGTCATCTGGTTTCCGCCCCTGCCCAGTCCCCTGACCAGTCACAGACCCCTGCCCATGCCCAGACCCCTGCCCATGCCCAGACCCCTGCCCATGCCCAGACCCAGACCCCTGCCCATGCCCAGACCACTGCCCATGCCCAGATTCCTGCCCATGCCCAGACCCCTGCCGGCCCTTCCCATTTATCATTTCCTGCCCCTCCCAAAAAACGCCCCTACAACCCCCTTCGCCGCTCTCCCCGTATTATGGCCCGTACAGCTGCCCAGACCCCAGCTCCCCACTCCCCAGCTGTACGGCCTACCCCGGAGCATCAGCTCATCCCTCCCCAAGCCAATCCCATCCCTTCCCAAGCCAATCCCATCCCTCCCCAACCCAATTCCATCCCTCCCCCCTGTCTCAACCTTCATTGTCCTGAGTGTCGGATTGTCCTTCCCAGGCACAGCTGTAAGTATCATTCAAAATCAACATTATAAGATACTTAAAGGTACACTGAAGGAAAATATTTTCTATTGTGATTCAAATAGAGCATGCAATGTTAATCAAATTTATAATTTACTACTCTTATGAATTATTCTTCATTCTCTTGATATCTTTATTGAAACAAAGAAATGCCTATAATTATTTTAAAAAATAAAATAATTGTGGACATCATTTCTTTATTGTTGGATGAATGTATCCATCAACCAGCAGGGACAAACAAAGTTGATAAACAAATATGGCCTGCCCTAAAAACCGACATTCTTGCATTCAAAATCTAGCTATAGAATTCAAACATTTAAAGAATATGTGTAATTTTTAAATATTTGTAATGTCATGCTCTATCTGAATCAGTCAATTAAATATTTAGGTTCAGTGTCCCTTTAATTGGATATCACTACATATACCAATCACCACTACTTGGATCCAACAATTAACATACAAATGTTTATACATTATCTCTTGTCTAACCCAGTTGGAATGTAATTTCTTCAGGTTGCTATGTTTACACAGCTTGTCCTCAATGCCAAAATGTTTAAGGATAGGTGTGCCTACCACAGTATAATTAAAATATTTAAATTGCTAATGTAAGTACAATGTAAATCCTTTAACAAGATTTTATACACTCAAGCTGTATAAGTGGATCATCTAAAACCAATTAAAGGGGACAACATGTTTGAGTAAACTGTCCCTTTAATGATTTCGGTCTGTCTGAATAACATAATTCATGTGTAAAGAATAAATTTAAACTAATTGATGTAAAGAATGATTTGTCTTTATGATGACAATGTATCTTTTCTATTTTTTTCGTCTGTTGTGTAATTATCATTAATATTTAATTTATTCTTTATTTTAGGCTGTGACTCAGCATGGCTCATGCTAGAAGGTATAGCAAGAGTAGAACAGGCCGTGTTGAGGAACGCAGCTGTCCTGAGAGGGATGAACGACACCATGCAGGCCCAGCTCCGGGTTCAGGACTTGACTCTGCGTGAAATTATGCGATTAAGTTCAAGGCCTGAATCTGGAGCTGGACATGCACAGGACGATGAAGAGGATGACCAGTAAGTGGAGGATCTGGAGATGCTCCAAGGTGGCAGATAAGAATCCTCCGTCCACATGTTGATGTTTTTTTTTATTGTTGCCATTTGGCCTTTTTAAAAATTTATTGTTGTGCCTGTTGCACTCTTTTACCTTGTCATATGTCTCCAATGGGGCTATGGTGGCCCTTGGCAACTCTCTTCATGGACTGTGATGCACTGTGTTACCTTGTCATATGTCTCCAATGGGGCTATGGTGGCCCTTGGCAACTCTCTTCATGGACTGTGATGCACTGTGTTACCTTGTCATATGTCTCCAATGGGGCTATGGTGGCCCTTGGCAACTCTCTTCATGGACTGTGATGCACTGTGTTACCTTGTCATATGTCTCCAATGGGGCTATGGTGGCCCTTGGTAACTCTCTTCATGGACTGTGATGCACTCTTTTACCTTGTCATATGTCTCCAATGGGGCTATGGTGGCCCTTGGCAACTCTCTTCATGGGCTGTGATGCACTGTGTTACCTTGTCATATGTCTCCAATGGGGCTATGGTGGCCCTTGGTAACTCTCTTCATGGACTGTGATGCACTGTGTTACCTTGTCATATGTCTCCAATGGGGTTATGGTGGCCATTGGTAACTCTCTTCATGGACTGTGATGCACTCTTTTACCTTGTCATATGTCTCCAATGGGGCTATGGTGGCCCTTGGCAACTATCTTCATGGACTGTGATGCACTCTTTTACCTTGTCATATGTCTCCAATGGGGCTATGGTGGCCCTTGGCAACTCTCTTCATGGACTGTGATGCACTGTGTTACCTTGTCATATGTCTCCAATGGGGCTATGGTGGCCCTTGGTAACTCTCTTCATGGACTGTGATGCACTCTTTTACCTTGTCATATGTCTCCAATGGGGCTATGGTGGCCCTTGGCAACTCTCTTCATGGACTGTGATGCACTCTTTTACCTTGTCATATGTCTCCAATGGGGCTATGGTGGCCCTTGGCAACTCTCTTCATGGACTGTGATGCACTGTGTTACCTTGTCATATGTCTCCAATGGGGCTATGGTGGCCCTTGGTAACTCTCTTCATGGACTGTGATGCACTCTTTTACCTTGTC
Source organism: Bombina bombina (assembly GCF_027579735.1). Classification (NCBI taxonomy): domain Eukaryota; kingdom Metazoa; phylum Chordata; class Amphibia; order Anura; family Bombinatoridae; genus Bombina; species Bombina bombina. The sequence continues at coordinate 300,378,108 of NC_069505.1, read as the reverse complement.
ATATGTCTCCAATGGGGCTATGGTGGCCCTTGGCAACTATCTTCATGGACTGTGATGCACTGTGTTACCTTGTCATATGTCTCCAATGGGGCTATGGTGGCCCTTGGCAACTCTCTTCATGGACTGTGATGCACTCTGTTACCTTGTCATATGGCTCAAATATTCCTTATTTTTACAAGATTATTTCTAAACGTTGTTGATGTTTTCTTACATACTAATAAAAGACATGTAATTGCACGATTCTTTGTCCTCATTCTTCATGTTATTTTTTGAAAGCTCTAGTTTATCTTGTTGATCCTTAAAGGGACCTACCAAAAATATTTTTTTTATAAAAAATCATATATGTAAGACAATTGTAAATGACTTTAAGATTAACATCTCCTGTATGAGGAGAGGCTAGCCAAACTGGGTCTGTTCTCTTTAGAAAAAAGGCGCTTGAGAGGTGACATGATAACTTTATATAAATATATTCAAGGCCCATATACAGAGATGGCAGAAGCTCTTTTTATTCCAAGAAAATTGGTTCTGACAAGAGGTCATAATTTAAGGTTGGAGGAAAGGAGATTTAATCTCCTGCAACGGAAACGTTTTTTCACTGTAAGAGCAATAAAATTGTGGAACTCATTACCAAAGGAGGTAGTGAATGCCAATACCATAGATACATTTAAAAATAGTCTGGATAAATTTCTGTATATAAACAAAATTCATGGATATGATTGCTAGTATTACATGGGTCACATTTTAATGGGGTTATTTAAGCTTAACTGGAGCTTTTTGTAAGTATTTTAGATTTGTATAGGTTGAACTCGATGGACTTCAGTCTTTTTTCAACCTTATCTACTATGTTACTATGTATTATTTGTCTTTATATATTTTTCTCTTAGCTTTATCATTGCATGATTATGATTAGCATAGTAATTGTTTTATATATGTATATATAGATTGTTATTTGTGTATATATGTATATTTCAATTTTCACATCCATTTGTGTATTTAGAAACTCTGCATGAATTGATGCACCTTTAACAAATGATCTGAGGATTGATACAATGATATAATCCCTGTAAAGTGTTCATTTTATTGAAATAGTATTGTCTATGTGTATCCTCTTTTTAAAAACAAAATAATGTCCCTTTAAGGGATGGTGAGCACAATTGTTAATGAATGTATTTCCATTTCTAAAGCGTTTTTGTCCTTTTTACATGAACAAGGACATATAATCTTATTAATAAACAATCTTATTGTAATGTTGACAGCACATGTATTTCATTTTCTATTCTATCTTATTGTAAAAGTGTAACCAAATAAATCTCTGTGTGTAATGCAAATAATTTAGATGATGAATATTTTTAAAAAAATATGTTAACAAAATAATTCTACTCCCATATATGGCTATAGGTAGGCTGACCATATTTAAACTTGAATAAATGACACGTTTAATCAATCCATGTATCATTATTGTTATTCCAAAACAATCAAAACATATCTTAAAACATCAATGGCATATGTATTTCTCATGTGTATCTTTTAAATGTTAAAGATATACACCATAGCTATAGTTCAAGGGACAGTCAAGTCCAAAAAGATGATTCATGATTTGGTGACATTCCTAGATAGCAATCTAGACACATACTAGTTCCTAAAATATAAATACGTTTTTTAGTGATATGCCAAGCTGTCAACTGAGTCCTTGTATTGGCTGCGGTTTTTCAGCTATCTCGGATGCGCCATGTTGCTTAAAACGTCACCTGCCAGGCTGTCCAATGATTCCTTGTATTGACTGACGTTCTTACGTGATCAAGAATGTGCCTTTTATTGGATGGCGTTTTGACGCGATCAAGGATGCGCCTTTTTTTTTGGGCGTTCTTACGTGATCAAGAATGTGCCTTTTATTGGATTGCGTTCTTACGTGATCAAGGAAGCACCATGTTAAGACGTCACATGCAAAGGTAAAAAAACGTATGATTGGATTACGTAGTCCCGCAATATTTGTTTGTGCACGTTAAACACGTTTGTGACTGCAGCCAATTTTAAAAACCTTGCGAATATGTATTATTTGCATCATGTTACATTGTTGACCCGTAGCTGATAAAGACCACCACATTCTCTTTTGCTGGATGTCTGGTTGAATAAACGAACAAAAGCAAAATGTTTTCATGCATATGATATTTCGAGGCAAGTGCAAATCTCTATAGTCCATGTTGTTTAATATGTTTGTCAACAATATGTTCCTTTTTCATAAAAATGACTGTTGTTTTTAATGTTAAAGATATCTAATTAATAAATATGCGCTATTGTGTTAGAATAAAGTAATCAATATGCATTTAGCTTTATCATATGCTAAATATATGATGCCGACTTCTTCTAAATGTAATTTCGTTGTAGATTTTATTAAAGGTTCATTAGACACTCACATTATAAATCAAAATTTTTTATTTTGTCTCTAGTTAGATAGTCCATTGTTTAACAAATACACGTTTCATTTTGCTTCTGTTCAAAGAAAATGTAATTAATTTTCAGACTCCTCGCCCAGCCTCTGAGTTTCATGTGAGTACCATCTCCAGCTTTCTCCTGTTTGTGTAAAGGGTCTTTTCATATGTTAATGATGGGGTATTGTCTTGTTTTACGGTTGTAATGGGGGTTCATCTATATTTTCAATAGAGCTAACCCGATTTTCTTTGAAAGTGTTTGAAGCTTTGTAATATTGATATCAGTATATGTTAATCTTGTTGTTTGTAGTAGTGTCTATTACATACAGTTCTGTTAAAAATATAGTATACTGTCCCTTTAATGCAAATGTTGATTTTTTTATCATGTATGAGTTCCACATTGTTTAATCTTCAAATATATTATTGTTAGCATATTTTCACCCCCCACTCCTAAAAGGACTTTAAACCATATTCATTGTTCAAACAAATGTCTTTCTAAAAAAAAATTAACACAATAATGTCTCTTTAAAAAAATATACTTTATTTAACACGTCAATATAAATCTGATTTCAATATTTAATTTTTGACCAAGTACATGTAGATATACCAACAAGCTTCAAATATGTGTTAGCATATGTAATTTTGTTAAAGGGACAGTTTAGAAAACAAATAATGTTTTGCATTATTCTAAAAGTCAATTTTGTAATATCAATGATATCAAAGGTTTCTCACCAATTAATCATTTGTCTTTGTTTATTTAAATTTGCTAGCTAAACCTATGAGGTTCGTGTGCTCATTTCTTCGAGCTTGAAGAGTGCATGTAATCATTATACAATTTGACCACTAGAGGGCATTTGGATAGCATTTGTATATGTAAAACATTGTGCTCATACAGCATATTATTTACCATGTATTGATCATTGATATCTAAAAGGTTGTTATGTCAGAACAACAAATAAGTGGTCATTTTTCCTAGTCATAGATACAAGGTTAAGCACATAAGTCACACGTATTTCTCCATGTTTTGTTGTTTCCAACTTGATAATGCATAATACAGTGTTTTCTTTGTAATCAATAATTTTCTGACTGTCCCTTTAAGCTGTGTTATTGGCATTCAAACAGTAATATGCCATCATGGATAATTGTAATGGTAATTTTGTTTGCGATTCGGGAAACAGTTTGGACATCACATCACAGAAACCAATCAATATCATGAACAAGGATAGGTATGTGATGATGTGGTTTTCACACACTTATAACCCACACTCTGCAAACAATCTTCCTCCATGGACCCGGTCCCATAGAAGTAGATTATATACAGAGTGTAGTCCACAAGTGTATGAAAACCACATCATCACATACCTATCCATTACACATTAAATAAAAAAAACATTAAAGATGAAAATAAATACTTACTTCCTCTTCCTTCCCCTCTTCCCACGGGGCTGAGGCTCTGGGAGGGGCAACTGCAGACTCCGAAGAGTTCTCCTTGGAGATGTTGTGGGAAGAGTGGAAGGAAGAGTACTGGGACGACCAAGGTGAGGAGGAGAAGATGGCTGAGGAGGAGAAGATGGCTGAGGAGAAGAAGATGGCTGAGGAGGAGATGGCTGAAGAGGATGAGATGGCTGAAGAGGAGTAGATGGCCCGGCAGGAGTAGATGGCCGGCAGGAGTAGATGGGCCGGCAGGAGTAGATGGGCCGGCAGGAGGAGATGGCCCAGCAGCAGGAGGCCCAGCAGCAAGAGGCCCAGCAGCAGGAGGCCCAGCAGCAGGAGACGGACCAGGAGGTAGACCAGCATGCGCCTCCCGGAAAAAATTGAACATCTCTTGGTGCAGATTAAAGATTCTGTTTTGGCCTTGTTCGATTCTATTGAGTATGTTTATTATTTGGTTTTGTCCTTCAATTATTTGATTTTGTCCATCAAGAATTCGAGTGCGGCCTTCGATATTTTGTATCCGGGAGTTACGCATCTGGTCTATGTAGTCCAGTAGAACCCGCACCTCCGCTATTTCCTCTTGTTGTGCTTGGCGGGGTACCCGTGCACGGCGGGGTGCCCGTGCACGGCGGTGTGCGGGTCCTTGAGGGTCCTCTGGTTCCGCGGGCTCCTCCTCTGCTTCCGGGGCCTCTTCATCAGCTTCCGTGCGCTCTTCGTCACAGGGGGCCTCTTCCCTCCGAAGTGGAAATTCCTCCCCACCACTCTCATCCCGGGGAGATAGATGAGGCTGTGTTTCTTGTGCTGCCTCCTCCCCAGACTCTGTATATTAAAAAAAAAAAAAATGTATATATTAGCATATTTGCAAATCAAGCTTTAAATGACTTAGCTTACGATACAATTACAAATGCAGAATCATTAATCCACTTTGAAATCTAACAAACAATCAATACGATTTCCGCTTTTTCAAAACCGTGTTTGTGATATCTCTGGTCAATCTGAATGTTTTCGCGTTTGTTTTCAGTCTGTTTAAATGCACACCTAACCTATAGCCTAGATAGTGATGTAACCGCAAAGTAATTGAATGCGTGTAAACAACGTTATAGCATTAATCTGATCCTTAAAGGGACATGAAACCCAATGTTTTATCTTTCATGATTTAGAAGCATACATTTATTATCAACTTTCTAATGTACTTTTCTTATCTAATTAGCTTCATTCTCTGGATATTCTTTGCTGAAAAGCATATCTAAATATGCTTATAAGATGCTGATTGTTAGCTGAATATAGCTGCCTCCTGTGATTGTTTCACCGTGTGCATGGCTATTTCTTAATTAAAATATATCTCAAGAATGATTCAAATTAGGTAATATAAGTACATTTGAAGGTTTTGTCAAATTGTATTCGCTACCTCAATCACGAAAGTAAAGGTTTGCGTATAGTGTCCCTTGAAATACATTCGTATGTGAAATTATTGTTCAATAAGCTTACCGTCAGATGAGAGTGGCAGGTTCCCGGTATCAATTCCTCCGATACCGACTATTTCCACCTCGGAGATGCTGGGCCGCAACATTTCCTCCCATCGGCAGTACTCTATTTCCAGGGCAGGTCCGCCACCGGTTCCTGCGGCATGTCGGGCCTCCAGGCTTAACTTTTTCTTGAGATCCATCTTACAGTCCCGGTAGCGATGTTTTATCGAATCAAGATCTCTGTTCCGGCCACCCACTGCATTGACTGCATTTCTTATCTCATTCCAGAGCCTCCTCTTGTCAGTCGGGGTAGTCTTCTGGTGCTGCAGCCTCCTATACCTGGCCATATAGGCCTCTATGAGGGCCTCCTTCTCCTCCATCGAAAACCTCGCCTCCCTAGTCGCCTTGGCCTTCCCCTGTGACGATGCCCTCTGTTTCCCGGACTGTGAAGCCCTACTCTGTCCGCCACTGGGCCCAGCCACTTGTTCATCTTAAACCAAGTGGCTGGGTCCACCCACCGCTTCCAACCCCGCTTCCTGCCCCCCTTCCTGCCCCCCTTCCTGCCCTGTTCCTCTCCCCCTCCCTCTCCTCCCCCCTCTACCTCTCCCCTGCCTGGCCTCCATCTGTTCCCTAAACTAAACCCCAAATAATCAAACAAAAAGTGTGAGTGTGATGAAATGAAAGGGGGTCAAAATAAAGAACTAAAAAGACAAAAAAAGTGCTGAAAGTGTGAGAGGGATGTAAAAAAACAAAGAGGGTAAGGAGTATTTAAATAAACCAAAAGAAGAAGAAGACTAAAAGGAGGATATGTAAACTAAATGTAACTAGGGGATGGGTATGGGATGGGTATGGGGTATGGGATAAGAGTAAATGGGATGAAAGGGAATGGGACTACAGGGAATGGGGTATGGAGTGTAGTATGAGGGGGTAGGGGGTATGGAGTGTATGTAGTGTTATTGATAAGTGTATGTATGTATTGAATGTGTTTGCGTGTAAATGTGTTACGTGTACAGAAAAATCACTCGCTAGCTAACTCACACTACTACTAATTCTCACTAACACACTACTACTAATTCTCACTAACAAACACTCCCACTAACTCTCACTAACTACCACTAACTGACGCTCCCACTAACAACTCTCACTAACAACTCCCACTCCCACTAACTCACTCACGCTCCCACTAACAGACTCTCTCCCACTCCCACTAACTCACTCACGATAACACTAACAACTGACTCTCTCACGCTAACACTAACTCACTCACAATAATGCACCAACTCTCTAATCTTAAACCTCCAATCTCCAAAGACCCACCAGCAACACAGTCAAAGAAGCCCTGCTTGTGTGGTGCTTATATACCCTGTGTAAATGTTTAATGATGTACCAATTTCCGTTGTAAATTGTGTTTAGGTGTGCTTTATTAGCAATTAATATTAGTGCAATGTGTATTAGTTGTGTGAATTTGCGCATGCTCATTTGGAGTTAGTATTTGTGGAATGTGTAGAATGCGATGATGTCATAGTGGTCGTTTTCTCTAACATTGTCCAATAGTATTCTTTTTAAATGTGAATTTGCGATGGTGTGTTATTAGTGAAGTGTTGTATATGTATGTTTGTCCTAATATATAGTTATATTGAATGCGATTATTTTTCTAGTGTATGTATATATTTTTTATTCCTTGTTGTTATTTTGCGAATTTCCGCATCTTAAAGTATATGCGTATTCCCCGTATTAAATTTTATTAAAAATCCCCCCGCTTGTGAATGTGTAATGCTTGTGTGCTTTGTTGATTGATTGTTGTTGTGACATTTGCGGCGTGTTATTGTTGTGCATGATGTGGTATGCGTCATATGACCGAGCTGTGCGTATTTCTCGCGAGATCGAGTGTTTGGTGAAAAAAGCTATTTTTTTGCTTTCACATTGATCTCTATGGGAGACTGTCTTACGCGGGCAGTATTACGCGTGTGACATACACGCGTTAGGAGCATCGTTAGATGGTCTGTTTTGAACTCTAAATACCGGAGTCAAACAATGACGTGCGTTAGACATAAAACACGCGTGGCGTTAGCAACCCATCTACCGCCGAACTCAAAATCTAGCCGTGAGTTTCCAGTGCTTATACGTTGGGAATAGATTAATAAAATCAGATGAACTGCTTTGATCTAGTAATATCTACAGAGCTATGGCTGAGCCTCAGGATCATATCATGTGATTACCTCTGGGGTTACCAGCCATACTAATTAGCATATGTAATTGTGCAGTGCAGCTAAGAAACTACAGGTGCTAGGTCTGTCATTATTTAATAGTAGAGTCCCCAAATTTAGAAGTCTTTATGTCTATCAATTTTATATTAATTATATTTGATCTGAACTAGACTAATAAGGTGCCCAGCATATTAGCAGGCTATCCAGTGCAATCTGTACTAAAATACGGGACATTTAAAGGGACACTGAACCCAAATTTTTTTCTTTTGTGATTCAGATAGAGCATGACATTTTAAGCAACTTTCTAATTTACTCCTATTATCAAATGTTGTTTATTCTCTTGGTATCTTTATTTGAAATGCAAGAATGTAAGTTTAGATGCCGGCCCATTTTTGGTGAACAACCTAGGTTGTCCTTGCTGATTGGTGGATAAATTCATCCACCAATCAAAAACTGCTGTCCAGAGTCCTGAACCAAGAAAAAAGCTTAGATGCCTTCTTTTTCATATAAAGATAGCAAGAGAAAGAAGAAACATTGATAATAGGAGTAAATTAGAAAGTTGCTTAAAATTGCATGCGCTATCTGAATCATGAAAGAAAAATGTTGGGTTCAGTGTCCCTTTAAAGATCACTGTCAGCTAAATGTAAAGGGCCTTCTAGGCCTTTATGCATTGGAAATATGGCTAAAAAAGTTACACTGTGCGTTTTCTATTATACTGTATGTGCTACAGGCAACCATGGGGGTGTTCAATCATTGCTGGGTGTTTACTTCTGGCAGCCAAGGGGGTCACATCACTACTACGTACATGTGCTACTGGCAACCAAGGGGTGAAAAATATATGTGGTGGGATCAAGGGTGGGGCCTAAGGTTGAGCTTTTGTGGGGACATTTTGTGCACCCAGCTGCGTCCCGTGTCCAGTCACCTATAGGTCGTCCGTTATTTTTATGGTGCACAACTGGCAACCCTAGTCAACAGAGAAGTGAAAATTCAACTTTCATGAGTCACAAGGAGAAACTTTTTGTTAAAGATAAAAAACAAAACAAAGATCAAAGTAACCTTTTCTCTTGTTCTTCCTTGTTGTACCAAAGCTCAGTTATATGAGAACATACTGAGGTGAGTTAGCTATACAAAAATATACGGTATATAATTTGTCTATCTACTGTATATCTATCATTTGTCTATATACATCTTTCTATATATCATGTATCTATATAGATATATCTATATCTATCAATCATTTATCTATATAAATCGATTTATCTGACTATCCACTACCGTTAGTTTCAATTCATCAGTCTGTTTAGTGTTAAATTCTGTTTTTAGGAACTTTTGAACTGGCTGAATTAGTTAATATTGGCTGATTTTTTTTGGAGTCAATAAAGGATTAGAGGTTTCTTGTTACTTACTGCACCATACATCCTATAACCTCCCTATTAACCCCCTTTTTTTTTTTTTGCTTTACCAGAACCAATTCCTTTTTAGTTCCCTCTAAGTTTTTTGGCCTGTGCAACTTTTGACCAACTGACTAAAATGTGTGCCCACTTTAATGTTGAGCATAGTTACTAGGGTTGCCACCCAGGCCATGTTTTCCTGGACACTTATGAGTCATACATGCTGCAGGGTGTGCAGAGAGGAACATGAATAGTGCTGTTCAGTGTAACTATTTGTGTGCTGTCCAGGCTTGAAATTCATGTTCCTACCTGCAAACCCTGCAGCATGTATAACTCATAAGCAGACACTCCAACCTGCAAAAACTCATTTCAGGGAGGTGGCTTCTCCCGCTACTGCGCCGCCGCCGCACCCCTCCCAGTTATATATTGGACACCTTGAAACCCTAAATAAGATAGAGACTTATCATTAAAGTAGCTTCCCACTAAAGTCACATTAAAAAAAGTAGCTTTATTGCACAACCACATACAACAAACCTATTTTCCAGTGATCGTATGCTTATTGAATGCTTACATATTTTAGAATACAAAGTTAATTTACGTGCAGTTAATAAGGTATTATTTGTGTTTTATTTTATTAAAATCAGTGGGGGCTTTTTGTTACTGATGCATGCTTTAGGGGGTTCTATAACGTCCCAGCAACTAAAGGGATTCCTTAAAGAAACACTTTTCCGGATTTGGGCCACATTGGATCATGGTACTTGGAGTTTCAGGGAGATTGCACTCCATTTGCTGGCATCAGGGAGCCGCTATTACAATCAGGGAGACTCTCTGAACTTCAGGGAGAGTTGGGATGTCTGCCCAGGAAAACATGGCTGAGGTGGCAACTCTAATAGTCACACCTGAAAGTTTTGTTATAGTAGTAGACTACTCTGTCACAAAATAGTTACATTGGTGGGTATGACCTATCCCTGTTGTGCATGGAAACATTAGATATTTATATTTAAGGGAAGAACAAGAAGGAGCAATTACCCCAGGAATTATCATCTCTCTGAAAATAATATTTGCAGCCTTCACATATGTACAGACTTGACAACCTTCAACATTTTTAATTATACAGAAGTGGCCATATACTGTAGCTTTAAAACAATAAAATGTGGGGCAACTATTTAAATTATTTTAATAGAAAGAGTGAGAAAGAGGGGAGGGAAGCAGAAAGAAAGAAAGAGTGAGTGAGTGAGAGAGAGAGAGAGAGAGAGAGAGAGAGAGAGAGAGAGAGAGAGTGGAAGAAAGTGAGAGAGGGGAGAAGAGAAAGAGGTAGAGAGAGGTGATAAAGAGTGGGAGAGAAAGGGGAGAAATAGAGGGGAGGGAGATATGGGAGAAAGAGAGAGATGAATGAGAGAGTGTGTGTGTGAGACAGAGAGAGAGAGAGAGAGAGAGAGAGAGAGAGAGAGAGGGAGAAAGGGGGCAAAGAGAGAGAGGGTGAAGAAAGAGAGAAAGAGTAGGGAAGATAGAGAGAGCGAGGGGGGGTAGAATGAGATAGAGGAGTTAGAAAAAGAGAGCAGTGGGGGAGAAAGAGAGAGAGGTGGGGGACAGAAAGTGGATAGTACTATATGTAGTGTTCTGTCTTTTTTGAGGCTAAGAATACCCTGAGTTGCAAAAGCACTTAATAGGTATAAGCACCAATGGGTCAATACATTTTGTAAACTAATGCAAGGTATTCTGAAATTGTAGATAATTAAAAAAAAAACAACACATTACTACCCAAATATCCAAAGAATAGATATAGATATGAGTAATTACACACACACTATGCACATGCTAACTGACCTGTATGCTGGCTATTTTATACCAACTCTACTTCCTTTACTCAACTGACAAGCACAAGAGGAAAAAACCTACTATATAAAATAATAAAAAACACTGGACTGCTGTTCTAATCCACATGGTCCTTTTACAACTAAATATTAGAGACATTAACCAGGTGGTTAATATATTTTTTTATTTACAGATATAAACCAGGTGGTTAATATACAGGGAGTGCAGAATTATTAGGCAAGTTGTATTTTTGAGGATTAATTTTATTATTGAACAACAACCATGTTCTCAATGAACCCAAAAAACTCATTAATATCAAAGCTGAATAGTTTTGGAAGTAGTTTTTAGTTTGTTTTTAGTTATAGCTATTTTAGGGGGATATCTGTGTGTGCAGGTGACTATTACTGTGCATAATTATTAGGCAACTTAACAAAAAACCAATATAACATCTCAACATTCACAAATATACATTTCTGACATTCAAAAACAAAACAAAAACAAATCAGTGACCAATATAGCCACCTTTCTTTGCAAGGACACTCAAAAGCCTGCCATCCATGGATTCTGTCAGTGTTTTGATCTGTTCACCATCAACATTGCGTGCAGCAGCAACCACAGCCTCCCAGACACTGTTCAGAGAGGTGTACTGTTTTCCCTCCTTGTAAATCTCACATTTGATGATGGACCACAGGTTCTCAATGGAGTTCAGATCAGGTGAACAAGGAGGCCATGTCATTAGATTTTCTTCTTTTATGCCCTTTCTTGCCAGCCACGCTGTGGAGTACTTGGACGCGTGTGATGGAGCATTGTCCTGCATGAAAATCATGTTTTTCTTGAAGGATGCAGACTTCTTCCTGTACCACTGCTTGAAGAAGGTGTCTTCCAGAAACTGGCAGTAGGACTGGGAGTTGAGCTTGACTCCATCCTCAACCCGAAAAGGCCCCACAAGCTCATCTTTGATGATACCAGCCCAAACCAGTACTCCACCTCCACCTTGCTGCCCTTTACCAATCCAGCCACGGGCCCATCCATCTGGCCCATCAAGACTCACTCTCATTTCATCAGTCCATAAAACCTTAGAAAAATCAGTCTTGAGATATTTCTTGGCCCAGTCTTGACGTTTCAGCTTGTGTGTCTTGTTCAGTGGTGGTCGTCTTTCAGCCTTTCTTACCTTGGCCATGTCTCTGAGTATTGCACACCTTGTGCTTTTGGGCACTCCAGTGATGTTGCAGCTCTGAAATATGACCAAACCGGTGGCAAGTGACATCTTGGCAGCTGCACGCTTGACTTTTCTCAGTTCATGGGCAGTTATTTTGCGCCTTGGTTTTTCCACACGCTTCTTGCGACCCTGTTGACTATTTTGAATGAAACGCTTGATTGTTCGATGATCACGCTTCAGAAGCTTTGCAATTTTAAGAGTGCTGCATCCCTCTGCAAGATATCTCACTATTTTTGACTTTTCTGAGCCTGTCAAGTCCTTCTTTTGACCCATTTTGCCAAAGGAAAGGAAGTTGCCTAATAATTATGCACACCTCATATAGGGTGTTGATGTCATTAGACCACACCCCTTCTCATTACAGAGATGCACATCACCTAATATGCTTAATTGGTAGTAGGCTTTCGAGCCTATACAGCTTGGAGTAAGACAACATGCATAAAGAGGATGATGTGGTCAAAATACTCATTTGCCTAATAATTCTGCACTCCCTGTATTTGAAATACACTGGTTCAGCTTCCAAGAGAGTGAATATATGTGCCACACATATAGGCGTGTGCTTTTATTTCCTTAAATAAAACATATATATACATAATGGGCTGAAGAATATAAGTTAAAGTGAAAGTCAACCCTAGAATTTGTGAAACGCTAGGATTTACTATTGAAACAAATAAAGGGGACTTTCATTCATGAAGTATAAGATATTTCATACAGAAAGTTGCTTCAAGCAATCACCCCTCTGAGCTGCTAAGGCAGCCCACGGCAGATCGCTGTTTGATGACATTTTCACCGCTTAGCCAATAGCCATGCGGTAAATCCAGCTTGTCTCACTGTGGTGCAGAATTTCACGCACGCTATTTGCTATGAAGTGAAAATGTTACCTCTCAGCAAAACAGCGATCTGCCGTGGGCTTCCTTAGCAGCTCAGAGCGGTGATCGCTTGAAGCAAATAAAGGAGCTTTCTGCATGGAGTGTTATACTTCATGAATGAAAGTCCCCTTTATTTGTTTCAATAGTCAATACTAGTGTTTCGCAAATGCTAGGGTTGACTTTCACTTTAAAGGGATAGTCTAGTCAAAGTTTAACCTTAAAGGGACAGTTTACTCAAAATTTTTCTCCCCTTTAATTTGTTCCCAATGATCCACTTTACCTGCTAGAGTGTATTAAATTGTTTACAAGTAGCTCCTTTACCCTTATATTGGCATTTGAAATTGTTAATTTAGCATGTGGTATCCCCACCTATTCTGAAAGTTTGTGTCCGCGCGTACCAGCTATAGATAAGCTTTGTAAACACAGCCAGCAGAAGAAATTACACTCCCAGTGCGATATAGCAGAGATAAGGTAATACAATGTTGATTTTCCATTGTTCTCTCAAAGTACTGGTGATTGTTTTAAGGACAGATATAAGATAAAGAAGCAGGTATATGTGCACAATGTGATACAGTAATGAGATCTGATTATACCTACAAGCTCAACCCATTTTATTAGGCTGTGGCTTCAAAACACAAAATCAGAGCTTTAATATACACAAATAAACCTTAAAAAGCTAATTTTCATACATTTTTTACTCTGCAGTTGGTAAAAAAAGCAATTGTAAACACATTAAGGGAAAAACTATTTTACAGTATACTGTCCCTTTAATGATTCAGATAGAGCAAGCAATTTTAAGTAACTTTCTAATTTACTCCTATTATCAATTTTTCTATGTTCTCTTGGTATCTTTAGTTGAAAAAGCAAGCATTTAAGCTTAGGAGCCAGCCCATTTTTTGTTTAGTACCTGGGTAGTGCTTGCTGACTGGTATCTAAATGTAGAAAGAAGGTGGGCATGAATTTAACCCTAGACATACTTGATTATGTTGAGATCAGGGCTCTGTGGGGGCCATACCATCACTTCCAGGACCCCTTGTTCCTCTTTACTCTGAAGATAGTTCTTAATGATTTTGGCTGCCATTATTATGCTAATAATACATTTGGGGCCAATCAGATGCCTACCTGATGGTATTGCATGATGGATCTGCCTGTACTTCTCAGTATTGAGGAGACCATTAATTCTGACCAAATCCCCAACTACATTTGCAGCTGTACACTTGCAAAGAACTTTCACTATGCTTTACTGTTGCCTGAAGACACTCAATCTTCTACCCCCTTAAAGGGACAGTTCACCCAAAAAAATTCTCCCCTTTAAATTATTCCCAATGATCCTTTTAACCTGCTAGAGTGTATTAAATTGGTTACAAGTAGCTCCTTTACTCCTATTTCAGCATTTGAAATAGCTGATTTAGCCTGTGGTATCGCCAATCGCCACCTACACTGAACAAATTAATACTGGAGTATAGGCTATTGAATAGCCTAAGTATACACAGCCAGCAGAAGAGATTACACTCTCAGTGGGATGCAGGGTATTTAAGTAATAAAATTATCATTTTCCATTGTTCTCTCTATGTATTGAGCTTTGGTGTTCCAGCCAATTAAAAAGATAAGGAAGCAAGTCTGTTTACACAAACTTAGAACATAATGAGATCTGATATCACCTTTAAGTTCAACCCATTGTAATAGGCTGTGGTTTCAAAGCACAAAATCAGCTACTTCATATACACAAATAAGCATGAAAATTGAATTTCTCAAATATTTTATTCTCTGCAGCTGGTATAACAAGTCATTTAAAATACATTAATGGAAAAACAATTTTACAGTGTACTGTCCCTTTAAGTAAACAAATTGCTATTTGCTACAGACAAATATTTTAAATTTTGATTCATCCCTCCAGAGCACCTGCTGCCATTTTTCTGCACCCCAGTTTATGCTTTTTTTTTGCATAGTTGAGTCGCTTGGCCTTGTTTGCACTTTGGAGGTATGGCTTTTTGGCCCTATTTTCTATGAAGATTTCTCTGGACAGTAGATAGTTATACCAGGGTCTCACTGGTTTCTGTCAATCCTGAGCTGATGGAACTACTGGACATCTTCCAATAGTGAAGGGTATTAAAGGGACAGTCTACACCAGAAAATGTATTATTTTAAAAGATAGATAATCCCTTTATTACCCATTCCTTAGTTTTGCATAATCAACATATTTATATTAATACACTTTTTACCTCTGTAATTATCTTGTATCTAAGCCTCTGCAAACTGCCCCCTTATTTCAGTTCTCTTGACAGCCATGCATTTTAGCCAATTGGTGCGGGTTCCTAGGAACTCCACGTGCGTGAGCACAGTGTTATCCATATGAAATACATGAACTAACACCCTCTAGTGGTAAAAAACTGTAAAAATGCCCTGAGCTAAGAGGGGCGGCCTTCGGGGGCTTAGAAATTAGCATATGAACCTCCTAGATTTAGCTTTCAACTAAGAATACCAAGAGAACAAAGCAAAATTGGTGATAGAAGTCAACTGGAAAATTGTTTAAAATGACATGCCCTATCTGAATAATGAAAGTTTGTTTTGGACTAGACTGTCCCTTTAAGCATGGTGTGTCTCATATGCAGCACTAAGTTTCTTGGCCAACCACTATGTCTACGCTCCTTAATGTGTAGTGCTATCAAATAATACAGATATAATATCAAACAAAGAAGTCAAAGAACATTTGGGTAACAGTGATCATAACATGGTCAAACTTGAAATCTCTTTTCATAAGCAGTGTCTTAAAGACTTTTAATTTTAAGAAAGCAAAATTCAACGATTTAAGGAAATCCTTAAAAAATATAAATTGGGACAATGTATTCCCTAATAAAAATACAGAGGATAAATGGATAATATTTAAAACTTTGTTAAATAAATATAAATATCTACAAATACCATATGGTTATAAAAAAAAAAAAAAAAAAAATCAAAGCCAATGTGGCTAAATAGAAATGTGTTAAGAGAAATTAGGAGAAATCGTAGGGCATTTAAATTATTCAAAGAAAATAGTACAGACTCAACATTCCATATTTATAAGGAATGTAACAAAGCATGCAAAAAAGCAATCACATTAGCCAAAATTGAAAATGAAAAATGAATTGCAAAGGATTATAAGTCTAAGTACATAAATAGCAAAAAATCTAAGAAGGACAATATAGGTACATTAAAATGCATGGAGGGTAACATGATAAATAATGACAGGGAGAAGGCTGAGGTACTAAACCAGTTTTTTTTTCTTCAGTATACACAAGAAAGAAACCATTGGATGATACTTTGGAACAAAATAGAACATGACAGTCCATACCATTAACATGGGTTATGTTTAGAGGATATCAGGAAAAAACTGGATAATATTAAGGTAAATAAAACTCCAGGCCCAGATGGAATATACCCTAGGGTGTTAAGGGAATTTAGCACTGTTATAGGCAAACCACTACTCTTAATTTTTCAAGACTCATTATCCTCAGGCATGGTACCCCAGGATTGGCGTAAAGTTGATGTGGTGCCACTCTTCATAAAGGGAAGCAGGGATGATCCAGGAAGCTATAGACCAGTTAGTCTGACATCAATAGTGGGGAAGATATTTGAAGGGATTATAAGGGATTATATTGATGAGCATATTAGTGAGTTCTAATCAGCATGGTTTTAAGAGAAATAGATCATGTCAAACTAATCTAATTAGATTCTACAAGGAAGGAAGTAAAAATATAGATAAAGGGGAATCAGTTGATGTAATATACTTAGTTTCGCAAAGGCATTTGATACAGTGCCACGTGAGAGATTAATGCACAAAATTAAGGGACTGCGAATAGCTGAAAATGTTAGCTCATGGATAAATAACTGGATAAAAGATAGGGAGCAACGAGTAGTAGTAAACAGATCATACTCAGATTGGACAAAGGTAATCAGTGGAGTCCCCCAGGGATCAGTACTGGGCCCTGGTCTTTTTAATATTTTAATAAATGACTTGGAGCAAGGATTAAATAGTGACATCACTATTTTTGCAGATGATACTAAGTTAAAGGGACAGTCTAGTATAAATTAATCTTTCATTATTCAGATAGGACTTTTAATTTTAATCAACTTTCCCATTTAATTTTATCATCAAATTTGCTTTTTTCTCTTGGTATTCTTAGTTTAAACTAAACATAGGTAGGCTCATATGCTAATTTCTAAGCCTTTGAGGGCTGCCTCTTATCACATGCTTTTTAAATCTCTTTTCAACACAAAGAGACAGAAAGTACACGTGGGCCATATAGATAACACTGTGTTCAGGCACAGAGGGTTATTGAAGATTTAGCACAAAACAATGCTAAATTTAAGACAATAGATAAAAAACAGTCACAGTCATGTGATCAGGGGCTGGAAGAAGGTTCCTAGATATAAGGTAATCACAGAGGTAAAAAGTATATTAATATAACTGTGTTGGTTATGCAAAACTGGGGAATGGGTAATAAAGAGATTATCTATCTTTTAAAACAATAACAATTCTATGGTAGACTATCCCTTTAAGTAAGGTCATTAGGTCAGAGCAGGATGAACTTTCATTACAAAGGGGTCTGCAAAAATTAGAAGTATGGGCAAGTAAATGAAAAATGAGATTTAATATGGGAAAATGCAAGGTTCTACATTTTGGAAGTAAAAATAAGCAGGCAACGTATTTTTTAAATGGGACAAGACTTAGCCAAACAGAGGAGGAAAGGGATTTGGGAGAAGTAATAGATAACAAGCTAAATATGGGTGCACAATACAGGGCAGCAGCTTCATAGGCTAATAAGATACTAGAATTTATTAAAAGAGGCATTGATTCCAGGGAGGAAAGCATAATTCTGTCACTATATAAAGCCCTGGTAAGACCTCACCTTGAGTATTGAGTGCAGTTCTTGGGACCGATCGCAAAAAAAGATATTGCAGAACTAGAAAAAGTTCAGAGAAGGGCCACAAAGCTAATAAGGGGATTGGATAAATTAACCTATGAGGAGAGGCTAGCCAACCTGGGTCTGTTTTCTTTAGAAAAAAGGCGCTTGAGAGGTGACATGATTACTTTATATAAATATATTCAAGGCCCATATACAGAGATGTCAGAAGATCTGTTTATTCCAAGAAAATTGTTTCTGACAAGAGTTCACAATTTAAGGTTGGAGGAAAAGAGATTTAATCTCCTGCAACAGAAATGTTTTTTCACTGTAAGAGCAATAAAATTGTGGAACTCATTACCAAAGGAGGTAGTGAATTCCAATACCCTAGATACATTTAAAAATAGTCTGGATACATTTCTGTATATAAACAAAATTGATGGATATGATTGCTAGTATTAAATGTATCACCTTTTAGTGGGGTTATTTAAGCTTAACTGGAGCTTTTTGTTAGTATTTTAGATTTGTATATGTTGAACTTGATGGACTTCGGTCTTTTTTCAACCTTATCTACTATGTTACTATGTATCTTTGTGCTTCTTCAGAAGAGTTTGGACAGCACATCTGGAATCTCCTCTCTGCCTTGAAATTTCTGCCTGGGAGAGACATTGCTGATGTAGTATAACTAGCTTGTGACTTGTTGCTGTGCTCAGTCTTACCATGGTGTATGACATTTGACAATAAACTGTCTTTAGCAACCTCACCTTGTTAAGAGAGTTATATTCCTCCTACACAGTTGTTTCTGGTGGAGAATAAAAACGTTATAAGATGAACATTTGTTTTAATTGTAACAATGAAACATTGCTTTGGGACTTTTTGGGGAGCGCTTCATAAAATAATGTAGTTTATTGTTTTGTTTTTAATATTTTCATTGCAGTTTGTTGTTCAAAATTGTATTCAAAACTATAAATGTAATATTAAAGGGACAGTTTACACCTTAGTCATCTTAAAGTCTTACCTTATATTAAGGTGCAAATATCCTCCTGCACATTTTCAATATCATGCAACAGGAACAGCAAAAAAGTTATTTTAAAATGAATATTGTTTCTGGCCAGTTTGAAATGGCTGCCAAGCTCTGCCCACTGATGACATCACGATCTGGGCAGCATCTAGGCACTCTGCTGAATAGCATTGACAGTCTTTTGAATCCAACTAGTGAGCCTTTTGTGATTGGATGCCATATGCAGCCCAGATCATGATGTCATCAGTGGGCTGAGCTTGGCAGCCATTTCGAAGTGGCAAGAAACAATATTTATTTTAAAACAACTTTTTTTACTGTTCCTGCTGCATGGTATAGAAACGGTGCAGGAGGATATTTGCAGCTGAATCTAAGGTAAGACTTTAAGATGATCAAGGTGTAGACTGTCCCTTTAAAAATATATATATTTCTGTTAGAAATAGGTTTCTGATACTTTTCTTGTACAAATCAAGATGTATTATGGGTAGTGACAGCTGCTGTATGCTATCTGCTGCACTTTATTTGAGCTGCAATGATCTTTCAAAAGCTTGAAATAAACCAGATGTTTCATAGATTCATATTTCTGATTTAAAGCCAATATGTCCTCAGAGAGTTTGTGCATTCATTTTTTACAGTTTTATTTCATAGTTCACAAAAAGGTCAAATATAGTTTAGTTATTTGTAAAAAAAAAAAAAAAAAAAGATTTTATATGAAGATACCACTTTATTGCTATTTTTTTTAATTTTACATGTTGAAGGTTAGTATTACATATGATGCTAAAGGGACATATAAGTGCAAAATAAAAATGCTCTATTGTGTTATATGCAAACATACAAATGGGTTAAACACAAAGTTAAAAACCGGTCCAGAGTAGTAATGCTTTAATTGGAGCTAGCTAAACACATATGGTGAGGCAATGACAAGAGACATGTGTGTAGCCACCAATCACCAGCAAGCTCCCAGTATTATATTGCTTCTCCTGATCCTACCTAGGTATGCTTTTCAACAACTTGTCAATTGAACATATCTTAACATTTCTTACTCTATCTAAATCATGAAAGCTTAATTTTAACTTTTATATCTCTTTAAACTGTAACGTTTTGGTTCCTATAATGTAACGGGTGCAGCCATGTTGTAATCTAAATTTCCCTATGTTTAAAAGCCTGTTCTTATCTAGATCCCCTCTGCTGAGGTCAGTTAAGTGCAATTGCAAATGATCTAAAAAGTAACAATCTCAATACGGTTTACTGTCCCTTTAAGCACTTACCCTGTCAACTATTTATACAAATTTGTTGTACAGACAAGTATGTCTCTTAAAAATGGACATAATACCAAAATGTTGAAGCACTTGAAAGTGATGCAGCATTGCTGTAAAAAGCTGACTAGAAAATATAACCTGAACATCTCTATGTAAAAAAGGAAGATATTTACCTCAAAATGTTGTCAGTAGCCACATTCCATTGTAAAGGTACTGTAAGCAGCCAATCAGGATGCTAGTCCCAGGACTTCCAAGTAAGTGTACATCTAGCATGTGCAGGCACAGTCATGTTATTTCCCTCTTCAGTGGAAGGAAGTTTACTATGAAATATCACAGGATTTCAGTGAAATCTCATGAGATTACAGAAAGCAAAGTGTGACATCAGCACTGATGAAGTGGATTGGTTGCTTCACCCCCCCCCCCTTTCTTTTTTTACATAGAGATGTTCATGTGATATTCTTTTGTCATCTTTGTACAGTTCTACTGCATCACTTTCAAGTAATTTAGTATATGGGTATTATGTCCCTTTAAGTTACAGTTTTTTTTTTTTTAATCAATTTTAAATTAATTTAATTATTTACTAGTATAAATACATTTTAGGGTAAATTGTACATCCAGTTCTGTTATGTATATCCTTTATCTGTTTGGAACTGGAACTGGACGTTTTTCCTTGTCTCACTTTTCTAATCCCATAAATGTGTTCTAAGAGGAATAGCGTGTGCTCGGGGGAACCAGACTGCTGAGTCCACTAGAATGTGAAGCAACACCCTAGGTTAACTGCAAATTGTTACCAGCTGGAGGAGGCCTGTGACACGGAAAATCATTGATGAAATGCAACTGCACACTTTTCTGCTAGAAGGATGTTTACCCTCCTTGTTTGTTCTAAGACCTGTTGTCTGTAGGAAATCATTTGTCTATGGCCGCCGCATAGCAGTGCCACTGCAGGGTGAAACCACAAGTACAGCTCTCATGCATAAGAAAGAGTAGTTCATATTTTGTACACACAAAAAAAATGTTAAAGGGACAGTGATTCAGCATAGCTGTAAAAAGCTGACTAGAAAATATCACCTGAACATCTCTATGTAAAAAAGGAAGATATTTTACCTCACAATTTCCTTACGCCTAGATTTAGAGTTGGGCGGTAGCCGTGAAAACCAGCGTTAGAGGCTCCTAACGCTGGTTTTTAACGCCCTCTGGTATTTGGAGTCAGTCAGGAAAGGGTCTAACGCTCACTTTCCAGCCGCGACTTTTCCATACCGCAGATCCCCTTACGTCAATTGCGTATCCTATCTTTTCAATGGGATCTTTCTAACGCCGGTATTTAGAGTCGTGGCTGAAGTGAGCGTTAGAAATCTAACGACCAAACTCCAGCCGCAGAAAAAAGTCAGTAGTTAAGAGCTTTTTGGGCTAACGCCGGTTCATAAAGCTCTTAACTACTGTGCTCTACAGTACACTAACACCCATAAACTACCTATGTACCCCTAAACCGAGGCCCCCCCACATCGCCGCCACTCGATTAAATTTTTTTAACCCCTAATCTGCCGACCACCACCTACGTTATACTTATGTACCCCTAATCTGCTGCCCCTAACACCGCCGACCCCTATATTATATTTATTAACCCCTAATATGCCCCCCACAACGTCGCCGCCACCTACCTACACTTATTAACCCCTAATCTGCCGAGCGGATCGCCCCGCTACTATAATAAAGTTATTAACCCCTAATCCGCCTCACTCCCGCCTCAATAACCCTATAAGAAATAGTATTAACCCCTAATCTGCCCTCCCTAACATCGCCGACACCTAACTTCAAACATTAACCCCTAATCTGCCGACCGGAGCTCACCGCTATTCTAATACATTTTTTAACCCCTAAAGCTAAGTCTAACCCTAACACTAACACCCCCCTAAGTTAAATATAATTTAAATCTAACTAAATAAATTAACTCTTATTATATAAATTATTCCTATTTAAAGCTAAATACTTACCTGTAAAATAAACCCTAATATAGCTACAATATAAATAATAATTATATTATAGCTATTTTAGGATTTATATTTATTTTACAGGTAACTTTGTATTTATTTTAACCAGGTACAATAGCTATTAAATAGTTAATAACTATTTAATAGCTAAAATAGTTAAAATAATTACAAAATCACCTGTAAAATAAATCCTAACCTAAGTTACAATTAAACCTAACACTACACTATCAATAAATTAATTAAATAAAATACCTACAATTATCTACAATTAAACTTAACACTACACTATCAATAAATTAATTAAATACAATATCTACAAATAAATACAATGAAATAAACTAAAGTACAAAAAATAAAAAAGAACTAAGTTACAAAAAATAAAAAAATATTTACAAACATTAGAAAAATATTACAACAATTTTAAACTAATTACACCTACTCTAAGCCCCCTAATAAAATAACAAAGCCCCCCAAAATAAAAAAATGCCCTACCCTATTCTAAATTACTACATTTCAAAGCTCTTTTATCTTACCAGCCCTGAACAGGGCCCTTTGCGGGGCATGCCCCAAAGAATTCAGCTCTTTTGCCTGTAAAAAAAACACATACAATACCCCCCCCCAACATTACAACCCACCACCCACATACCCCTAATCTAACCCAAACCCCCCTTAAATAAACCTAACACTAAGCCCCTGAAGATCTTCCTACCTTATCTTCACCATACCAGGTTCACCGATCCGTCCTGGGAAGTCTTGATCCAAGCCTCGGAAGTGTTGATCCAAGCCCAAGCGGGGGGCTGAAGAGTGACGTCCATCCTCGGGCTGAAGTCTGGATCCAAGCGGCGGCTGAAGAAATCCATCATCGGGCTGAAGTCGGAAGTCCATCATCGGGATGAAGTCTTCTATCAAGCCGCATCTTCAATCTTCTTTCTTCTGGAGCGGAGCGGAGCCATCTTCTTTCCAACCGACGCGGATCCAACCTCTTCAACCGACGCCTACTCGCCGAATGTTCCGATCAGCCAATAGAATGCGAGCTCAATCTGATTGGCTGATTGGATCAGCCAATCGGATTGAACTTGATTCTGATTGGCTGATTCCATCAGCCAATCAGAATATTCCTACCTTAATTCCGATTGGCTGATAGAATCAATCTTGGATGACGTCATTTAAAGGAACCGTCATTCGGCGAGTAGGCGTCGGTTGAAGAGGTTGGATCCGCGTCGGTTGGAAAGAAGATGGCTCCGCTCCCCTCCGCTCCAGAAGAAAGAAGATTGAAGATGCGGCTTGATAGAAGACTTCATCCCGATGATGGACCTCCGACTTCAGCCCGATGATGGATTTTTTCAGCCGCCGCTTGGATCCAGACTTCAGCCCGAGGATGGACGTCACTCTTCAGCCCCCCGCTTGGGCTTGGATAAACACTTCCGAGGCTTGGATCAAGACTTCCGAGGACGGATCGGTGAACCTGGTATGGTGAAGATAAGGTAGGAAGATCTTCAGGGGCTTAGTGTTAGGTTTATTTAAGGGGGGTTTGGGTTAGATTAGGGGTATGTGAGTGGTGGGTTGTAATGTTGGGGGGGGGCATTGTATGTGTTTTTTTTACAGGCAAAAGAGCTGAATTCTTTGGGGCATGCCCCGCAAAGGGCCCTGTTCAGGGCTGGTAAGGTAAAAGAGCTTTGAACTTTTGTAATTTAGAATAGGGTAGGGCATTTTTTTTATTTTGGGGGGCTTTGTTATTTTATTAGGGGGCTTAGAGTAGGTGTAATTAGTTTAAAATTGTTGTAATTTTTTTCTAATGTTTGTAAATATTTTTTTATTTTTTGTAACTTAGTTCTTTTTTATTTTTTGTACTTTAGTTAGTTTATTTAATTGTATTTATTTGTAGGACTTGTATTTAATTAATTTATTGATAGTGTAGTGTTAGGTTTAATTGTAGATAATTGTAGGTATTTTATTTAATTAATTTATTGAAAGTGTAGTGTTAGGTTTAATTGTAACTTAGGTTAGGATTTATTTTACAGGTAATTTTGTTATTATTTTAACTAGGTAACTATTAAATAGTTATTAACTATTTAATAGCTATTGTACCTGGTTAAAATAATTACAAAGTTGCCTGTAAAATAAATATTAATCCTAAAATAGCTACAATATAATTATAATTTATATTGTAGCTATATTAGGGTTTATTTTACAGGTAAATATTTAGCTTTAAATCGGAATAAGTTATTTAATAAGAGTTAATTTATTTTGTTAGAATAAAATTATATTTAACTTAGGGGGGTGTTAGGGTTAGGATTAGCTTTAGGGGTTAAAAAATGTATTAGTGTAGCGGTGAGCTCCGATCGGCAGATTAGGGGTTAATACTTGAAGTTAGGTGTCGGCAATGTTAGGGAGGGCAGATTAGGGGTTAATACTATTTCTTATAGGGTTATTGAGGCGGGAGTGAGGCGGATTAGGGGTTAATACATTTATTATAGTAGCGCTCAGGTCCGCTCGGCAGATTAGGGGTTAATAAGTGTAGTTAGGTGGAGGCGACATTGGGGGCGGCAGATTAGGGGTTAATAAATATAATATAGGGGTCGGCGATGTTAGGGCAGCAGATTAGGGGTACATAGGGATAATGTAGGTGGCGGGGGTGTACGGAGCGGCAGATTAGGAGTTAAAAATAATATGCAGGGGTCAGCGATAGCGGGGGCGGCAGATTAGGGGTTAATAAGTGTAAGGTTAGGGGTGTTTAGACTCAGGGTACATGTTAGGGTGTTAGGTGCAGACGTAGGAAGTGTTTCCCCATAGGAAACAATGGGGCTGCGTTAGGAGCTGAACGCAGCTTTTTTGCAGGTGTTAGGTTTTTTTCAGCTCAAACAGCCCCATTGTTTCCTATGGGGGAATCGTGCACGAGCACGTTTTTGAAGCTGGCTGCGTCCGTAAGCACCGCTGGTATTTAGAGTTGCAGTGGCGTTAAATTATGCTCTACGCTCCCTTTTTGGAGCCTAACGCACTGAAAACCCCCATTCTGTGAACTCTAAATACCAGCGGTATTTAAAAGGTGCAGGGAAAAAAAAGCATGCATTAGCTACGCGGGTCCTTACCGACAAAACTCTAAATCTAGGCGTTAGTATCCACATCCCATTCAGCAGCAGGCCTAGACAAGAGGGCCCTTATGCAAAAAAAAATGTTTGCCCCCAAAAGTAACTCAGTAGTAAGCAATAGTAATAATATACACGCTAGAAGATAGATATATATGTAACTGGCTAATATGGGCCTCCCAGGCACTTGGGCACTAGTGCCATTACACCAATGGTAGTTCCACCCCTGATCCCATTGTAAAGGGACTTTAAAAGGACATTGTACACTAGATTTTTCTTTGCATAAATGTTTTGATCCATTTATATAGCCTATCTGGTATTGTTTTTTAATGTATAGTTTTGCTTATTTTGCTGATTTCTAGACTCCTTAACCACGCCTAACAGTGTCAGATGTATACACGCGTTTACAGATTCCTGCTGGCTCCTGTTTATGTTATATGTCTTTTCCTATGTAGGGAAAAGGGGGGGGGGGTCTGCTCTTATTGTTTTCCCAGACCCTTTCACTAAGTGTCCCAGCCAAACCTCATCATCAGTCAGAGGCATAACTAGAAACCACAGGGCCCAGGTGCAAGAATCTAAGAAGGGCCCCCCACCAAAAAAAAAAAAAAGTGAATTTGATACATATCCTTTTTTTTTTACATTTAACACAGAAAAAAAGTGAATCAGATTACATGTCTGCAAAAGGAGGTACCCTGTGCCCACAGTCTGTGAGATGGTCTCACAGTAAGAGACCCCCTATTACTGTATATAGTGACACTGTTTAACCCACCAGTACTGTATATAGTGAGTCAGTGACACAGTCTGTAATCTGCCAGTGAGATGGCTGGCCTGACCCTACCCGCCCCAGTACTTTATAAAGCCACCACAGTAGTCTGTGACATGGTCCAGCCCCCCTGTACTGTATATAGTGGTACTGTATAGGCTGACACTGTTTACCCCCCCCCCCATGCTGTAGTAACAAGGTCTGTAATTTGCTGGTTCCATAAACATACACACACACATACACATACATGCATAAATAAACACACAGTCACATACACACATACATGCATAAATACACACAGTCACATACACACATACACACACGCATAAACACCAATGGGTAAAACAGAAACACTAACCCCTGTAGTCAGAGACACTAGTGAAGCATCATGTCACACTCACATGATATCAGTGCAAGCAGTTACAGGTCAACGTTTTTTATTGTAAAAAAAAATATATATATATATTTATTTTTATTTTTTGAGGCTGGGCCTCCACCCTTGGGGGCCAAGTCGCAATTGCGACCTCTGCACCCCCTGTAGTTTCGCCCCTGTCATCAGTGCTAAACTGGGAGATTCTAAGTAAGTTTTTAAAAAGGTTTTACACTGGATTTGTATATCAGTACCTGTGCATATTCTTCTTTATAGTAGCCTCTATTACATGCAGTTATATGTAAATTGGTGCATACGGTCCCTTTAAGCAGGCAATCAGGTAGAGTGCATCTGGCATGTGCAGGAGGAGTTATGTTATTTCCTTCCTCATATAGTGATATCTCTGAGATCAAAGCACTTATGAAACTGATTCTTAGACACAAAAAGACATGCAGATAAAATTAAATGTGTGGTATTTCCATGCATATTGAAAAAGAAATGCAGGGAAAACACTAGGCTCAATATACACGCAAATGGCAGCAAGTTTTCAAGCAGTGCTTTAAAAAAAGACAAATAGAGAAATTGGGGTGTTTTTATTTTTGGTGGTTTTCAGGTATTTTAAGATTTGTATTTTTTAATTTTCAGTATTCTTTTAATGTTACTTAAAGGGACATTAAACACAAAATAAATCTTTCATGATTCAGGTAGAGAATACAATTTTAAACAACATTCCAATTTACTTCTATTATCTAATTTGCTTTATTCTTTAGATATCCTTTGTTGAAGAAATAGCAATGCACATGGGTGAGCCAATCACACAAGGCATCTATGTGCAGCCACCAATCAGCAGCTACTGAGCGTATCTAGATATGTTTTTCAGCAAAGTATATCAAGAGAATGAAGCAAATTAGATAATAGAAGTAAATTGGAAAGTTGTTTAAAACTGCATGCTCTTTCTAAATCATGAAAGAAAAAAGTTGGGTTTCATGTCTCTTTAAAAGGCACAGGAAACCCCCAATTTTACTTTTGTGATTTGGATAGAACATGCAATTTTAAACAACTTTCCAATTTACTTATATTATCAAATTAGCTTAATTCTCTTGTTATCCTTTGCTGAAGGAACAGCATTGCACTACTGGCAGCTAGCTTGAACACATCTAGTTAGCCAATCACAAGTGACACATGTGTGCAGGCACCAATCAGCAGCTAGCTCCCACTAGAGTAGGGTATGTGTATTCTTTTTCAACAAGGGATACCAAGAAAGAACTCAGTTATACAAATATGGATGAACCTCTTTTACATCACTTTTGCTTTTCATAAAGGAAAGCTTTCCTGAAGTATAACAGACTAATAATTTCTAAAAAGTAATATCAATCTTTTCTTTGAATAAGAGATCTGTGCAGTGAGCCCCAGACATTGGTTATAGACTTCTCTATTCCCCATTACCCAGACGGTGATGCTGCCATGGCTCCTTATTAAAGGAACACTCAAGTCAAAATAAACTTTTATGATTCAGATAGACTAGAGCATGTAGTTTTAAAGGGACAGTCAACACCAGAATTTTTGATGTTTAAAAAGAAAGATAATCCCATTCCCCAGTTTTGCATAACCAACACAGTTATATAAATACACTTTTTACCTCTGTGATTAGCTTGTATATAAGCCTCTGCAAACTGCCCCCTTATTTCAGTTCTTTTGACAGACTTGCTTTTTAGCCAATCAGTGCTCACTCCAGGGTAACTTCACGTGCCTGAGCTCAATGTTATCTATATGAAACACATGAACTAATGCCCTCTAGTGGTCAAAATGCATTCACATTAGAGGCAGTCTTCAAGGTCTAAGAAATTAGCATATGAACCTCCTAGAATTAACTTTCAACTAAATATACCAAGAAAGCAAAGCAAAATTGGTGATAAAAGTAAATTGGAAAGTTGTTTAAAATGATATTTCCTATTTAAATCATGAAAGGTTTTTTTTTGGACTTCACTGTCCCTTTAAGACACTTTCCAATTTACTTCCGTTATAAAATTTCAAACAGTCTTTTTATATTCACACTTTCTGGAGAACAAGAGCCTACTTATCATGTGCACAAGCTCACAGGGTACACGTATACTAGTCTGTGATTGGCTGATGCCTGTGCCATGATGCATTGTCTTTTTATGATGAACTTGTTAATTATGTAATTCTACTGCACTGAGTGGTCCTTTTACTATATCTCATAGGTTCAACCTTTGGTATTAGAAATACAAAATAAATTGTTTTAAACCCACTTCGCACACTTGAATTCTTTCTTCATCAGCCTACGCATTTCACCCTGTAATGCTTGGGAAAAGTTGTCAGGTGCAGAGCTGTTGAAGAAAACCTTTTTAGTGGTCTAACTGAACTATATTCACTAATAATTCAGAAAAAAACCTAAAGTGAGACAAATCCCTGTTGAAGTAACAGTAGAATTTGAGAGATTTTCTGTTTTTTTTGGATACTATACAGTATTACCAGGGTGTAAGCTAAATTGAATTGTAATTTCCTCTAAATATAGAGTTCAAGTTGCTGAAAAATCAAGTAGCGTTGTGTGTGCATTGTTACATTTTAGGGAATGGTAGATCCAAAAAAATATGAACACTTGATTCAAAACTAAATGTTCACACAACTATTTTATAGGTAAACAATTATCTCATCACGTCATGCGAGTAAAATTATTAAAGGGACATTTTTTTTATTCTTTTTAAAAAATAATTAGGACATCATCAGAGTATGTACAAAATAAAATATACTGTTTCCATGTCTAATACAGATAAATTAATATCTTAAAGGGGACATGAAACCCACACTTATAATTTCATGATTCAGATAGAACATTTTTACAATTTACTTCTTTTATCAAATTTGCTTTATTCTCTCTGTATCCTTTGTTAAAGGGTCAGCACAGCACTACTGGTAAATAGCAGAACATATCTGGAGAATCAATGATTTTGATTCATTTTCCTGGTATCCTTTTGTGAAGGGGGAACAATGCACTACTGGGAGCTAGCTGAACACATCAGTAAGCCAAAGACAAGAGGCATATATGTGCAGCCGCCAATCAGCTGGACCTACCTAGGTATGCTTTTCAACAAAGTAAACCAATAGACTTAAGCAAATTAGATAATACAAGTAAAGCTGTTTATCTGAATGATGAAGGAAACATTTTGTGTTTCAGAACTCTGCACAGTAACTGCTTGAAATGTACACAAACTCATTTATGTTTGCCCTCAGCAGAAGAAATAAGATAAATATTTTTAAGAAGCTTCTCAAGGCGTGTGTTCCTGGACTGCAAATCAATGAACATTTTGATTGCAGAATGACTGTTTAAAAACTTTTTTTTTTGCCAGGGCTTTTGCAATTGGTAAAGTACAATTATATTCCAGTAGAGTATGTAATTTTAAGACTATCAACCCTGCACTATTGTGAGTTTGACTCCTCTGCAAAGGGGTTAAATACATAGCAGAAGTGCTGATCAAGACTTGCAGAGCACTGCTGGTCCCAAGTGGAAAATGTTGCTGATCCAATCAGCAGTGCTAGTCGCACGATGTGGAATTAGCACTGCTGATTGGATCAGCGTTATTTTAAGCTCAGGACCAGCAATGCACTGCGAGTCTTGAGCAGTGTTTCTACTTTGTGTTTAACCCATTTGCAAGAGTTGAACCCACAGTAGTTCAGGGTTTATAGTCTTAAATTACATGCTTTAACATAATAGAGTATGTATTTTATTTTATTTTATTACTATAATGACCCTTTAATTACTGATGTATATGTAAAAAATAGTCAGGCATGAATATTAAAGGGACATTCCAGCCAAAATTGGAAACCACATGGGTGCATTTCGGTATTGAACAGAAGCATTTTTGTAATATACATGCATTAGCAAAAATGCTTCTACTAAAAGCTATAGCTGTTTCAAAAGTGTATTTAAATATGCACCGTGCACCAGCATTTTAAACACAGCACTTGCTTAGAGAGCCTAAGGTGCTTGTACCATCTGGTAATGGCTCAATTTGTTCATTGCTGACATGATACAAGCCCCAGCGATGATCTGAGCAGCTGCATTATTTAAAATGTGAGTGCAGTGACAATATCTAGCTATGCTTCACATGCACGTGCAGAGAACAATTCTTACACTAAAACAGTGATAACTTTTACTAGAAGCATTTTTGCTAATACATTTATATTGCAAATATGTTTCTATTCAAAGATGTAATTCATCTATGTGCACTTAAATTTTGACTGAAATGTCCCTTTAAGTAGTCATTACAGCTAAGAATTGATTGTGTAATAACAAATGTGTCATTTATAATCTAATGGCAAATCGCTTATAAATGCATTTTGCCTAATTGTGTAATAAGAATGCTCATTTCAGTATAAAATCACAACGCCATGTTAAGTTTCTATGGATTTGTCATAAACAGGATTCATTTGGCTTCATTGACTAAAAGTGTAACTTGAGAATCTTGGCAGAAATCGTTTTTTTGGGATTCTGAGGATGGAGTGTGTCCAAATACAGAATAAATAATCACTTTATCCCTCTTCTAGTTGTTGTCTTTGGACCAGTATAGTCGGCATTTACTACAGCTACACATCTCACATGATTGCACTCAGACAGGTCAATTATAAGGTTTTCTGCATCGTGCTGAGCAAAATTAATCCAAACACCATATTACTGATACAAAACTCTCATATCATATTTTTGTGTGTCAAATGGAGGTCTGAAACATTGAAACAAATTTAATTTTGAAGCAACATTTCTTGGATTAATTTCACTTCAAATGAGATGTGGTTTGGGCAGAAACAGTATATAAATTTAGTATAATCTGGCAGCAATAGAAAAACAAAGTTCTATGATGTTAAAAATAAAAAAATCTGTGTTTCTGAATAAAAATATGTTCTTGTGTGATTTTAGTCTGAATTACAATCATCCATTTCAAACTTGTGTGGTGTATTTAGAGAAAAAAACATTTCTGTATAAAAAAATGCTTAAAAATATTTCAGTAATAAAATCATTATTATCTCTCGTTTTTGTGTAGAACCAGGAAGGGGGGGAGGATAAGTTGGGAGAGGGGGACGGAATTATTATTTTCTTTTTGTTATTGTTTTTGTTTTGGGACCAAGCTTTATGGTTACAGGTGTTTTGCCTATATTATGATTTGTGTATGCAATGCTGTTATATTTTATTTAATGTTAGAACAAGTAGATAGTGTGGCACTAAGCTAATAGAATGCGATCAGCCAATAGAATGCAAGCTCAATCTGATTGGCTGATCGGATCAGCCAATCGGATTGAACTTGATTCTGATTGGCTGATTCCATCAGCCAATCAGAATATTCCTACCTTAATTTCGATTGGCTGATAGAATCCTATCAGCCAATCGGAATTCGAGGGACGCCATCTTGGATGATGTCATTTAAAGGAACCGTCATTCGTCGTTCAGTCGTCGGCCAGGATGGATGTTCTGCGTCGGAGGTCTTCAGGATGCTGCCGCTCCGCTCCAGATGGATGTCGATAGAAGATGCCGCCTAGATGAAGACTTCAATCGGATGGAAGACCTCTTCTGCCCCGCTTGGATGAAGACTTCAGTCGGATGGAAGACCTCTTCTGCCCCGCTTGGATGAAGACTTCTACCGGATCATGGACATCTTCAGCCCCCCGCTTGGGCTTGGATCAGGACATCGGAGGAGCTCTTCTGGACCGATCGGTGAACCTGGTATGGTGAAGACAAGGTAGGAAGATCTTCAGGGGCTTAGTGTTAGGTTTATTTAAGGGGGGTTTGGGTTAGATTAGGGGTATGTGGGTGGTGGGTTGTAATGTTGGGGGGGGGTGTATTGTATGGGTTTTTTTACAGGCAAAAGAGCTGAACTTCTTGGGGCATGCCCCGCAAAGGGCCCTGTTCAGGGCTGGTAAGGTAAAAGAGCTTTGAACTTTAGTAATTTAGAATAGGGTAGGGCATTTTTTATTTTGGGGGGCTTTGTTATTTTATTAGGGGGCTTAGAGTAGGTGTAATTAGTTTAAAATTGTTGTAATATTTTTATATTTTTTTATTTTTTGTAACTTAGTTCTTTTTTATTTTTTGTACTTTAGTTAGTTTATTTCATTGTAGTTATTTGTAGATATTGTATTTAATTAATGTATTGATAGTGTAGTGTTAGGTTTAATTGTAGGTAATTGTAGGTATTTTATTTAATTAATTTAATGATAGTATAGTGTTAGGTTTAATTGTAACTTAGGTTAGGATTTATTTTGCAGGTAATTTTGTAATTATTTTAACTAGGTAACTATTAAATAGTTCTTAACTATTTAATAGCTATTGTACCTGGTTAAAATAATTACAAAGTTGCCTGTAAAATAAATATTAATCCTAAAATAGCTACAATGTAATTATAATTGATATTGTAGCTATATTAGGGTTTATTTTACAGGTAAGTATTTAGCTTTAAATAGGAATAATTTATTTAATAAGAGTTAATTTATTTTGTTAGATTAAAATTATATTTAACTTAGGGGGGTGTTAGTGTTAGGGTTAGACTTAGCTTTAGGGGTTAATACATTTATTAGAATAGCGGTGAGCTCCGGTTGGCAGATTAGGGGTTAATGTTTGAAGTTAGGTGTCAGCGATGTTAGGGAGGGCAGATTAGGGGTAAATACTATTTATTATAGGGTTAGTGAGGCGGATTAGGGGTTAATAACTTTATTATAGTAGCGGTGCGGTCCGCTCGGCAGATTAGGGGTTAATAAGTGTAGGCAGGTGGAGGCGACGTTGTGGGAGGCAGATTAGGGGTTAATAAATATAATATAGAGGTCGGCGGTGTTAGGGGCAGCAGATTAGGGGTACATAAGGATAATGTAAGTAGCGGCGGTTTACGGAGCGGCAGATTAGGGGTTAAAAATAATATGCAGGGGTCAGCGATAGCGGGGGCGGCAGATTAGGGGTTAATAAGTGTAAGGTTAGGGGTGTTTAGACTCGGGGTACATGTTAGGGTGTTAGGTGCAGACTTAGGAAGTGTTTACGCATAGCAAACAATGGGGCTGCGTTAGGAGCTGAACGCGGCTTTTTTGCAGGTGTTAGGTTTTTTTTCAGCTCAAACAGCCCCATTGTTTCTTATGGGGGAATCGTGCACGAGCACGTTTTTGAGGCTGGCCGGGTCCGTAAGCAACTCTGGTATTGAGAGTTGAAGCTGCGTCAAATATGCTCTACGCTCCTTTTTTGGAGCCTAACGCAGCCTTTATGTGGACTCTCAATACCAGAGTTATTTTTATGGTGCGGCCAGAAAAAAGCCGGCGTTAGCTACGCGGGTCCTTACCGACAAAACTCTAAATCTAGCCGTTACTTAATTGTACTACTTTTATTACATTTACTTTGTTCTCTTAATTATCATTTGTTTAAAAGCATATGTACATATCCTAAGTAGCAGCAAAGCACTACTGGCTGCTACACACATATTCCTTTTGTCATTGGCTCACCATATGTGTTCAGCTAGCTCCCGATAGTGTGTTGCTGATTTTAATATTTATTGAATCCCTTTAACTTCAGTCCCAAATATCTTAGAAACGCTTGCCCACATCAGCCAGCAAAATAGACCCATGTCACTGTTATATACCCTTATCAGACCCCAAATCAGATCCATCCCCTGTACCTCTAAGCTATTTCCTCAAATTAGACACACAGATCATTCACAAGATCTTGACTGTAGCCCCTATATCAGACCCATGGCCTTGTATACTGTGCTAGTCATATACTCACATCAGATCAGACCCATGGCAGTGTATACTGTGCTAATCATATACTCACATAAGATCAGGCCCATTGCCCTGTATACTGTGCTAGTCATATACTCACATCAGACCCGACCCATGGCCCTGTATACTGTGATAATCATATACTCACATCAGACCAGACCCATTGCCCTGTATACTGTGCTAGTCATATACTCACATCAGATCAGACCCGACCCATGGCCCTGTATACTGTGATAATCATATACTCACATTAGATCAGACCCATGGCCCTGTATACTGTGCTAGTCATATACTCACATTAGATCAGACCCATTGCCCTGTTTACTGTGCTAGTCATATACTCACATCAAATCAGACCCATTGCCCTGTATACTGTGCTAGTCATATACTCACATCAGATCAGACCCATGGCCCTGTATACTGTGCTAGTCATATACTCACATCAGATCAGACCCATTGCCGTGTATACTGTGCTAGTCATATACTCACATCAGATCAGATTCATGGCCCTGTATACTGTGCTAGTCATATACTCACATCAGATCAGACCCATGGTTCTGTATACTGTGCTAGTCATATACTCACATCAGATCAGACCCATTGCCCTGTATACTGTGCTAGTCATATGCTCACATCAGATCAGGCTCATTGCCCTGTATACTGTGCTAGTCATATACTCACATCAGATCAGACCCATGGTTCTGTATACTGTGCTAGTCATATACTCACATCAGATCAGACCCATTGCCCTGTATACTGTGCTAGTCATATACTCACATCAGATCAGACCCATTGCCCTGTTTACTGTGCTAGTCATATACTCACATCAAATCAGACCCATTGCCCTGTATACTGTGCTAGTCATATACTCACATCAGATCAGACCCATGGCCCTGTATACTGTGCTAGTCATATACTCACATCAGATCAGACCCATTGCCGTGTATACTGTGCTAGTCATATACTCACATCAGATCAGATTCATGGCCCTGTATACTGTGCTAGTCATATACTCACATCAGATCAGACCCATGGTTCTGTATACTGTGCTAGTCATATACTCACATCAGATCAGACCCATGGTTCTGTATACTGTGCTAATCATATACTCACATCAGATCAGACCCATTGCCCTGTATACTGTGCTAGTCATATGCTCACATCAGATCAGGCTCATTGCCCTGTATACTGTGCTAGTCATATACTCACATCAGATCAGACCCATGGTTCTGTATACTGTGCTAGTCATATACTCACATCAGATCAGACCCATTGCCCTGTATACTGTGCTAGTCATATACTCACATCAGATCAGACTCATTGCCCTGTATACTGTGCTAGTCATATGCTCACATCAGATCAGGCTCATTGCCCTGTATACTGTGCTAGTCATATACTCACATCAGATCAGACCCATGGTTCTGTATACTGTGCTAGTCATATACTCACATCAGATCAGACCCATTGCCCTGTATACTGTGCTAGTCATATACTTGCATCAGATCAGACCCATGGTTCTGTATACTGTGCTAGTCATATACTCACATCAGATCAGACCCATGGCCGTGTATACTGTGCTAGTCATATACTCACATCAGATGAGACCCATGGTTCTGTATACTGTGCTAGTCATATACTCACATTAGATCAGACCCATGGCCGTGTATACTGTGCTAGTCATATGCTCACATCAGATCAGACTCATGGTTCTGTATACTGTGCTAGTCATATACTCACATCAGATCAGACCCATGGTTCTGTATACTGTGCTAGTCATATACTCACATCAGATCAGACCCATGGCCGTGTATACTGTGCTAGTCATATACTCACATCAGATCAGACTCATTGCCCTGTATACTGTGCTAGTCATATGCTCACATCAGATCAGGCTCATTGCCCTGTATACTGTGCTAGTCATATACTCACATCAGATCAGACCCATGGTTCTGTATACTGTGCTAGTCATATACTCACATCAGATCAGACCCATTGCCCTGTATACTGTG
This sequence comes from Bombina bombina, assembly GCF_027579735.1. Classification (NCBI taxonomy): domain Eukaryota; kingdom Metazoa; phylum Chordata; class Amphibia; order Anura; family Bombinatoridae; genus Bombina; species Bombina bombina. The sequence goes on along the minus strand of NC_069505.1, from coordinate 300,342,141 downwards.
CTAGTCATATACTTGCATCAGATCAGACCCATGGTTCTGTATACTGTGCTAGTCATATACTCACATCAGATCAGACCCATGGCCGTGTATACTGTGCTAGTCATATACTCATATCAGATCAGACCCATGGTTCTGTATACTGTGCTAGTCATATACTCACATTAGATCAGACCCATGGCCGTGTATACTGTGCTAGTCATATGCTCACATCAGATCAGACTCATGGTTCTGTATACTGTGCTAGTCATATACTCACATCAGATCAGACCCATGGTTCTGTATACTGTGCTAGTCATATACTCACATCAGATCAGACCCATGGCCGTGTATACTGTGCTAGTCATATACTCACATCAGATCAGACCCATGGTTCTGTATACTGTGCTAGTCATATACTCACATTAGATCAGACCCATGGCCATGTATACTGTGCTAGTCATATACTCACATCAGATCAGACTCATGGTTCTGTATACTGTGCTAGTCATATACTCACATCAGATCAGACCCATGGTTCTGTATACTGTGCTAGTCATATACTCACATCAGATCAGACCCATGGCCGTGTATACTGTGCTAGTCATATACTCACATCAGATCAGACCCATGGTTCTGTATACTGTGCTAGTCATATACTCACATTAGATCAGACCCATGGCCGTGTATACTGTGCTAGTCATATGCTCACATCAGATCAGACCCATGGTTTTGTATACTGTGCTAGTCATATACTCACATCAGATCAGACCCATGGCCCTGTATACTGTGCTAGTCATATACTCACATCAGATCAGACCCATGGCCGTGTATACTGTGCTAGTCATATACTCACATCAGATCAGACCCATTGCCCTGCATACTGTGCTAGTCATATACACACATCAGATCAGAGACATTTCCCTGTATACTGTGCTAGTCATATACTCACATCAGATCAGACCCATTGCCCTGTATACTGTGCTAGTCATATACTCACATCAGATCAGACCCATTGCCCTGTATACTGTGCTAGTCATATACTCACATCAGGTCAGACCCATGGCCCTGTATACTGTGCTAGTCATATGCTCACATCAGATCAGACCCATGGCCCTGTATACTGTGCTAGTCATATACTCACATCAGATCAGACCCATGGCCCTGTATTCTGTGCTAGTCATATAATCACATCAGATCAGACCCATGGCTCTATATACTGTGCTAGTCATATACTCACATCAGATCAGAGACATTGCCCTGTATACTGTGCTAGTCATATACTCACATCAGATCAGAGACATTGCCCTGTATACTGTGCTAGTAATATACTCACATCAGATCAGACCCATGGTCCTGTATATTCTAGTCTCATGAAAATTTTACAAATGCATATACATATATATTGTGAACTTTTGCACATTAAGAGATGGTGCCTCAGAAAGTGTGCATATACAAAGATTGTGCCGTACATTTTTATAATGGAAGTGAATTGTTATTGTTTTTTTTTTTATTATTGTGTGTTCTATCTTAAAGGGACACTGAACCCAATTTTTTCTTCCATGATTCAGATGGAGCATGCAATTTTAAGCAACTTTCTAATTTACTCCTATTATCATTTTTTCTTTGTTCTCTTGCTATCTTTATTTGAAAATAATTCACCTAAGCTTTTTTTTTGTTGGTTCAAAACTCTGGACAGCACTTTTTAATTGGTTGATGAATTTATCCACCAATCAGCAAGAACAACCCAGGTTGTTCACCAAAAATGGACTGGCATCTAAACTTAGATTCTTGCATTTCAAATAAAGATAGCAAGATAATGAAGAAAATTTGATAATAGGAGTATATTAGAAAGTTGCTTCAAATTTCATACTCTATCTAAATCACGACATAACTTTTTTTGATTCAGTGTCCCTTTAATCATGAGTTAACCCCTTAATGACCACAGCACCTTTCCATTTTCTGTCCATTTGGGACCAAGGCTATTTTTAAATTTTTGCGGTGTTTGTGTTTAGCTGTAATTTTCCTCTTACTCATTTACTTTACCCACACATATTATATACCGTTTTTCTCGCCATTAAATGGACTTTATAAAGATATAATTATTTTCATCATATCTTAATTTACTATAAAAACAATTATATAAAATATGAGGAAAAAAATGAAAAAAAACACACTTTTTCTAACTTTGACCCCCAAAATCTGTTACACATCTACAACCAACAAAAAACACCCATGCTAAATAGTTTCCAAATTTTGTCCTGAGTTTAGAAATACCCAATGTTTACATGTTCTTTGCTTTTTTTGCAAGTTATAGGGCAATAAATATAAGTAGCACTTTGCTATTTCCAAACCACCTTTTTTCAAAATTAGCACTAGTTACATTGGGACACTGATATCTTTCAGGAATCCTTGAATATCCCTTGACCTGTATATTTTTTTTTTTAGAAGACATCCAAAAATATTGATCTAGGCCCATTTTGGTATATTTCAAGCCACGATTTCACCGCCAAATGAGATCAAATAAAAAAAATGTTCACTTTTTCACAAATCTTTTCACAAACTTTAGGTTTTGTCACTGAAATTATTTACAAACAACTTGTGCAATTATGGCATAAATGGTTGTAAATGCTTCTCTAGGATCCACTTTGTTCAGAAATAGCAGACATATATGGTTTTGGCGTTAATTTTTGGTAATTAGAAGGTCGCTAAATGCCACTGCGCACCACACGTGTATTATGCCCAGCAGTGAAGGGGTTAATTAGGGAGCATGTAGGGAGCTTGTAGGGTTAATTTTGGCTTTAGTGTAGTGTAGTAGACAACTCCAAGTATTGATCTAGGCCCATTTTGGTATATATTTTATGTCACCATTTCACCGCCAAATGCGATCAAATAAAAAAAAAACGTTAAATTTTTCACAATTTTCGGTTTCTCACTGAAATTATTTACAAACAGCTTGTGCAATTATGGCACAATGGTTGTAAATGCTTCTCTGGGATCTCCTTTGTTCAGAAATAGCAGACATATATGGCTTTGGCGTTGCTTTTTGGTAATTAGAAGGCTGCTAAATGCCGCTGCGCATCACACGTGTATTATGGCTAGCAATGAAGGGGTTAATTAGGTAGCTTGTAGGGAGCTTGCAGGGTTAATTTTAGCTTTAGTGTAGAGATCAGCCTCCCACCTGACACATCCCAACCCCCTGATCCCTCCCAAACAGCGCTCTTCCCTCCCCCACCCCACAATTGTCCCCGCCATGTTAAGTACTTGCAGAAAGTCTGCCAGTAGTAAAATAAAAACTATGTTTGATTTTTTTTAAGCATATTAACATATGCTGCTCTTTAGGATCCCCCCTTAGCCCCCAACCTCCCTGATCCCCCCCAAACAGCTCCCTAACCCTCCCCCTCTAACTTATTGGTAGCCATCTTGGGTACTGGCAGCTGTCTGCCAGTACTCAGTTTACAATAAAATATTTTTTTTAATATTTTTTCTGTAGTGTAGCTTGCCCCCCCCCAAGACCAACCCCCCACCCCCTCCCAGATTCCTTAGATCATGTTTATTATATTTTATATCCTCCTCTCTGCCACTTTTTCTTCAATATTTTTCTGCAGTGTAGCGGTTCCCTCCTGCTCCCTACCAGTGCACGCACCCGCCCCTGCCCCCGCCCCCGTGCATGTGTGCGCGTTCGTGTTCTCCCCCAGCAACCCCGCCCATGATCCCGCCCCCCTCTGCATCAAAGAAGGCATCTATGGCCGCCCACCCGCCTCCCACGCAGGCTCCCACCCACCGATTGCGGCCATCGATGGCCGAAGGATGAAAGGCTGAGTGGACCTCACCGTGGATCGAACCTGCAACCCTTGGGTTGCTACAGAGCTCAGCCACTGTGCATTAGCATGCTGAGCAAATAAGCAAAATAAAGTTTATTTGTATTAAAGTTGATGCAGGAACACACTTTAAAAAAGGCTGGGGTCTAATCCCCCACTAGGTTAATTTATTCTTGTTTACATAGCTTTTCTATAGCATTAGTGCAGTATTTAAATATTTAGTATATGTTGAGTTTTGAACCAAAAAAAAACAAAAGAAAAAACACAGCAATTTCAAATGTCAAAACAAAGGTAAATTAGCTATCTGTAAACAATGTAAAACAACCCATTGGGTAAAATGGATAACTGGAAACACATTATGGGAGACAATGTTTACAGAACACTGTCCCTTTTAGTGTCCATTATTATTATTATTATTATTTATTTGACTGGGCCAGTTAAAGGGACAGTCTATTCAAAATTAAACTTTCATGATTCAGACAGAGCATGTAATTTTAAGCAACTTTGTAATTTACTCCTATTATCAATTGTTTTCGTTCTCTTGCTATCTTTATTTGAATGTAAGCTTAGAAGCTGGCCCATTTTTGGTTCAGCACCTGGGTAGCGCTTGCTGATTGGTGGATATATTTAGACACCAATCAGAAAGCACTACCCAGGTACTGGACCAAAAATGGGCTAGCTCCTATGCTTATATTTTTGCTTGTTCAAATAAAGATAACAAGAGAATAAAGAAAAATTGATAATAGGAGTAAATTAGAAAGTTGTTTAAAATTGCCTGCTCTATCTGAATCATGAAAGTTTAATTTTGACTAGACTATCCCTTTAAATACAGGATACCTGACAGTAAAAAAACATGGGTAGCACACAGAGAAGTGTGTTTCCCAAAGATGTGTTTGAACCAGGATCATATATGTATCCAGTTTACCAACTAATTCATCTCAAATGTGCTGAATACATAATTTACTATTAAATTGTTTTAATAAACTGTAAAAAAATAAGCTGAGTGCTGCTTAGTGGCTGGGCATGGTCATATTATTAGGGTAGATATGTGGCACAGCTTACCTAGGCTCTATTCTGCATCCTGGATGAGACTACTGACATTGATTGAGAGGGATCAGTGCAGGGACATAGCTGTGATCTGGACCCTCCCTCTCTACCCTGTCATTCCCCCTGCCCCCTCCCTCTCCCTTCTACCCCCCCCTTTCCCTGTCTCTCCCCTCCCCCTCTCCTGGATTAGATACGTGGTGCTGAGCTGTAGCTTCCCGGTCTGTGTGCACCATGAGCCGGGTTCCTTGTACCACTGACAGGGGGTCCCTTGCACCATGAGGACCCACTGTAAGCTCCTAGTCAGTCTGATCTGTCTGGGGGTCTTCCTGGTGCTCTATCTTTTACTGGGACAGCCAGAGGGACCCCATGCCAGAAGTACCTACAGATCCCCTGCGCCTGCCCCCTCAGGACATGGGGACCCTCATCCCCCCACTCAGGGGACCTTCCGGGAAATACAGAACCCCAAGCCCAGGAGGAATCCACTGCTGAAGAAAAAGAGGGGTGAAGGAAAGCCCCATATTCGGTAGGAACTGCTGCTAACAAATGATCATTTAATTACATTTGCTACAATATATTTTGGTGCAGAATATCAGGTACAGTTTCAAACCAATTACTGCCAGTGCTATTTAAATATGTTTTGCCAGTAGCCATTGAAATGCGGATGTGTTTTGTGTTTCTTAGTTTTGTTATTTTCATTATAGTGACTTTTTTTTTGTCTTATAAAAGTACATTTTCCAGTGCATGCAGCTTTATTAACTGTACTTACAACTTATGTTTAGTTTTCTAAAGTCAGATTTAGAGAACAGGATGCTGGAGAAGAATTGTAACTTAGTTATATTTATATAATTCAATGACAAACAGAAACCAAGAGTATTTATTCCTTATAATAACCTAATGTCTCTAGTGTTCCTTTGACCATATATAAAATATAAAAATGATTTTTACTGACAAATATCTGTCATTGTAGTAAAACAAACATTTTACCTCTCTTGTAAACATTGATGAAATACTGACATTGTGAGAAAATAAAATAGGGCAATAAATACAATTTACTTACAGAGATGCTATTTAAAGGGACATGAAATTAAAATTATTTTTTTATTGATTCAGATACTATTTACTGCAAATACTATTATGCTGATTAAAAAATACAGTATACTTTACATGGCCATAATAGTTGAAAAATGATATTACTAATGTATTAGAGCATGTCATTTTAAGGCCATCTGCCTTAAAGGGACATGAAACCCAAACATTTTCTTTCATGATTGAGATAGAGAATACAATTTTAAACAACTTTCCAATTTACTACTATTATCTAATCTGTTTTATTCTCTTGGTATCATTTGTTGAAGGAGCAGCTATGCACTACTGGTTTCTAACTGAACACATGGGTGAGCCAATGACAATCAGTATATATATGCAGCCATTAATCAACAGCTAGAACCTAGGTTCTCTGCTGATCCTGAGCTTGCCTAGATAAACCTTTCAGCAAAGGATAACACCTTTACTAATATATTTGGCATTTTGGTCATGTTCAAATTTTTTAGATTTGGGCTCCTCCAAATTTAGTTAGAGTTCACAAGGTTTTAAAGAGTGGTAGGTAGCAAGCTTCTATCATGAACAAGATCAGTATTTTTATATTTCTATATACATATATTTATTACCTGCTGGAGGGTATTCAATTGTTTACAAAATATTGTTTACCTTTATTTTGTCTTTTTGAAAAAGCTGCTTTTGTCTGTTTAACATATAAATACTGCAGTATTCTCTATAGAAAAGCTATGTAAAGAAAAGGCAGCGACAGTTTGTAATTCTATTAACTCTATGTTAAAAAATATATATTTTGCATTTTTATCTAGTGCTCTTTTATGTACATGACAGATACATTTGAAGTACAATTTTCCTTTAAAGGGACACTAAACACAAATTGTAAACTACATGATTATACCCTTCATATACAAGAATAATTTTGCATTTAAAACTGCAGCTTTATTTTGTCAAATGAGTAAATTGTTTTAGGTTTATACTTTTCACTGATTTCCCTGTCCCCCAGAAGAACCCTTGCTAACCAATCACAAACTAATATTCAGATTTAGCACAAACTCTGTTTGTACATGTGCAGACTGGGGTAGCCTGCACTCTTGTATTAATGTGATAGTAAATCCTAGTGTTTGTGAAACGCTAGGATTTACCATTGGAACAAATAAAGTTCCTTTATTTGTTTGAAGCATTCGCAGCACAAAGCTCCTCAGGCAGCCCATGGCAGAACGCTATTTTGCTGTGAGGTGACGTTTCCACCTGTTAGCCAATAGCCGTAAGGGCCAGCTGGCACCAAACCAAATTTATTTTAAGTATTAACTCAAGCCTCCTTGCGAGAAAGTGAAGCAAACACATTTTGTAGATGTATTTCATAACTAAAGGCAGCAAAATAAATAATGAATGTATATTGCAATAATAAAACATTTATGCAATGTCAAATTTAAAGTGATTGTAACCTTAAATGAATAAGTGCCCGGTATCTAAAACTACTAATCTTAAAGTTATAGTCAATCCTAGCGTTGTACAAACGCTAGGATTAACTATGGAAACAAATAAAGGGGACTATCATTCATGAAGTATAAGATACTTCATGTAGAAAGCTCCTTTATTTGTTTCAACCGATCGCCGTTCTTAGCTCCTACAGCAGCCCACGGCTAAAAATTTTTTTGCTAAGAGGTGACGTTTTCACCTCTTAGCCAGTAGCCGTGCGGTAAATCCGGCTCCCATGGGCGCCAAGCCGGATTTACGACAACGGCTATTGGCTAAGAGGTGAAAACGTCACCTCTTAGCAGCCTATGGCTAAAAATATTTTTTGCTAAGAGGTGACGTTTTCACCTCTTAGCCAATAGCCGTTGCCGTAAATCTGGCTTGGCGCCCATGGGAGCCGGATTTACCGCACAGCTACTGGCTAAGAGGTGAAAACGTCACCTCTTAGCAAAAAATTTTTTAGCCGTGGGCTGCTGTAGGAGCTAAGAACGGCGATCGGTTGAAACAAATAAAGGAGCTTTCTACATGAAGTATCTTATACTTCATGAATGAAAGTCCCCTTTATTTGTTTCAAGAGTCAATCCTTGTGTTTTTACAACGCTAGGATTGACTTTCACTTTAAAAACGGGGGCACTTGTTTCATTCATTAAAGGGACACTAAACCCAATTTTTTTCTTTCATGATTCAGATAGAGCATGCAATTTTAAGCGACTTTATCATTTATTCCTATTATCAATTTTTCTTCATTCTCTTGCTATCTTTATTTGAAAAAGAAGGCATCTAAGCTAAGGAGCCAGTCAATTTTTGGTTTAGAACGCTGGGCAGCACTTGTTTATTGGTGATTGCATTTAGCCACCAATCGGCAAGCACATCCCAGGTTGTGAACCAAAAATGGGCCGGATTCTAAACTTACATTCTTGCATTTTAAATAAAGATAGCAAGAGAATGAAGAAAAATTGATAATAGGAGTACATTAGAAAGTTGCTTAAAATTGCATGCGCTATCTGAATCATGAGAGAAAAAAAATGGGTTCAGTGTCCCTTTAAACTTTACAATGAAGCTTCTTTTATAAAATACCTTTTTTATGGAAAACAGACCAGCCGCATCTCCTGCTGTAGTTAGCACAGCGATGACGAATCTGGCTTCCTCCACTCGTTGCGTGAACCCATGAGTTGGACACCAAAGGTTTTTAAGATTAGGTTTAAATACCGGGCACCTATTCATTAAACTTTACAATCACTTTAATGGTCCTTTAAGAAAGTCAGCTGGAAATCATGCATTTAAAGGGACAGTCAAGTCCAAAAAATCACAATAGGGCATGTCATTTTAAACAACTTTCCAATTTACTTTTATCACCAATTTTGCTTTGTTCTTTTGGTATTCTTAGTTGAAAGCTAAGCCTAGGTAAGCTCATATGCTAATTTCTTAGACCTTGAAGACTGCCTCTAATCTGAATGCATTTTGACCACTAGAGGACATTAGTTCATGTGTTTCATATAGATAACATTGAGCTCATGCACGTGAAGTTACCCTGGAGTGAGCACAGATTGGCTAAAATACAAGTCTGTCAAAAGAACTGAAATAAGGGGGCAGTTTCCCGAGGCTTAGATAGAAGATAATCACAGAGGGGAAAAGTGTATTATTATAACTGTGTTGGTTATGCAAAACTGGGTAATGGGTAATAAAGGGATTATCTTTCTTGTTAAACAACAAAAATTCTGGTGTTGACTGTCTCTTTACGTTAAAGTAATTGTAAAGTAAAAATTAAACGTGCAAAATTAAGCGTGCAATTTAAACAACTTTCCAATTTACTTGTATTATATCATTTGTTTTCTCTTGGTACTATTTATTGAAGAGAATACCTAGGTAAGGGAGCTTGCTGCTGATTGGTGGCAGCAAATATATTCCTGTTTAAAACTGCATGTCCAATCCAAATCATGAAAGTTTAATTTTGATTTAATAAAAATATAACTTCCACAGTTTAGTTGTGTTACCAAATTTGTTTTGTTTTCTTGCTATTCTATGTTGAATAGTAAACCTAGGTATGCTGAGATACAGCAATTCACGACTGGAAGCTGAACACATATGATGAGCCAATGACAAGAGGCATATATATTTAGCCACCAATCACAATCTAGCTCCCATTAGTGCATTGTCGCTTTTGAGTTTACACCAACAAAAGATATTAAAAGGACAGTCTACTCCAGAATTTTTATTGTTTAAAAATAGATAATATACCCATTCCCCAGTTTTACGTAACCAACACTGTTATATTAATATACTTTTTACCTCTGTGATTACCTTATATCTAGGCCACTGCAGACTGCCCCCTTATTTCAGTTCTTTTGACAAACTTGTATTTTAGCCCATCAGTGCTGACTCCTAGGTAACTCTACTGGCTTAGAAATTAACATATGACCTTACCAACGTTTAGCTTTCAACTAAGAATACCAAGAGAACAAAGCAAATTTGATGATAAAAGTAAATTGGAAAGTTGTTTAAAATTGCTTGCCCTATCTGAATCATGAAAGTTTAATTTTGACTAGACTGTCTCTTTATGCAAATTTGATGATAAAAGTACATTGGAAAATTGTTTAAAATAGCATGTTCTGTCCGAGTCATGAAAATTTAATTTTGTAGTTACTATCTCATTAATGTATTGTCCCCATACCCCTTAAATTCTTTAAATTAACATTCTAGTATACAAATAAAATGCTGTATTTTGCTAGAACTTTTTTTTTTTTTTTTTACACAAATTAGTTTTACTATGCGCTTAACCCATGCATAGGGATGAATATGTAACTAGAACCAGTACAGATGGATGCAGTTGCTGGGAAAATCAGAAAGAGATATATGCAATATGCTATGCTATGTGGAAGAAATGGGTTGTTCCTGGATTGGAATTTATATTAAAGGGACAGTCAACACCACAATTGTTATTGTTTAAAAAGATAGATAAAGCCTTTACTACCCATTCCCAAGTTTTGCACAACCAACATTGTTATATTAATATACTTTATAACATTTAAACCTCTAAATTTCTGCCTTTTTCTAAGCCACTACAGACAGCCTCTTATCACATGCTTTTCACAAGACACTACTAATTCATGTGGTCCATATAGATAACATTGTGCTCTCTCCCATGGTGTTGTGCATGACACTGCACTAATTGGCTAAAATGCAAGTCAAAAGATAATAAATAAATAAATAGCGATGTGATCAGTGGGCTGTCAAAAGAGGCTTAGATAAAAGGTAATCACAGAGGTAAAAAGTATATTAATATAACTATTATGCAAAAGTGGAGAATAGATAATAAAGGGATTATCTATCTTTTTAAACAATAACAATTTTGGGGTTGACTGTTCCTTTAAGAGATTTTGTTTAAAAATAAAATAGACAGTAGAATATCTATTTAGTTTACCAATTATTGTTACTTATCTACTATGAAAAACTCTAGTTTTATGAATTTGGTCTTTGGCAATAGAAAATAACCTATAACACAAACCATTGTTACTAAATAATATTTACATTTTGTATATTAAATTGCATAATTCCCTGATTTAGCTGGCAGCTATATACAGTTACATAACTTTTCTTACATGTGACGCAGATCGGAAGGTTTTGCCACGTCAGGCAGACTTTACAATTCAAATGCGGTTATGTTATCATTCCTTAGTGATCTGTTACATTATGTAACTTGCAAAGTAGTTGTGTTTCCAATTAATTGTACTATTTTATAATGCTGTGAAGAAACAGATTTTTAAAGACACATACATTTTTTATAATATAAGCATTTTGATGAGGCACGTATATCTGATTTTATTTCTTCAAAATAAACTCAAATAGGGTTGCAATGTTTTCACTGTTTTTTAAACTTTTTTTAAAAAAAAAAAAAGGTTTCACTTTAAAGGAAAAGTAAACTTACGTGTACTTCAAAGCCCCAAATCAAAGTACATGCAAAATTAACTTTAATTCATGATTTTTAGTATTTATTTAGTATTTAACTTATAATTGTACCTCTCAATCCGCTATGTCACTCTGCCTGGATATTACATTTTTTTTATTTTGATATGACGAAAATCGTCTTCATGATCCTCATTGGTCCCCCAGTGGCGTCCCAACATACTAACTACACGCCCCCAACTTAAACTACGCATGCGTGTCTCATTGAATCTCCTGCCTGTATAGATGCTCGTTCATGAGACACGCATGCGCATTGATGGCACAGGAACAGATTATACGATCTCTGCTACGATACTATGTATCACAACAGAGATCGTATTTTAACGCATGCGCAATACAGGATGCTTCAAAAGGAGAACACATGGATGACCACATAAGAGCGGATGGGACCGCTCTTACTTCTGAAATAGACAAACCAGGAAATGAACGGGTGGGCGGAGGATCAGTAATTACGGTATGTCTTAATAATAAATATTAAAAAAAAACAACAATGGATTTTTTTAAAAAACTTACGGCTAGATTTAGAGTTTTGTCGGTAACGACCCGCGTATCTAACGCTGGCTTTTTTTCCCCCGCACCTTTTAAATACCGCTGGTATTTAGAGTTCACAGAAGGGCTGCGTTAGGCTCCAAAAAGGGAGCGTATAGCATATTTACCGCCACTGCAACTCTCAATACCAGCGGTGCTTACGGACGCGGCCAGCTTCAAAAACGTGCTCGTGCACGATTCCCCCATAGAAAACAATGGGGCATTTTGAGCTGACCCCTGCATATTTTTTTTAACCCCTAATCTGCCGCTCCGTACACCGCCGCAACCTACGTTATCCCTATGAACCCCTAATCTGCCGCCCCCAACGTCGCCTCCACCTACCTACACTTATTAACCCCTAATCTGCCGACCGGACCCCACCGCTACTATAATAAAGTTATTAACCCCTAATCCGCCTCACTCCCGCCTCAATAACCCTATAATAAATAGTATTAACCCCTAATCTGCCCTCCCTAACATCACCGACACCTAACTTCAAGTATTAACCCCTAATCTGCCGACCGGACCTCGCCGCTACTATAATAAAGTTATTAACCCCTAAAGCTAAGTCTAACCTTAACACTAACACCCCCCTAAGTTAAATATAATTTAAATCTAATTAAATAAATTAACTCTTATTAAATAAATTATTCCTATTTAAAGCTAAATACTTACCTGTAAAATAAACCCTAATATAGCTACAATATAAATTATAATTATATTGTAGCTATTTTAGGATTTATTTTTATTTTACAGGCAACTTTCAATTTATTTTAACTAGGTACAATAGCTATTAAATAGTTATTAACTATTTAATAGCTACCTAGCTAAAATAAAGAGAAATTTACCTGTAAAATAAAAACTAACCTAAGTTACAATTACACCTAACACTACACTATACTTAAATAAATTATTCCTATTTAAAACTAAATACTTACCTGTAAAATAAACCCTAAGATAGCTACAATGTAATTAATAATTACATTGTAGCTATTTTAGGATTTATATTTATTTTACAGGTAACTTTGTATTTATTTTAGCTAGTTAGAATAGTTATTAAATAGTTATTAACTATTTAATAACTACCTAGATAAAAGAAATACAAAATTACCTGTAAAATAAATCCTAACCTAAGTTACAGTTAAACCTAACACTACACTATCATTAAATTAATTAAATAAATTAACTACAAATAACTACAATTAAATACAATTACATAAACTAACTAAAGTACAAAAAATAAAAAAAATAAGTTACAAACATTTTAAAAATATTACAATTTTAAGCTAATTACACCTAATCTAAGCCCCCTAATAAAATAACAAAGCCCCCCAAAATAAAGAAATGCCCTACCCTATTCTAAATTAAAAAAGTTCAAAGCTCTTTTACCTTACCAGCCCTTAAAAGGGCCTTTTGCGGGGCATGCCTCAAAGAAAACTGCTCTTTTGCCTGTAAAAGAAAAATACAACCCCCCCCCAACATTAAAACCCACCACCCACATACCCCTAATCTAACCCAAACCCCCCTTAAATAAACCTAACACTACCCCCCTGAAGATCATCCTACCTTGAGTTGTCTTCAGCCAGCCGACCCATCGATGGAACCGAAGAGGAGATCCGGAGCGGCAGAAGTGATCCTCCAAGGGGCGCTGAAGAAGTCTTCCATTCGATGAAGTCATCATCCAGGCGGCGCTGAAGAAATCTTACATCCGGGCGATGTCATCTTCCAAGCGGCGCTGAAAAAGTCTTCCATCCGGGCGATGTCATCTTCCAAGCGGGGTCTTCAATCTTCTTCTTCAGGATCCATCTTCATTCCGCCGACGCGGAACATCCTTCTTCTCCGACGGACTACCGACGAATGAAGGCTCCTTTAAGGGACGTCATCCAAGATGGCGTCCCTCGAATTCCGATTGGCTGATAGGATTCTATCAGCCATTCGGAATTAAGGTGGAAAATTCTAATTGGCTGATGGAATCAGCCAATCAGATTGAAGTTCAATCCAATTGGCTGATCCAATCAGCCAATCAGATTGAGCTCACATTCTATTGGCTGTTCCGATCAGCCAATAGAATGCAAGCTCAATCTGATTGGCTGATTGGATCAGCCAATCGGATTGAACTTCAATCTGATTGGCTGATTCAATCAGCCAATCAGATTTTTCCTACCTTAATTCCGATTGGCTGATAGGATTCTATCAGCCAATCGGAATTCGAGGGACACCATCTTGGATGACGTCCCTTAAAGGAGCCTTCATTCGTCGGTAGTCCGTCGGGGAAGAAGGATGTTCCGCGTCGGCGGAATGAAGATGGATCCTGAAGAAGAAGATTGAAAACCCCGCTTGGAAGATGACATCGCCCGGATGGAAGACTTCTTCAGCGCCGCCTGGATGATGACTTCATCGGATGGAAAACTTCTTCAGCGCCCCTTGGAGCATCACTTCTGCCGCTCCGGATCTCCTCTTCGGTTCCATCGGTGGGTCGGCTGGCTGAAGACAACTCAAGGTAGGATGATCTTCAGGGGGGTAGTGTTAGGTTTATTTAAGGGGGGTTTGGGTTAGATTAGGGGTATGTGGGTGGTGGGTTTTAATGTTGGGGGGGGTTGTATTTTTCTTTTACAGGCAAAAGAGCAGTTTACTTTGGGGCATGCCCCGCAAAAGGCCCTTTTAAGGGCTGGTAAGGTAAAAGAGCTTTGAACTTTTTTAATTTAGAATAGAATTTTTTTATTTTGGGGGGCTTTGTTATTTTATTAGGGGGCTTAGATTAGGTGTAATTAGCTTAAAATTGTTGTAATATTTTTAAAATGTTTGTAACTTATTTTTTTTATTTTTTGTACTTTAGTTAGTTTATGTAATTGTATTTAATTGTAGTTATTTGTAGTTAATTTATTTAATTAATTTAATGATAGTGTAGTGTTAGGTTTAATATTTCTTAGGTTAGGATTTAGTTTACAGGTAATTTTGTATTTCTTTTAGCTAGGTAGTTATTAAATAGTTAATAACTATTTAATAACTATTCTAACTAGCTAAAATAAATACAAAGTTACCTGTAAAATAAATATAAATCCTAAAATAGCTACAATGTAATTATTAATTACATTGTAGCTATCTTAGGGTTTATTTTACAGGTAAGTATTTAGTTTTAAATAGGAATAATTTATTTAAGTATAGTGTAGTGTTAGGTGTAATTGTAACTTAGGTTAGTTTTTTATTTTACAGGTAAATTTCTCTTTATTTTAGCTAGGTAGCTATTAAATAGTTAATAACTATTTAATAGCTATTGTACCTAGTTAAAATAAATTGAAAGTTGCCTGTAAAATAAAAATAAATCCTAAGATAGCTACAATATAATTATTATTTATATTGTAGCTATATTAGGGTTTATTTTACATGTAAGTATTTAGCTTTAAATCGGAATAATTTATTTAATAAGAGTTAATTTATTTCTTTAGATTTAAATTATATTTAATTTAGGGGGGTGTTAGTGTTAAGGTTAGACTTAGCTTTAGGGGTTAATAACTTTATTATAGTAGCGGCGAGGTCCAGTCGACAGATTAGGGGTTAATACTTGAAGTTAGGTGTCGGCGATGTTAGGGAGGGCAGATTAGGGGTTAATACTATTTATTATAGGGTTATTGAGGCGGGAGTGAGGCGGATTAGGGGTTAATAACTTTATTATAGTAGCGGTGAGGTCCGGTCTGCAGATTAGGGGTTAATATTTGTAGGTAGGTGGAGGCGACGTTGGGGGCGGCAGATTAGGGGTTACTAAATATAATATAGGGGTCGGCGGTGTTAGGGGCAGCAGATTAGGGGTACATAGGGATAACGTAGGTGGCGGCGGTGTGCGGTCGGCAGATTAGGGGTTAAAAAATTTTAATAGAGTGGCGGCGATGTGGGGGGACCTCGGTTTAGGGGTACATAGGTAGTTTATGGGTGTTAGTGTACGTTAGAGCACAGTAGTTAAGAGCTTTATGAATCGGCGTTAGCCCAGAAAGACTTTTTTCTGCGGCTGGAGTTTTGTCGTTAGATTTCTAACGCTCACTTCAGCCAAAACTCTAAATACCGGCGTTAGAAAGATCCCATTGAAAAGATAGGATACGCAAATGGCGTAGGGGGATCTGCGGTATGGAAAAGTCGCGGCTGGAAAGTGAGCGTTAGACCCTTTCCTGACTTACTTTAAACACCAGCAGTAGCCCAAAACCAGCGTTAGGAGCCTCTAACGCTGGTTTTGACGGCTAACGCCAAACTCTAAATCTAACCGTTAGCGACTACATACAGGGTGATAATATGGATCAATGGCATTAAAGGGACACTGAACCCAAATTTTCTTCTTTCGTGATTCAGATAGAGCATGCAATTTTAAACAACTTTCTAATTTACTCCTATTATCAATTTTTCTTCATTCTCTTGCTTTCTTTATCTGAAAAAGAAGGCATCTAAGCAATTTTTTTTGGTTCAGACCATGGAAAGCACTTGTTTATTTGTGGGTGAATTTACCCACCAATCAGCAAGAACAACACAGTGTGTTCACCAAAAATGGGCCAGCATCTAAACTTACTTTCTTGCATTTCAAATAAAGATACCAAGAGAATAAAAATAATTTGATAATAGGAGTAAATTAGAAAGTTGCTTATAATGGCATGCTCTATCTGAATCACGATAAAAAAAATTGGGTTCAGTGTCCCTTTAAGGTCTTTGACCAAAATTTTCTTTCACGTTAAGACTGTTATATAAAATGTTTCATTATGCAGAATAATCCTGATAGGTTCATCAGCTGTGCTCTGCTCCATGAGTTGAAATGTTTGTGAAGAACTTTGCTATGTGTTTAACATCTACACTAATCTAGAAATTACTATATAAAATAGTTCTCATATTTTTTTATACATTTTTAGTCTATGTCAACTTATTGTTTAAGGACACCAAACCTAAAAATCTGCAATAATACAGTTTATTTATGAGGAGTTCTTGTTTAGTTTGATTTATTAATAGGGCCAGCACATGTGCACACATAGGGGCATATTTAACAATGTGCAAGCGGACATGATACGAAGTAGCGTATCATGTCCGCTGCACATCGCTGCCCAACGATAAATGCCGACAAGTATGTGGGTATAATATGAGCAGTGCTTTAGTAAATAATAATATTACACAGTACCTGGATGATGGAGTGATAGTAAGCACAGGATCGCAAACAATACTTACTAACTGCTTAAACTCTGTATGTACTGCGCCTTTCACCGTTAGGTCACTTGTGTCGAAACTCTGCCAGTACTAAAATAAAAGCTATATTTGGGCTTTTTTTTTTTAAAGAAAAGGCATATTTACATATGCTGCTCTGTAGGACCCCCCTTTAGCCCCCAACCTGACTGATCCCCCACCAAACAGCTCTCTAACTCTCCCCCTGTCTTAATGGCCGCCATCTTGGGTACTGGCAGCTGTCTGCCAGTACCCAGTTTAAAATAAAATTGCTTATATTTTTTCATTTTTTCCCCTTTTCTGTAGTGTAGCTCCCTGCCCCACCAAAGACCAACCCCCCACCCCCTCCAAGAAACATTCGATTTATATATTTTTTTAAATTAACATACCCTTTTCTCAAACTTTTCACACTTTGATTTTCTGTAGTGTAGCGTTCCCACCCGCTCCCGCCCCGTGCACGCGCCCGCCCGCCGCCCCCGTGCACGCGCGCGCGCCCGTGCGCGCCCCCATCGGCCCTGCCCCCGATCCCGCCCCCCTCTACATTACCCGGCCCATCGATGGCCGCCCACCCGCCTCCCAAGTCGGCTCCCACCCACCAACGATACCGGCCATCGATGTCCGGTGCAGAGAGGGCCACGGAGTGGCTCTCTCTGCATCGGATGGCCATCTAGCGTTATTGCAGGATGCCTCCATATCGAGGCATCACTGCAATAACCGGAAAGCAGCTGGAAGCGAGCAGGATCGCTTCCAGCTGCTTTCCACACCGAGGACGTGCAGGGTACGTCCTCAGGCGTTAACTGCCTTTTTTTTGAGGACGTACCCTGCACGTCCTCGGTCGTTAAGGGGTTAAACTTTCATAATTCAGATAGAGCAGCCATTTTAAACAACTTTCCAATTTACTTCCATTAACAAAATGTGCACAGTCTCTTTATATTTAAACTTTTTGAATCACCAGCTCCTACTGAGCATGTGCAAGAATAAGCGTGTATGCATTTGTGAATGGCTGATGGCTGTCACATGGTATGTGTATGCATTTGTGATTGGCTGATGGCTGTCACATGGTTCAGTGGGAGTGAAAAAAGACAATTTTTAAAATTGTCAGAAAAAAAATCTACTACTCATTTGAAGTTTAGACTAAGTGCTATTGCATTGTCTTGTTATCTTGCATTAGTTGATTATGCAAATCGACTGTGTTGACTGGTCCTTTAATATGCACAGTTTGTAGTGCTGCTATATATTTTTTATGTATCAGGTAAAATAAATATGTAACTCTTTATTTTTGGGTCGTTTATAGTTTCCATATAGAGCTACACAGCTATACCTCTTACACCCCTTTCCTCCTTTACCTTTAGCATTTAGGGGATTTTTAGGACTTGTAGGAGTTTGGTGATTAGGCTCTGCGCACACTTCTCATATTTTTAAATATGCCCCATAGTTTTAACATGAAATTTTGAGACTTCATAAAGCTAATTAAAATATCAGTTCATGTTTTCTTTGGAGTAAATGAATGAGAAACCGAGGACTGTTTATTTTTACACATGACAATCACACTGATAACAATCTGTAACTAATATTTTGGATACAATTTCTATCCAATTAATGAGTCATGTTGAATTCTACTTTGTATTATTAAAAACATTTATTTACAAACAGCACACACATATGTAAGAAAGAATTCATGAGTTACATTTGATTTTGATATAGTTATGCAATTAATGCAAACTAAAGCTGAGAGCTAACTTTTTTTGTCTCTAACCAAAATAAAGTGTCATCTGCATATCCTGATTTGCTTATCTTAGGGAAAACATTCCTTCTTTGTATACTCAGCCTTTGCCTGTTTGGCTAGATGGTTACTATTTGTTAACATTTGCACTTCTGTTGTAAAATGGATGTTGCCCTATAAGTAAGAGGATTTATGTAAGACAAGACAGCCTTTCAAGTAAGGGAAGTGAGTGATAGACTACAACAGAGCTATGTTAAATTATGCAAAAATAAACCCCACCTCTACTTTCCTGATTCTCTACCTGTGGCCACAATCTTTATAGGTCACATGCACCCTATTGGTGGAGTTGCACCATCTTCAATTATAGAGAGGAGATGATGGGGAATTTACTAGATGACCCATTTTTGGTTCGGAACCCTAGCTAAAGCTTGCTAATTGGTGGTTGCTTTTAGCCACCAATCATCAAGTGCTACCCAGATGTTGAACCTAAAATGGGCTGGTTTCTAAGCTTTCATTCCTACTTTTCAAATAAAGATACCAAAAGTACAAAGAAAAATTGATAATTGGAGTAAATTAGAAAATTGCTTAAAATTGCATGCTCTTTCTGAAACATAAAAGAAAAAAATTGGGTTTAGTATCCCTTTAACCCCTTAAGGACCACAGCACTTTTCCATTTTCTGTCCATTTGGGACCAAGGCTATTTTTACATTTCTGCAGCGTTTGTGTTTAGCTGTAATTTTCCTCTTACTCATTTACTGTACCCACACATATTATATACCATTTTTCTCGCCATTAAATGGACTTTCTAAAGATACCATTATTTTCATCATATCTTATAATTTACTATAATTTTTTTTATAAAATATGAGGAAAAAATGGAAAAAAAACACACTTTTTCTAACTTTGACCCCCAAAATCTGTTACACATCTACAACCACCAAAAAACACCCATGCTAAATAGTTTCTAAATTTTGTCCTGAGTTTAGAAATACCCAATGTTTACATGTGCTTTGCTTTTTTTGCAAGTTATAGGGCCATAAATACAAGTAGCACTTTGCTATTTCCAAACCACTTTTTTTCAAAATTAGCGCTAGTTACATTGGGACACTGATATCTTTCAGGAATCCCTGAATATCCCTTGACATGCATATATTTTTTTTTAGAAGACATCCCAAAGTATTGATCTAGGCCCATTTTGGTATATTTCATGCCACCATTTCACTACCAAATGCGATCAAATAAAAAAAATTGTTCACTTTTTCACAAATTGTTTCACAAACTTTAGGTTTCTCACTGAAATTATTTACAAACAACTTGTGCAATTATGGCATACATGGTTGTAAATGCTTCTCTGGGATCCCCTTTGTTCAGAAATTGCAGACATATATGGCTTTGGCATTGCTTTTTGGTATTTAGAAAGCCGCAAAATGCCACTGCGCACCACACATGCATTATTCCCAGCATTGAAGGGGTTAATTAGGAAACTTGTAGGGAGCTTTTAGGGTTAATTTTAGCTTTAGTATAATGTAGTAGACAACCCAAAGTATTGATCTAGGCCCATTTTGGTATATTTCATGCCACCATTTCACCGCCAAATGCTAACAAATAAAAATAAAGCGTTACATTTTTCACAATTTTAGGTTTCTCACTGAAATTATTTACAAACAGCTTGTGCAATTATGGCATAAATGGTTGTAAAAGCTTCTCTGGGATCCCCTTTGTTCAGAAATAGCAGACATATACGGCTTTGGCTTTGCTTTTTGGTAATTAGAAGGCAGCTAAATGCCGTTGCGCACCACACGTGTATAATGCCCAGCATTGAAGGGGTTAATTAGGGAGCTTGCAGGGTTAATTTTAGCTTTAGTGTAGGTATCAACCTCCCACATGACACATCACACCCCCTGATCCCTCCCAAACAGCTCTCTTCCCTCCCCCACCCCACAATTGTCCCCGCCATCTTAAGTACTGGCAGTAAGTCTGCCAGTACTAAAATAAGAGTTTTTTGGGGATTTAAAAAAAAATAAAAAATGATAATTCTGCTCTGTAGGATCCCCCTTAGCCCCCAACCTCCCTGATCCCCCCCAAACAGCTCTCTAACCCCCCTCTCTGCCTTATTATGCGCCATATTGGGTACTGGCAGCTGTCTGCCAGTACCCAGTTTGAAATCAAATATGTTTTTTATAACATTTTATTATTTTAAAAATTCTATTTTCTGTAGTGTAGCTGCCCCCCCTCAACCCCCAACCTCCCACCCTCCCAGATCGTTAAATTACAAGTTAATTTGTAATGTTCCCACCCTCTCTCCCACCGTGTACCACTTAACATTTGTTCCATAGTGTAGGGTTCCCACCCCCCGCGCGTGCACCCGCTCCCGTGCACGCGCCCGCACACGCGCGCGCACTCGATCTCGCCCCCCTTCCCCACCGATGGCCGCCCACCCGCCTCCCTGGATCAGCTCCCACCCACCAACGAACATGGCCATTGATGGCCGATGCAGAGAGGGCCACAGGGTGGCTCTCTCTTCATCGGACGGCTAAAAAATGTTATAGCAGGATGCCTCAATATCGAGGCATCACTGCTATAACATGAAAGCAGTTGGAAGTGATCAGGATCGCTTCCACTGCTTTCAAAGACCAACGACGTACGGGGTACGTCCTTGGTCATTAACTGCATTTTTTTTGCAGGACGTACCCCATACGTCGTTGGTCGTTAAGGGGTTAAAGGGATAATAAATTCTAAATTGAAATATGCATGGGTGCATTTCAAATTGAAATGAAATTATTTTTGCAATATACTCCCATTAGCAAAAAGTTATTGCTGTTATTCTGCAGCATACACACATATGCTGTGAAGGCCGTGCACCAGTATTCAAACACCATGTCTGCTCAGAGAGCTGGCAGTGGTGTGTATTACTTCTGTGAAGACATAACGTGTCATACAAGCCACTGCCAAGTCTCAGAGAAGGTGTGGTGTTTGTGCACGGGCACTCACAGCATATGTGCATATGCCGCTGAAAAATAGTAATAACTTTTTCTAGAAGCATTTTTGCTAGTGAAAGTATAATGCAGAAATGTTTCTATTTCAAATTTAAATGTACCCATGCACAATTCATTTTTTAACTTTATATCTCTTTAAAGTTGTACAATTGTATAAAGTACATTATATGTAGACCCATTTTTCAAAACTTACAACTATGTAGCAGTTTGAAAAAATTAGGTATAATTTGGAATTTCCAGAAAGGATAGTGATCACACAAAATATGGGAAATTTGAAATATGTTTGTCCAGAATTTATTGAGATGTTAGCAATAGAAAAAGGGCTCCACCCATTCAATATGGTGCAATGGGAAACTTTGGGCATGTATAAAGTTTAAATTGTTAATTGTACACACCTGAAATCTATCAGTGTGACATTTTAGAGTGGATGTGATATTTTATTTTTTAACCACTTCTCTGCTAAGCCTTTAAGGTGAAGGTCAATTTGGATGAATTAGTGCCTAGTTTTTAATAAATCTATTAAAAACAAGGGCACTTTAATTCATCAAAATTGACATTTCACTCCTTTTCTTCAAAAACTTACCTTTTAATCCTGAATGCTGCTCCAGCGACTCCCCCAGCCGTCGGAAAGCCTCTTCTTACGTCAGAAATGACTAATCCAGCTTCCTCCAATCAGAGCTTTCCCCAGGGGGGATCATGGCCTGATGCAACACCGTGATTGGAGGAAGCCGGATTCGTCATTTTGGACCCACGAAGAGGGCTTGCGACTGGCGGAGGAAGCGCTGCAGCGGCTGACAGGATTAAAAGGTGAGTTTTTGAAGAAAAGGAGTGAAATGTCAATTTTTATGAATTAAAGTGCCCTTGTTTTTAATAGGTTTATTAAAAACAGGGCACTAATTCATCCAAATTGACCTTCACTTTAACACACCCCTTTGCTAAGCCAATTTTAAGTTTCGTTTTTGTTTTTGATACTTAAAGTAGCACTCAATGCAGTAGAATTGGAAAGTGTCTTTAAACTGCATGTTCTATCTGAATCATAAAAGTTTATTTTGACTTGAGTCCCTTTAATATATAGGAATTGTATGTCATTGTCAATGTATTCCTACAGCAGTGATATTATACACACAGAAAATAGGTTTTACTTGTGCCCCTTATAGAGAGTTAACAAACATTTTATTTCTTGATCATCACCACAGGTTTTGTAAATGACACTTGATAAACAGCTTGTCTAAACAAACGTGTGCCAAGAAAAGATTTATATAACAGCAATTGATTGAACTGCCACAGAGAAAATGGCTATAAATGTGTTTTTTGATTTTCTGATTCCCGCGTGGTAATCGTTAGGATGAAAAAAAAAAACACTACACAAAATTGTAGTGGATTATAGATTTTGTTTTTTGTGGCAGTTTTTTTATCTGAAGTTAAAACGTTCAATGTAACCTCATCAATCAAATTAGCTTTTAGCAGACAGGGCGTTGCGCTTAGTTTCTGAGCAATGCTTAAGATGAAAGGCTGCGCTATTATGTAGGATTATAAATCCATGTATATTAGTGTATTACAGCAATTTTAGTTTTTTTTGTGCTTTTATCTGACTGACAGGATCACACTGAGAATTTGAATCACTTGGTTTTTAGTAAAAACAGCATTCTTGATAATTGCAGTTTATACAGTATATGTAAAAACATTAGTGTTCCAAATAATGAAGGTAAACTTACATGTTACCTGTTTTTTCTGTCTCGTGCTGGCCAACTGATAGTCTGTAAAAGCTTTTTTATTCTGGGTCCTATTATAAAAACTTCTCCAGCATGGTGAGAAATTATAGAGCAGAATTCACAGGGGCAGAACTAACTGAATTCTAAAAGAAAAATGACAGAAACTGGAAGGCCCAGAGAGATGAGAGCTGCCCCCATGGAAAGTAATACAGCTCTCTGGGATAGAGAATTTCAGAGTGGAGAGTGACGTTGACAGGGGAACACCTGCCACTGAAATAAATTGTCAGTTTGCAGCAAATACAAGTTACAGGGAAATGTTTTCACTGCAATTTGACTTGAATTTGCTTCTAGTTTACTAACATTACTTTTCCATTAAATAAGTGCATCATGAGTTTTGAGCAAACGTCACATGCATACAGCTGGCAAGATAAATTAGTGAGACTGTAGATTCAGACACACCCTGTGAACTTCACTGTTCAGCCCAAGGAACTCCCTGTCCTTTTCACTTTCTAATTTGTGAAAGATACACAGAAATATACACAGTATGATCCTAATTTGTTAAAATTACACAGAAACATCCAAAGCATAATCAGAATTTGTAAAATTTATGATCCTAAATGAACAGTTGCATCCAGAATCTAAGTGCATTAAAGTACAAAATAGAAAGTGCAAAGCGTAATAAAACAAAAAACTAAATCTGAAGTCTAAAGTAAAATAAAATACAAACCACCAAGTGTAACAGTAATAAATAATACAGTGCTATATTGCACTGGGTTTGTCTTTCCTTCACATACAGAAAAACGCCCCTATGTGAAGTACAACCAAATTTGACTTTCCAGAAACTTGTGCGGGATCTCAGAGTGCTGGAGGATCATTTTAGATCATCTGATCTGACTGGAGAGCTTTAGATCACCAGGACTCCAGTCCTCCTCTGAATCATGTTAGCATTGATTTACTCTTCAAAAAAACACTTAATTAAAGGGACATGAAGTCAAAATTACATTTTCATGATGCAGGTAGAGCATGCAATTTTAAGAGACTTTTCAATTTACAAATGTTATCAAATTGACTTTGTTTTCTTAGTATCCTTTGGGGAAAAACATACCTAGGTAGACTGAGGAGCAATGCACTACTGGGAGCTTGCTTGTGATTGGTGGCTATACATGAATGCCTCTTGTCATTGTCTCAACAGATGTGTCCAGGTCGCTCCCAGTAGTGCTTTGCAGCTCTGAAACTTCACTGGCATTTTCATAAAGAAGCACTAATTTAGTAATAAAATGTTTTAACACATTGGAGCATTTTTTTTGTACTGCTATGTTGGTATAACTTCTGATTGGCTGTAGCACATGACTCACCAAATGTAAACAAATTACCAAGGTCAATGGTCAGTGTCAGGCCTGCAAGCAAATCCACCTAACATTCTTTTTAGCTCAGCGTCAGGTGGAATGATAGGTAGCAAATCCCACAGCCAAAAAATATAACACAAGGATCCAGTGGCAACGAACAATAGCATAATAGCTTGTTCTATGGCTAGTTACCACCCCAAAAGCAGCCTCGTTTTGCTCAACATGTGCCTTTCACAGAGAAGAACTTTACTGTAGTATATCAGTCTGATCCTGACTTAACTGTTTAGTCCAGTCCAGAATAAAACAGGCATTCTCTCCCCGAACAAGAGACATAGTAAACCCCAGACGTACGTTTCAGCCTAGTGTGGGCCTCGTCAGTGAGGTGCAGCCATATCCCTCTAGGCACACTGAACAGCAGGTGGTAACTCCCCATAGAACAAGCCCACCGAGCTGTTGTTTGTTCCTGGTAGAGCGCTTCTCACTTTGTATGTATGAGTAAGCAATACTGTACCAACTCATAGAAATAAATACAGGACTTGACCAAGCAGGGAGGCAAAAAGGACAAAAACAGTAGTCAGGCAAGCCGGTGTTCTGTCAAAAAAGCTACCTGTCAAAAAAATGCGCCCGTAATAAAAATCACATCAGAATTTGCTACCAAGCGGTTATTTTGAGTTTAACCCCAGTGAACGTATCTATTAATGTGCACTTTACTGGGTGCATGCATTATCAGAGTGTTTAATAAGAACCCATAAAATGTGGGCATGGGCACAAATATGTATTAGCATTCTACACATAGTTGTGACGTAAATGCATGCATGCACAATGTTGGGTAGCTTGTTTTGACAGAACACTGGGTCATCAACAGAACAAACAGGACAAAGCAGATTGACGAGGCAAAAGGGGTGTCAGAGACAGTCCAGAACCAGAGGGCCAGCAAAAGAACCAAATCAGCAGGCAGAAGACGAGTCAGAGACAGTCCAATGTTCAGGGCAGGCAGTAGTCAAAAGAGTAGTCCAGAAAACACTGCTCTATGGGCGAGATTTATCAAAGTAATCCGCCGCAATTGCGCCCAAAACTACACATATGACCATATCTCCATATTAATTTAAGCAATCTGCGCCTATAATTGCGCAAATCTGAAAGAAACTTCTTCGCACTCCGCTTGCATTCGCCTAGGCACATGGGCGTGCTCCCGAGTGCACCAATATACATTAGTAATAGGCGTAATTTCACAGCCGACCTACAAATACGCCCAGTTTCTTATTTATCATTGCTTTGCGCCGATAGGGAACTGAAATTTCTCCTTAAATTGCGTGTTCTATATTTCGCCATACATACATAGGCGAACAGCATTATCATAAATTCTTTTACAGCTTGTGGTGCAGTACTTTCTTCTTTTAACTGCTTTATCCAAGGCTCAGCTCCAAGAAGAGACTGATATTGCCAGAAATTTGCGCTTCCACAGGTGCATAGGGGTACTGAGTTTTCTTGCCCGTTGTAGTCTTTATAAGCCTTGACTGACGATATATATATATATATATTGATTTGTGTGATCTTAAATTACCAATAAGGAAGAACATATGGAAAAACAGCACAGAAACATGATTAAATATGTTAAAAATAGAAAATATAACATTAACACATTATTAAATTAGGTACTGTACCTAACTGCAGAAAATTTGAAAGATATGACATATAAATATGCACAAAATAGATACCTAAAAAAACGCATCTTTAATAATCAAGACATTGCGGCGTAAATATTTATAGGGATGTGCTATGACAAATAGGGAGTAAATGCTTTTTTTCGACAGGCAAAATTTATCATTATTAAGTCCAGCTCGCCTTTTACTAAACGCGCAAAGTTAAGCTTTTTTTAAAAAATAAATTCAGGCGCACATGCACGCTTCTCTGGAGGCGAGCTGGGCGCAGTTACAGGCGAAGCACATAGACAGTTCGCCTAGCCTTTGATAAATCACCCCCTAAATACTGCCCCGAGGCTGGCTAAAAATCGGAGGCACATTCTGACAGCCCAATAGTCAAAGGTAAACAGCCTATAATAGATAATAATAAAATAGATTTATAATGTGGTTTTGCAGGGCAAACTGACACACTTTATATACATAGAAGAAACAATTATTTATATTGTACAGTAAATGTAGAGACAGGTTGCTTTCTGCTATCATGTGCTGTTGTTTTTTGAGTATAGTTTAAAAGGCTAGGAGTTAATGAAATTTTAGTTCCACTAAAGTATAAATAATGAATGCGCTCATTTGTCTTTATTAGTATTTACAGTGTAGGTTTTTAGTGCACGTTACTGAATTATTAATAGGGACCTGCTGCTTGAGTAAATCTATATATTCCTCTTATTGGAGATCCCATTTACAAGGAACAATTAATTTGGCTTCTTAAAGGGATATTAAAACAAAAACAAATAATTAAAATTTAAAAAAATGTATGAAACTCCAGCTGTTTAAAGGGGCATGATAAAAATGATAAACATATTTCAAAGATTTATACAGAAAAAGAAGCGCTCTTTCAGGAATGAACAGCTTAATAACTTTTTAGTTTATTTCATTTACCACCTGAGAGCAGCCTCTTTTAGCCCAATTGTGCTTTTCACAGAGATCCCAAACAAGGTCAGTCCAGCCCCAAAATACCAGGCAATCCCTTTAACAAGATCAGTCCAGCCCCAAAATACCAGGCAATCCCTTTAACACCATAGAGGTCCGAAACAATCGTCTGGGGTTGCTATTTCCCTTGTTCATAGGAGAATTGCCTGGTATTCTGAGGCTGGACTGACCTTGTTATGCCGGGTCAGACTGATATCTCTTGCACAACAGGGCTAAAATAAGCTACTCCCAGGTGGTAGCCAGGCTGTAGATCAAGCCACTGGGGCCAATTTATCCAGCTCGCCAGAAACACAAGTTATGAAGGGTTGATTGACACCCCCTGCTAGCGGCCAATTGGCCGCGAATCTGCAGGGGGTGGCATTGCACCAGCAGTTCACAAGAACTGCTGGGGCAATGATAAATGCAGAGAGCATATCGATGTGCAGCGGACATGATCCGCAATATTGGATCATGTCCGCTCGCATTATGATAAATTGGCCCCACTGAGTTGTAGTTCGTTCCTGGCAGTTTGCTTCTAGTAAAAGTGTAAAAATGGTCGGTTGCAGAGATAGCTGTTATTGTGCACAGAGCATATATATGTATGCCCTGTGTACTTGCATTCAGACACTGCATCTTCTTAGAGAGTCGTGGTGGACTGTATTCATCAGCAATAATACAATCGGATTCATCACTAGTGCAATATATCCTCTATGGGGGGGCAGAGGTTTTGGATTTATACAGGGTATAAGTACATCAGTGAAACAGCCATACTTTTTACTTGAAGCATTTTTGCTCATTTGTGTGTATTTAACGGGACACTAAACCCTAGAAATAATTAAAAAAAAATAAAGGGACACTAAACCCAATTTTTTTTCTTTAATAATTCAGATTATCAGTTTTTCTTCATTCTCTTGCTATCTTTAGTTATAAAGCAGGAATGTAAAGTTTAGGAGCCGAACAATTTTTGGTTCAGACCGGGATTACGCTTGCTTATTGGTGGCTAAATATATTTTTATCATGTATTTGTTGATTATGCAAATCTACTGTATTTACTGGTCCTTTCATTTGTTTCCAATGACTTGTACTTGTCATATGCATCGGTTGATTGTGCAATTCTGCATTTAAAGGGACTTAAAAAATGTTAGTTTAAAAAGATAGATAATCCCTTATTACTCATTCCCCAGTTTTGCATAACCAACACGCTTATATTAATACACGTTTTACCTCTGTGATTACCTTGTATCTAAGCCTCTGCAGACTGCCACTTTATCTCAGTTCTTTTGACAGACTTGCATTTTAGCCAATCAGTGCTGACTCCCAAATAACTCCACAGAGGTGAGCACAATGTCTAACTGTGAAAAATTGTCAAAATGCCCTAAGATGAGGCAATTTTCAATGGTTTAGAAATCAGTTTGAGCCTAGCCTATCTAGGTTTACTTTTTAAAAAAGAATACCAAGAGAACAAAACTTAAAGGGACACTGTACCCAAAAATTTTCTTTCATGATTCAGATTGAGCATGAAATTTTAAGCAACTTCTAATTTACTCCTATTATCAAATTTTCTTCATTCTCTTGGTATCTTTATTTAAAATGCAAGAATGTAAGTTTAGATGCCGGCCCATTTTTGGTGAACAACTTGGGTTGTCCTTGCTGATTGGTGGATAAATTAATCCACCAATAAAAAATTGCTGTCCAGAGTACTGAACTCAAAAAAAGCATAGATTCTTTTTCAAATAAAGATAGCAAGAGAACAAAGAAAAATTGATAATAGGAGTAAATTAGAAAGTTGCTTAAAATTGCATGCTCTTTCTGAATTACAAAACAAAATTTTTGGGTTCAATGTCCCTTTAAAAAAAATTATTTGATTATTAAAGTAAATTTGAAAGTTGTTTAAAATTGCACGCCCTATCTGAATCATGGAAGTTTCATTTTTTTTTTTAATTTACAACACTTGCTCTTTGATAAAATTATTTAGAGTTTCCTTTAATGTCAAATGAAATTGGTATGTTTCAATGCTTAGTGCTCAATGGAAATGATCACTAGAATTACATTAAAGGGACATGAAATCCCCCCAAAAATATTTCATGATTCAGATAGAGCAGTGATTTTTAACCTTTTTTTTGTCGTGGCACACTTTTTTACATTAAAAAATCCTGTGGCACACCACCATCCCAAAATTTTAAAAAACTCACACATTGTAGCCTAATACAGCATATATATATATACACATACACACAAACACACACATACTGTATGTATTGTGTTGTTATGCCATGCCTCCTACAAACTACCCCTGCACTGGGAGTAAAAAACAAGCAAAGTTTAAAAAATATGTCACACTGTTGTCAGTCTGCCGTGGCACACCTGAGGATCTCTCACGGCACACTATTGTGCCACGGCACACTGGTTGAAAAACACTGAGATAGAGCATAACATTTTAAACAAATGTGTCATATTATACAAGGACAATCGCCTAGATTACGAGTTTTGCGCTAAACAGGGTGCGAAATGAACGCAACAAAAGCTGCATTATTTCACCCTCCCAAGCGCTGCCATTACGAGTTTCTGAAAATCCTCCTTGTGCGTGCAATATCGTGGCATTAAGCTCCATACCGCACAAAAGCCAAGGGCTGCTTTGATATGCTCGTGCACGCTTTCCCCCATAGACATCAAAGGAGAGAGAGAAGTGCGGAACGGAGATCGCCGTAATGTAACTCCATTGATGTCTATGGTGAAAAGAAAGTTACATTTAAACCTAACACCCTAACCCACACCCCTATTCTGCCGCCCCCGACATCGCTGCCACTATAATAAAGTTATTAAGCCCTATTCCGCCGCTCCCCAACATCGCTGCCACTAAATAAAGTTATTAACCCCTAAACTGCCAGCCCCCCACATCGCAAAACACTAAACTATTAACCCCTAAACCTAACACCCCCCCAACTTTAAATTAAAATTACAATATAACTCTTATTTAAATAAATAAAAACTTACCTGTGAAATAAATATAACATTAAACTATAAATTAACCTAACACAACTAATCTAATAAAATAAAAAATATTACGAATTAAAATATCTAAATTACAAATTTAAAAAACCTAACACTACGAAAAAAATCAAAAAATCTAAATTACAACTAAAAAAAACCAAATCCTAAGAAAAATTTAAATAATCTAAGTTTACCAAAAATAATTAACACTAAAATTACAAAAAATAAAAAACACTAAGATTACAAAGAAAAATAAATGAAATTATAAAAAATAAAAACAAATACACCTAATCTAATAGCACTATAAAAATAAAAACACTCCCTAGCCTAAAATAAAAAAGGAATTTAGCTCTTTTGCATTGCCCTTAAAAGGGCATTCAGCTCTTTTTCAAAGCCCAAACCCTAATCTTTAAAAAAAAAAAAAAAAAAAACCCCAAAGAAAAACAAAACTAACACTAACCCCAGGAGATCTACTCACGGTTTCTGAAGTCCGGACATCCTTCTCCCTCCAGGAGGCAAGGTCTTCATCCATCCCGGGGGCGTCTTCTATCTTCATCCCGGGGTGCAGAGCAGAGCCATCCTGGTAGCCGATGCCATCCTGCGCAGAGCGTCCTTGAACGCAAGGTAGCCGTTTCAAAATGGTGTACCTTGCATTCCTATAGGCTGATTTGATTCTTCAAATTCAAATCATCCAATAGGATGAGAGCTTCTGAAATCCTATTGGCTGTTCAAAACAGCCAATAGGATGAGAGCTACTGAAATCCTATTGGTTGTTCAAATCAGCCAATAGGATTTCAGTAGCTCTAATCCTATTGGCTGTTTTGAATTTGAAGAATCAAATCAGCCAATAGGAATGCAAGGTATGCCATTTTGAAACGGCTACCTTGCATTCAACTTCAGTGTACGACAGCGACCGTATGAAGAGGACACTCCGTGCAGGATGGCATCGGCTTCCAGGATGGCTCCGCGCCGCCGGGATGAAGATAGAAGACACCCCCGGGATTGATGAAAACCTCGCCACCTGGATGGGTTTGGGCTTTGAAAAAGAGCTGAATGCCCTTTTAAGGGCAAAAGAGCTAAATGCCCTTTTAAGGGCAATGCCCATACAAATGCCCCTTTAGGGGCAATGGGTAGCTTAGGTTTTTTTTTAGTTAGGTTTTTTATTTTGGGGGTTGGTTGGGTGGTGGGTCTTACTGTTGGGGGGACTTTGTATTTTTTTTTACAGGTAAAAGAGCTAAATTTAGGGCAATGCCCTACAAAAGGCCCTTTTAAGGACTATTGGTAGTTTATTGTAGGCTAGGGTATGTGTTTATTTTGGGGAGGCTTTTTTATTTTTATAGGGCTATTAGATTAGGTGTAATTTGTTTTTATTTTTGATAATTTTGTTTATTTTATCTTTAGTGTTTTTTATTTTTCGTGATTTTACTGTTAATTATTTTTGGTAAACTTAGATTATTTAAATTTTTCGTAGGATTTGTTGTTGTTTTTTTTGCTGTATTTTACATTTTTAATTTTTTTTCGTTTTTTTTTTTTAAATTTGTAATTTAGATATTTTAATTGGTAGTATTTTTTATTTTATTAGATTAGTTATGCTAGGTTAATTTATAGTTTAATGTTAGGTTTATATTTATTTCACAGGTAAGTTTTTATTTAAATAGAGTTATATTGTAATTTTAATTAAAAGTTAAAGGGGTGTTATAGTCGCGATGTGGGTGGACAGCAGATTAGGGGTTAAAAGGTTTAATTTAGTGTTTGCGATGGGTGTTAGTGTACTTTGTAACAGTTTAGTTATGAGTTTTGTGAAACATTTTTGTTACACAAAATCCATTACTGCTGCTCTCAGATGGCGGAATGGATCATGTCGGTATAGGCTGTAACGCAAGCATTTAAGCCTGAACGCACAACCTGTAATACCGGCGATATGGAAATCCTGTGCAAAAACTTTTTTGAGTGTGGGATTGACGTTGCGTTAAATGCTAAAATGCTTGTGGTATAGCTATACCGACACAACTCCCAATAGTGCCTTTCTGCTTTTACGCTGAAATTGCCATTTTTTTAGCGTTAAAAGCCGCAACGCAAAATTCGTAATCTAGGTGATAGTTATTTATGGGTTAATATGCTATATAAAAATTTGTTTACAGTCGTGCTTGTAAACAAAATAATTACTTTTTTGTTTTCAGATAAAAAAAAAAGTCTTTGGAATATCTACTCAACAAAAGTAGCTTTTTTTTTCGCCTCCTTTTGAATACAAATAATAAAAAAAGGAAATGTTTCAAAGCATCTTCCTTCTGGCTTTGTTTTCAGTCTGGTTCTTCCTGTTTGTAGCAGAAAAAAAACACAATTTCTTTGTTCAGCAATTGGATAAGACACTAACGCCAAGTAGAACAGGAAATCAAATGACTATTGTTTATGTTTTAATAAATTGTTATTCAAATACTGAAACAAAATGTTTAATTACCCACACCAGGAGAAATTGTGTCTATGCACCAACAACCTGTGTTCTCCATAATTATGTGTTAGGAGGTTATTGTACAGTTTAGGAAACTTACAGCCAAGGACTGAGCTAACACTAAGGATCCCCAGAGATATACAAAACAGAATAGGTACTGTGTGTCTGTACTCTCTTGTGCAGTCCTGCCCCCTGCTCTCATGCAACCAATTGCACAAGAGCAGGGGTTGTCAATCACTCTGGGGTGATTTTAATTTGCCGCTTCAGAGGTGGGGGATAGGTTAAGAAGCACTAGTCTTGTGACCGTTAAATTGCATTTGCAGCCTATCTTATATTCAGAACATTTTCTGTTTTTTCCCCCCTCTTCCCTATAATAAATTATTCTGGACACATATTTTGGCAACATTGTGTGTTTATTGAGAATTGGAGATGCAGTAAATGTATATGTTTTATTACAAGGGTTTGCTTCATATAATGTCATTTTAGTGTAGCAGTAACCGTGGCCATAAACACAACCTCGCAACCTCGTTAACTTATTCTCCCCATATACTTCAATAGAGTGCGCTTTAAAAAAAAAAAAAAAATAGTACTTATCGTTCAAGAGCTAAGCTGACACCATATTAAGCCCACAGTGCTATACCCGACAGGAGTTATTAATATTTCACATTTCAATGTTCTTCACGTCATGTGACAGCCATCAGCCAGTCACAAAAGGCATATATGTATATACTGTGAACTCTTGCACATGCTCAGTAGAAGCTGGTGCTTCTACATAAAATGACTGTGCACATTTTGATAATGGAAGAGAATTGGAAAGTTGTTTAAAATTATTTGCTCTATCTGAATCATGAAAGTTTAATTTAGGTGACAAATTTACACAACTGTAAAATCCTAGTAAAAAGTATTTAATCAGGTCATACAACTCTGCCCTTAGCCTGGATAGACAATTCTATTTTTCCTCTCTTGTGTCATCTCACGTATTTACGTATTTAACCCCAGAAGGCTTTTCTCAACCTTTTACTCCCTTGTACATCCGCCTGCACCTCCGCCCCTTACCACACTCACTGCTTAGATTATTGCTGATCACTTCAAAAATAAAATTGTCAAAATTAGAAAATACATCTCTCCCTCACACCCCTCAAACTCGGCTCTACTACTTCCCCCAATAACAGAGGAAGAAGTCCTCATACTCCGATCTTCTGCTCATCTTACAACCTGCCTACTTGACCCTATTCCTTCACAACTTCTTCCCTCTTTCTGCTTCTCTAACCCCTGCCCTAACTCATCTCGTCTCTCACCACTACGTTCAAGCATGCGTTAATCACAACAAGCTTAAAAAAGCTCCCGCTTTACCCCTCCACCCCTTCTAACTATTGGCCGGTCTTCTTACTTCCGTTTGCTTCCAAATTATTGGAACGACTAGTCTGTAATTGCCTAACTGTATTTCCCTCAACTAACTCCTTACTTGACCCACTACAATCTGGTTTCCGCCCTAAACACAACAGAAACCACCCTTACTAAAGTAACAAATTATCTGGTATCAGCTAAAGCAAAAGGACATTACTCCTTACTAAATCTCCTGGATCTATATGCTGCTTTGCACACAGTTGACCATCCTATCCTCTTTCAAATCCTACATTCATTTGACCTCCAAGACGGCCTCCCCTGGTTTGCTTCAAAATTTTCAAACCACTCGTTTAAAATTTCCTTTAACAGCATATCCTCTAATCATTTGCCTCTCTCAGTACCGCAAGACTCTGTCTTGAGTCCATTGCTTTTTTCTCTCTATACATCCACCTTTGGAAAACTTATATCCTCCTTTGGCTTCCAGAACCACTTATATGCTGATGCTGAATTTATTCTTGGATGATCTCACACTACATGCAACTCAATCTGTCTAAAACTAAACTGCTTCTTATTCCCCCCTCTTCGAGACATCCAACACCTGAAATTTCTCTGACAGTTGGAGACTCAATTCTCAACAACTCACCCCAGGTTTGCTGTCTTGGTGTTACACTTGACTCAGAATTCACATTCACTCCACATATACAAGTGCTTACTAAATCCTGCCATGCACACCTGGGCACCACCTCCAGAATTCAAACCTTTCTTACTCAAACAAATTACAAAAATAATAATTTCCTCATTTTGTCACGCAATAACTATTGAAGTCTACTTCTAAATGCCCTTCCCAAACACCGCCTCTCCTCCCTCCAATCTATTATGAATGCTTCAGCTAGACCCATCCACCACCAAGTCACCAATCTACACCAGCTGCTCCACTCTGGCTCTACACTGGCTCCCCATACACTAAAGAATACAATTCAAAGTATTAACCCTAACCCAGTGCTTGACGAATATGTTCAAAAATTAGGAGCCAGTAAGAATATTTAGGAGCCAGGCATATTTTTTAGGAGCGAGACAGTTGGATTTGTATATAGATATATGGAGAATAACCCAAAAAGTTAGGAGCCAGGGGTAAAATTCTAGGCGCCAGTGGCTCCCAGGCTCCTGGGTTTGTTGAGCTCTGCCCTAACCTATAAAGCACTCAATAACCTCACTCTCGACTATTATTTCCTCTCATATCCAAATATTCCCTGACATATCCTCTTCGATTAACCTCTGACCTACATCTCTCCACTTTATATTATCTCTACTTCCCTCTCCTGCCTTTAAAACATCTCACACACTCCTCTGGAACTCTCTATCCTGCTCCATCAGTCTGTATCCAACCTTGTATAGCTTCAGACGTCTCTATTCAGAGAGGCTTACCATCTCTCCTCTGCTTTTCATCCTAACCAAAATATATCTGAAAGTGGCTTGGCTCACTGCTGCAACTACAATCCACTTGACAAGCTACCCCAAACCTTATGTCTCTGCACCCTCAACTTGTAGTCTGTAAGCTCTTTAGGAGAAAGGGCCTCTGCCTCCTGTACTAGAACTGTATAGTCTGTATCACAAACCCCTGTCACTGTATACCCCTATTTCTGTACCCAGCGCTACGGAATTTTGTGGAGCTATACAAATAAATAATAATAATATTTAGTGGCCAACCCTAAACTTACAATGGGTGACTGCCTCAATGTATAAACTTTTAAACTACAAGAAATATAATCATAACATCATAATAATTTTTTGTATTGCGGAGATTAGTTCTTACTTCTCATAAAATGTCAACTGAAAACAATAGCAACTATTACAAAGAAATTGAGCACTCAGGTCATATTGTGCGTTAATGACAGTATTTTCTGTTTCCACCAACAGGACTCGTGACCGAAAACCACAAACAGTCTTGTCGGAGGAATGGATGCATCTCGCAGTGGTAGCTTGTGGAGAACGTCTGGAAGAGACGCTTACAATGCTAAAATCTGCTGTTCTCTTTAGCATTAAGAAAATTAAATTTCACATATTTGCAGAGGACTCGTTAAAATCAGATTTTAAAAGAAAGGTAAAGGAATAAAAGTATTTATGACTCAAATCCGTTAGATATGTTATATAACTTCAGTCTAATTATTGTTCTCCCCTTTAAATTGTTCCCAATGATCCATTTTATCCGCTGGAGTGTATTAAATTGTTTACAGGTAGCTCCTTTACCTTTATTTCAGCATTTGAAATAGCTGATTTAGTCTTTGGTATCCCCACCTATACTGAAACTTTCTAAACTTAAGTCCAGGCTATTGAGAGGCTATGTAAACACAGCCAGCAGAAGAAATTACAGTCCGGTGGGATGTAGAAGAGATAACTAATAAAATTATACTTTTCTATTTTGCTTTCTATTATATTGAGATTTGGTTTACAAACAAATATAAGATAAGGTTAGCAAGTGTGTGTACACAGCCTATTACAAGCAATTGTAATAGGCTGTAGTTTCAAAGCACAAAACCAACTATTTCATATACACAAATGAACCTGCTAATGCAATTTCTCATACATTTTATACTTTGCTGGTATAACAAGTAATTGAAAATACATCAAGGGAAAACAATTTTACAGTATACTGTCCCTTTAAAGGGACATAAAAGTCAAAATGAAAGGGACAGTAAGCACAATGTAATTAAAAGACATTTCTGTTGTGTTACTATAGAATAACATATCAGCCAAGTCGTAGGGCAAGATTTATCAAAGCTGTGCCCCTGTACGCCTCAGCTTGCCTGTGGCGGCGCAAAATTACCCGCAGGTAATCACCATTGCACACGAGCGCAATTTTGCACTCGCAAAACTGTGCATAGCCAATCACACGCGGGCAGGAGCTGTCAATCTCCTCGGTCAGACTCGACCGCAGAGATTGAATTTCGCCACCTTAGAGGTGACGAAGAGGTTAGGGAAGCAGCGATGCAAGGTCAATCCGATTGGCTGATTGGATCAGCCAATCGGATTGAACTTCAATCTGATTGGCTGATTTAATCGGCCAATCAGATTTTTCCTACCTTAATTCCGATTGGCTGATAGAATCCTATCAGCCAATCGGAATTCGAGGGACGCCATCTTGGATGACATCATTTAAAGGATCCGTCATTCGTCGGGAAGTCGTTGGCCAGGATGGATGTTCCGCGTCTGAGGTCTTCAGGATGCTGCTGCTCCGCGCCGGATGGATGATGATAGAAGATTCCACTTGGATGAAGACTTCAATCGGATGGAAGACCTCTTCTGCCCCGCTTGGATGAAGACTTCAACCGGATGGAGGACCTCTTCTGCCCTGCTTGGATGAAGAATTCGGCTTGGCTGAGTGAAGACGACTCAAGGTAGGGAGATCTTCAGGGGGTTAGTGTTAGGTTTTTTTAAGGGGGGATCGGGTGGGTTTTAGAGTAGGGGTGTGTGGGTGGTGGGTTGTAATGTTGGGGGGGGTATTGTATTTTTATTTTCCAGGTAAAAGAGCTGATTACTTTGGGGCATTGCCCCGCAAAAAGCCCTTTTAAGGGCTGGTAAAAGAGCTGATTACTTTGTAATTTAGGATAGGGTAGAGCATTTTATTATTTTGGGGGGCTTTTTTATTTTATTAGGGGGCTTAGATTAGGTGTAATTAGTTTAAACTTCTTGTAATTTTTATTTATTTTCTGTAATTTAGTGTTTGTTTGTTTTTGTATTATAGTTTAGTTTATTTAATTGTATTTTAGTTTAGATAATTGTAGGTAATTTATTTAATTTGTTTAATTATAGTGTAGTGTTAGGTGTATTTGTAACTTAGGTTAGGATTTATTTTACAGGTAATTTTGTAATTATTTTAACTAGGTAGCTATTAAATAGTTATTAACTATTTAATAGCTATTGTACCTAGTTAAAATAAATACAAAGTTGCCTGTAAAATAAATATAAATCCTAAAATAGCTACAATGTAACTATTAGTTATATTGTAGCTATATTATGGTTTATTTTATAGGTAAGTATTTAGTTTTAAATAGGAATAATTTAGTTAATGATTAGTAAATTTAGTTTGTTTAATTTAAATTATATTTAAGTTAGGGGGGTGTTAGGGTAAGGTTAGACTTAGGTTTAGGGGTTAATAACTTTATTATAGTCGCGGCGACGTTGGGGGCAGGAGATATGGGGTTAATAATTGTAGGTAGGTGGGGGCGATGTTAGGGAGGGCAGATTAGGGGTTAATAAAATTTATTATAGTGTTTGCGAGGCAGAGTGTGGTGGTTTAGGGGTTAATACATTTATTATAGTGGCGGCGATGTCCGGTCGGCAGATTAGGGGTTAGTAAGTGTAGGCGACGTTGGGGGGCAGATTAGGGGGTAATAAATATAATATAGGTGTCGGCGATGTTAGAGACAACAGATTAGGGGTTCATAGCTATAATGTAGGTTGCGGCGGTGTCCGGAGCGGCAGATTAGGGGTTAATAATATAATGTAGGTGTCAGCGATAGCGGGGGCGGCAGATTAGGGGTTAATAAATGTAAGGTTAGGGGTGTTTAGACTCGGGGTTCATGTTAGGGTGTTAGGTGTAGACTTAGAAAGTGTTTCCCCATAGGAAACAATGGGGCTGCGTTAGGAGCTGAACGCTGCTTTTTTGCAGGTGTTAGGTTTTTTTTCAGCCGTCTCAGCCACATTGTTTCCTATGGGGATATCGTGCACAAGCACGTTTTTCCAGCTTACCGCTACCATAAGCAGCGCTGGTATTGAGGGTTGAAGTGGAGCTAAATTATGCTCAACGCTCACTTTTCTGAGGCTAACGCAGCCATTCAGACAACTCATAATACCAGCATTGGCTTAAGGGTGCGCTGGAAAAAAGGCTCGTTAGCACCGCAGGTCTATACCGACAAAACTCTAAATCTAGGCGATATTTTTTACACTTTTATGTCATTTTAAAGAAGCATTATAAAGTCACCACATCTTAGAGCTATAGGTTCATAATTAAACTGTTTGCAAAACAGATTAAATTGTTCTGTTTGTCTGTGTATCTGTCTTCCTGTCTCTCTATCTATAGGTATATCTATCTATAAGTAAGTATCTCTATTTATAGGTCTGTCTATAAGTAAATCTCTCTATCTATAGGTCTGTCTATCTATCTATCTATCTATCTTTCTATCTACAGTTCTGTCTCTCTGTAAGTCTCACTATCTATAAGCTTGTCTATCTATATGTACCGCCTATCTGTAGATCTGTCTCTGCATATATAACTCTATCTATAGGTCTGTCACTCTATCTATATGTTTGTCAATCTAAAGGTCTGTCTATCTATAAGTCTGTCTTTCTATAGGTCTGTCTCTCTATCTATATCTCTGTCTATTTATAGCTCTTCCTATCTATAGGTATCTTTCTATCTATAGACCGGTCTCACTATCTATAAGTTTGTCTATCTAAAGGTCTCTATCTATGGGTCTGACTCTCTATTTATAGGTTTGTCTATCTATAGATCTCTCTATCTATAGGTCTGTCTCTATCTAGAAGTCCCTCTATCTATGTCTATATCTATCTCTCTATAGGTCTGTCTATAGGTACCTGTATAATTGCTTTATAAGGCTCTCTTATAATCACTTTGCTTTGTAATTGAACAGGTGAGATCATGGGGCCCTTGTGGTAATTGATGGGGTGGAACAAAGGCTGAACTAACCATTTTTATAAGACAAATAACTCTCATATGGGGCTACCAGATGGTTATACTCTTGTGTGACATTATAATCTGCGGAACTGTAATACTTGCTGGCTATGGTTGGGTTTAGACTACATTGGAGGAGAGTTGGGGTTTTCATTTCATTCTTGGACACAGGCACGAATGATGTCTTGAGCCAGCCTTACTCACAAAGAGTATAGGAATGTAAATCTGCAATAAGAAAACTAGTGCTTTACAACATGTTTGTATTGCACTGTTTGTATATATTATATTTTAACCTCTGTAAAGGTGTTAAATACATAGTTAAAGTCAGCTCCAGAGCTGCAGTGCACTACTTGTCTTCACCTCTACATGTGGCAGCTTAGCCAATCAGAGGCAGCATATGTGTGTACCTTCCAATCACCAGCCGTGCCCTGCTCAATATCGGCAGTGTATTGGAGTGTTAACTTTTATGTTAACCCCTTTGTGGGGGTTAAACACAATAAGAACATGATCTAAAGAATTAAAGCATCTTCTCATTACAGTATTCTGTCACTTTAATTTAAAGGGACATGAAACCCACATTTTTTCTTTCATGATTCAGATAGAGCATGTTGTGACGGATTCCCCGGCTACCCAGACTGTTTAGCTCCGCCAAACGTGTCCTGCTTCCTCCCTGCCGACTGCAGCTATGTAGCTGGCAAGTGACCACAGCCTTTAGCCACTCCTGATGCCCGACAGCACCAGTACCCAGGGTCCCACCCTGTGGCAGACTCTAGCTACCCTGACTGAGTAGCTCTGCCAGAGGGTCCTTCCTTTGCCTGGAACAGGCTGCTATGTAGCCCAGGAAAGTGATTTTAGCTGGAACTCACCCAAATAACTAGACAGACTAGCCTTCAGGTGAATCAAGAACTGATTTTATTGAGAACACACACTCCTTTTATACACACATCTCATCTTGATAACACAAAGGACAATCCCACAATTTTCCTGCCATTCCCGCCCCTCCAGACAGCCCGGCAACTCCATAGGAGCCACAGTCTTAATTAATCCCAATACTTAGGGGTGGCGGTTTCGGGTGATCCCGGTGGAGCGGCGGCACTTCCAGTGTCATTTTAAAGCTCTCGGTTTCCAGATTTCACAGTCCAAAAATCAGCATGATTCGTTACTGGGGACCGGAGTTACAGTCCATTGAAGTTAGTAGGGGTGCCTTGTACTCCCCATGGGCTACTAATCACCAAAAGAGCGGAGCTCTTGGGCACATGGTTACTGGAGCGACCTAGGTTAAAGTTAGCGGGTGTTCTGCTGTCCTGTGGCCGACCGGGAGTTCCAGGAGCCTGGCCAGCCTGAGAGGGGTTAGGAGGGTGTCCGTTGTGAGACGGCCGACCGGGAGTTCCAGGAGCCTGGCCAGCCTAGGAGGGTTTTCCTGGTCATAAACCAACTCTTCTCTGAACACAAAAACAAGCAAAAACAAAGCAAACAAACAGCTTCCAGAGATGGTGGTTGCTCTGAGGAGCCGAAAACCACTGAGAAACAACAGGGGTGAGGTTGTAGGGGGGTTGGGGGTAGCCTTAGCTGTCTGGTATCTGTGATACATGTCATTTTAAATAACTTTACATTTTATTTCTATTATCTAATTTGTTTCATTCTCTTTGTTTCCTTTGCTGAAAAGTATACCTAGGTAGGCTCAGAAGCTGCTGATTGGTGGCTGCACATATATGCATTTTTAATCGGCTTTCAGCTATCTTTCGTGATTCAGATAGAGCGTGCAATTTTAAGCAACTTTCTAATTTACTCCTATTATCAATTTTTCTTCTTTCTCTTGCTATCTTTATTTGGTTCAGACATTGGACAACACTTGTTTATTGGTCGGTTAAATTGATCCACCAATCAGCAAGAACAACCCAAGTTGTTCACCAAAAATGGGCCGGCATCTAAACTTACATTCTTGCTTTTCAAGTAAAGATACCAAGAGAATGAAGAAATTTTGATAATAGGAGTAAATTAGAAAGTTGCTTAAAATTGCATGCTCTATCTGAATCACGAAAGAAAAAATTTGGGTTCAGTGTCCCTTTAAATGTAAGCAGCATGTACCTTTCATTTTTTTTTTCAGGCAAAATGAAATGAGTGAGGGATATTGTTTTACAGGGCAACATATAAATTATAAAAAGCCATTTGACTTTCTAGCCTTTGTGTGACTGTGCTGTACAGCCTTATAATTTAATGAGCTTTTGCAGCTGTCATAATATTTCACAATTTTATCATGTTGCCAGGTGCATATGATAACAACAGCAATGTGAACTCTGTATCAGTCTCACAGAGTACTTGATTGCTTGTAGGGATAAACTACTGTTAACCCCATGTATAACAGTATTCTCTGGCATTCTAGGGATTATTCCCAACCCAAATTACTGCAAAACCCACATTAGAATGATATCATTGATTGCAACAATGTCACATTGGGTTGAAGAGGGCAGCAAAACCTTTTTATATAGCTTAGATCCCCCCCCCACACACACACACACAACATTCAAGCTAGAAGACTACAAGATCCAAAAACCCAAAGGCCAATTACAGTCTCAGTGGTACATTACTGACTGTAACTAAAGAGGAACGAGACTTGGAAATTATTATTTCACATGATTTAAAATTTGCTGTTCAGCCAGTAAGGCCAGTTGAATACTTGGTTACACTGGGAGAGGCATTAGCAGCAGAAATAGCAAAGTTCTTATAATACTTTACAGATTACTAGTTAGCCCTCATTTGGAATACTATGTACAGTTTTGGAGACCATGGGCTCTAGTTATCAAGCCGTCAACCGCAAATACGCTGGAATTCTGCAGCGTATTTGTGGCGAGGCTGATTCGCCTTAGTTATCAAGCCCTACAGCCCAGCAAAAGTAGAATTTAGTGACGTAACCTACAATCCGCCGGACTCAATCCGACACAGATCGATGGTTACGTCACTACAGATGTTCCGAACGCAAGTTCGGCACAATCTGACTACTTTTGGTAGTTATCAAAGAACAACCAGGTACGCTCGCCACTATTCCGGGCCAGCGTACCTGGTTTTCAATTCGCCGCCCTGGAGGCGGCGGATCCCATAGGAATCAATGGGAGTCTGACAGCAGCGAGAGCTCATGTTCGCTGCTGCCCGATATCCCATTGATTCCTATGGGAAGTGTCTGCACCTAACACCCTAACATGTACCCCGAGTCTAAACACCCCTAATCTGCCCCCCCTACACCGCCGCCGCCTACATTATACTTATTAACCCCTAAACCGCCGCTCCCGGACCCCGCCGCAACTAAATAAACTTACTAACCCCTAAACCGCCGCACCCAGACCCCACCGCAACTATAATAAATATATTAACCCCTAAACCGCCGCTCCCGGACCCCGCCGCAACTAAATAAACTTACTAACTCCTAAACTGCCGCTCCCGGACCCCGCCGCCACCTACATAATACCTATTAACCCCTAATCTGCCGTCCCCTATATCGCCGCCACCTATATTAAATTTATTAACCCCTATCCTGCCCCCCCTATACCGCTACCACCTATCTTAAACTTATTAACCCCTATCCTGCCCCCCATACCGCCGCCACTATATTAAACTTATTAACCCCTAAACTAAGTCTAACCCTAACACCCCCTAACTTAAATATTATTTAAATAAATGTAAATAAAAATTACTATTATTAACTAAATTATTCCTATTTAAAAATAAATACTTACCTGTAAAATAAACCCTAAGATAGCTACAATATAATTAATAATTATATTGTAACTATTTTAGGATTTATTTTTATTTTACAGGCAACTTTGTATTTATTTTAACTAGGTAGAATAGTTATTAAATAGTTAACTATTTAATAGCTACCTAGCTAAAATACTTACAAAATTACCTGTAAAATAAATCCTAACCTAAGTAACAATTAAACCTAACACTACACTATCATTAAATTAATTAAATAAATTAACTACAATTACCTAAAATTAAATACAATTAAATAAACTAAACTACAGTACAAAAACAAACAAACACTAAATTACAGAAAATAAAAAAAGAATTACAAGAAGTTTAAACTAATTACACCTAATCTAAGCCCCCTAATAAAATAATAAAGCCCCCAAAATAAAAAAATCCCCTACCCTATTATAAATTACAAAGTAATCAGCTCTTTTACCAGCCCTTAAAAGGGCTTTTTGCGGGGCATTGCCCCAAAGTAATCAGCTCTTTTACCTGTAAAAAAAAATACAACCCCCCAACATTAAAACCCACCACCCACATACCCCTACTCTAACCTACCCAAACCACCCTTAAAAAAAACTAACACTAACGCCGTGAAGATCTCCCTACCTTGAGTCGTCTTCACTCAGCCGAGCCGAATTCTTCATCCAGTCGGGGCAAGAAGAGGTCCTCCATCCTGCCGAAGTCTTCATCCAAGGGGGGCAGAAGAGGTCCTCCATCCGGTAGAAGTCTTCATCCAAGTGGGGTCTTCTATCTTCATCCAACCACGGCTCCATCCTGCAGACCTTCGACGCGGAACATCCTTCTGGCCCAACGGACTAACGACAAATGAAGGTTCCTATAAGGGACGTCATCCAAGATGGCGTCCCTCAAATTCCGATTGGCTGATAGGATTCTATCAGCCAATCGGAATTAAGGTAGGAAAAATACGATTGGCTGATTCAATCAGCCAATCGGATTAAAGCTCAATCGATCAG
Source organism: Bombina bombina (assembly GCF_027579735.1). Classification (NCBI taxonomy): domain Eukaryota; kingdom Metazoa; phylum Chordata; class Amphibia; order Anura; family Bombinatoridae; genus Bombina; species Bombina bombina. The sequence continues at coordinate 300,297,495 of NC_069505.1, read as the reverse complement.
CCAATAGAATGCGAGGTCAATCCGATTGGCTGATTGGATCAGCCAATCGGATTGAGCTTCAATCTGATTGGCTGATTGAATCAGCCAATCGGATTTTTCCTACCTTAATTCCGATTGGCTGATAGAATCCTATCAGCCAAACGGAATTCGAGGGACGCCATCTTGGATGACGTCCCTTAAAGGAACTTTCATTCGTCGTTAGTCCGTCGGGCCAGAAGGATGTTCTGCATCGGAGGTCTGCAGGATGGAGCTGCGGTTGGATGAAGATAGAAGACCCCGCTTGGATGAAGACTTCTACCGGATGGAGGACCTCTTCTGCCCCGCTTGGATGAAGAATTCGGCTCAGCTGAGTGAAGACGACTCAAGGTAGGGAGATCTTCAGGGGGTTAGTGTTAGGTTTTTTTAAGGTGGGTTTGGGAGGGTTAGAGTAGGGGTATGTGGGTGGTGGGTTTTAATGTTGGGGGGGTTGTATTTTTTTTTTACAGGTAAAAGAGCTGATTACTTTGGGGCAATGCCCCGCAAAAAGCCCTTTTAAGGGATGGTAAAAGAGCTGATTACTTTGTAATTTAGAATAGGGTAGGGATTTTTTTTATTTTGGGGTTTAGATTAGGTGTAATTAATTTAAACTTCTTGTAATTCTTTTTTTATTTTCTGTAATTTAGTGTTTGTTTGTTTTTGTACTATAGTTTAGTTTATTTAATAGTATTTAATTTTAGGTAATTGTAGTTAATTTATTTAATTAATTTAATGATAGTGTAGTGTTAGGTTTAATTGTAACTTAGGTTAGGATTTATTTTACAGGTAATTTTGTAAGTATTTTAGCTAGGTAGCTATTAAATAGTTATTAACTATTTAATAACTATTGTACCTAGTTAAAATAAATACAAAGTTGCCTGTAAAATAAAAATAAATCCTAAAATAGCTACAATATAATTATTAATTATATTGTAGCTATCTTAGGGTTTATTTTACAGGTAAGTATTTATTTTTAAATAGGAATAATTTAGTTAATAATAGTAAGTTTTTTGTTTAGATTTATTAAAATAATATTAAAGTTAAGGGGGTGTTAGTGTTAGAGTTAGGTTTAGGGGTTAATAAGTTTAATATAGGTGGCAGCAGTATAGGGGGGCAGGATAGATGTTAATAAGTTTAATATAGGTGGCGGCGGGGTCCGGGAGAGGCGGTTTAGGGGTTAATAAGTTTAATATAGGTGGCGGCGGGGTCCGGGAGCGTCGGTTTAGGGGTTAATGAGTTTAATGTAGGTGGCGGCAGTGTAGTGGGGGGCAGGATAGGGGTTAATAAATGTAATGTAGGTGGCGGTGGGCTCCGGGTGCGGCGGTTAGGGGTTAAACAATTTATTTAGTTGCGGCGGGGTCCGGGATCCGCAGGATAGTGGTTAATAACTTTAATATAGGTGGCGGCGGTATAGGGGACGGCAGATTAGGGGTTAATAGGTATAATGTAGGTGGGGGCAGGGTCCGGGAGCGGCGGTTTAGGGGTTAATACATTTATTAGAGTTGCTGTGGGGTCCAGGAGCGACGGTTTAAGGGGTAATAACTTTATTTAGGTGCGGGGGGCTCCGGGTGCAGCGGTTTAGGGGGTAAAACTGTATAGTATAGTGTGGGTGCTTAGTGACAGGGTAGCAAGAAGGCTGCGAAGAAGCCGATGAGCAGCGAGATCGATGACTGTCAGTTAACAACAGTCGGCTGCTTATCGCTCCGTACTTGGTGTGCGGCTTCCTGACAGCTTTCTTGATAACTTTGGCGAACGTATTCAGGTCCGCGGCAGCGATGGTAGGCGAGCGTTTTGGGCCGGCGAATGCAGCTAAGTAGACTGCTTCATACATAGAGGCCCATATCTCCAGAAGTATATTTGGCCCTCTGCACTAATTTGTGGGGCACAACTAAGAATCAGTGCCTTCATTTTGGGGAACCAGTAAAAGCTAAACTAAAAACGTGTGCTTTGGAGAATTCTGGCGGTGGGCAAACAAAGTGACCATAACTTTAATAGGGCGGGGGGGGGGGGATAGGGTACCCTGCAACCTTTCCCTAAATCAGGGTCTTTGCCACTGGACATTTTTAAGAAATAAAATTGTGTGCAGCCATAAATGTATTTGCGGTCTTGAGTATTTTAACATATTGATCTGCAACTCTTAAAGCTTTGCAAATACTGATTTGCAGCCCCCCCCCCCCATTTGTTAGGACCATCACTGGTCTAAAATATAAAATGTATACAGACTCTATGATCTAAATATGTATAGTTTAGAGGAGAGAATGGAAAGAAGTGACATGATAGATATCCTTTAAATGTATAAATTAATACCAAAACAAGGGGTCTTAAAGGGACATGTAGTGCTCCAGAAATGTACACACTCCTGAGCTAAAGTCCCTGCTTTTCAACAAAAGATAACAAGAAAATGGAGAAAATTTGATAATAGAAGTAAATAAGAAAGTTGTTTAAAATTGCATGCTCTATCTGAAACATGAAAGGAAGTTTTCGGATTTCATGTCCCTTTAAGTTAGAGGATAGTAGGTTTAAAAGAAATGTGAGGGAGCAGTTTTCAAGGGTGGTTGATTCATGGAATAAACACGAGGACTAAAATTATTTAAAAATGCTTGGGACATTCCAGACAAAATTAAAATGCACATAGATGAATTACATCTTTGAATAGAAACATATTAGTAATATACTGTACTGGCAAAAATGCTTCTAGTAAAACTGAATGAAAGTGCCCTTTATTTGTTTCAAAAGTCAATGCTAGCGTTTGTAAAACGCTAGGATTTACTTTCACTTTAAGTTATCACTGTATAAGAGTTAACATTTTTCTCTGCGCGTGCATGTGAAGCATAGCTAGATATTCCCAGTGCACCAGCATTTTAAATACTGCAGCTGCTCAGAATGCCAATGTGGCCTGTATCATGTCAGCAATTACCAAATGTAGTCATTACCAGATGGTACAAGCACCTTAGGCTCTCTTAAAATGCTGGTGCACGGTGCATACTTAAATACACTTTTTAAACAGCTATAGCTTTTATTAGAAACATTTTTGCTGATACATGTATATTACAAAAATGCATCTATTCAAAACTGAAATAATGGATTCCAATTTTGGCTGAAATGTCCCTTTAAGGCTATCTTAATAAATAAGTAGGTTTACATTGCACAAGTAATGTGGGTAGACGACTATGTTTCTATACAATATTCTGGCCTCAAAAATGTACCTGGATACCACCTCTGTGAATAAAAACAGTAGCTGGTCATACCTTGCTCAGTATCATCAGTACTGATGTGTGATTGTCTTTTACTTTTGGGGTTTCAGATTTCCATTAATATTATTGCCCTTTTTTGAACACACTAGTTCCCCAAAGCTTAAAGTGACAGTCTAATCAAAATTAAACTTTCATGCATCAGATAGGTCAGGCAATTTTAAACAACTTTCCAATTTAATTTTATCATCAAATATGCTATGTTCTCTTGGTATTCATTGTTGAAAGCTAAACCTAGGTAGGCTCATATGATAAATTATAAGCACTTGAAGACCGCCTCTCTTATCACAGTGCATTTTGACTTTTTTTTTTTACAGCTAGATAGCGCTAGTTCATGTATGCCATATAGATAACATTGTGCTTACTCCCATGGAGTTACTTATGAGTCAGCATTGATTGGCTAAAAAAAAGTGTCTTTCAAAAGCATTGACATAAGTTGGGAGTCTGCAGAGGCTTAGATACAAGGTAATCACAGAGGTAAAAAGTGTATTAATATAAAAGGGTTGGTTATGCAAAACTGGGGAATGGGAAATAAAGGGATTATCTATTGCTTGCGGTAGCAATTAGCACTCCGAAAATTAACCAGAGGTCAGACCTCTGGTTCATTTTCAAAATATCCCCCAGTTGCCCCCAACATAAAGCATATTGTAGCATTGTTTTAATAAAAACAAACTGCACAAAGCAGTTTTTAGGGGTTAAAGTCTGCGGGTTTGGGGTGTTAGAAAAAAAAACCAGCACTGAAAAGCGCCTTTACATTGCTGTCTATGTCTACTGTGTGTTCCCTGTAAATATATTTATATATTCTTATATATTTATGTGTTAATATGTGTATATACACATATAAACACCTAAATATATATGTATATATTCATATATATATATTTAAATCTGCTGCTTATCACTACGCGACTTTCCCCCTTTGCTGCGCTAGATTCTCATTCCGTGTCTGACTGCATTGAGAACGAGGTTTCCTATGGAAGCAGGCTCTCGTGAGCACTAAGCTTCAATGCAATGCGAACACAAGGTTGTGTTCACATTGCACCTAACTTGTAATACTAGCGTACATTTGCGTGCGCTGGTATTACAAAGTGAAGCGCAAATATCGCCCTCGCAAAAGCGATATTTTGTAATCTGTCCCTTAGTGTTTAATGCCCCTTTACAGGGATACTAAACCCAAATTTTACTTTCAAGATTCAGATAGAGCATGCAATTTTAAGAAACTTTCTAATTTACTCCTATTATCATTTTTTCTTCATTCTCTTGCTATCTTTATTTGAAAAAAGCAGGAATCTAAGCTAAGGAGCCGGCCCTTTTTTAGTTCAGCACCCTGGATAGCACTTGCTGATTGGTGGGTACATTTAACCACTTATCACAAAGTGCCACCCAGGTGCTGAACCAAAAATGGTCCTTCTCCTTAACTTTTTCAAATAGATAGCAAGAGAACAAAGAAAAATTGATAATAGGAGTAAATTAGAAAACTGTTTACAATTGCATGCTCTATCTGAATCATGAAAGAAAAGAATTGGGTTTAGTGTCCCTTTAAAGTTCCCATGTTCCAGAGCAGCGTATACTTTAACATAAAGCATAACTTTTTTGTGCGTTGTACCGCTAATATACCCTATAAAAAGTATTTAAATTAAAACCCCATGTAGAAAAACAGGCAGTCATCTGAGCCGGTATAATTAGTTGCGCACAGTTAATGAAATCCAAGAGCTTCTGCAATGTTTCCAGCGTCTTCACATCATTTCTTGTGGTTGTGCGGGAATGTGTGATTCCAGATGTTTGTACTGGAACAGAATGTTAAGGTTTGGGAAGGAAATCTGAAACAGGGCTCAATGTACAGATAGCTCTAAACGCTGAGCTAAAGTCACTCTTGTCTTTTGAAATCCTGGAAATGCAGGGAACACTTTGGTCAGCAGAATAAACATTTGGATTGTATAATGTGTTACAGGATAGGGACAATTGGGGCATAAGCTACAAATAAAGTCATGATGCACATCTTTTAAGAACGTGAATGCAAGTAACCACCACATTGTTGCCATCTCTAGTAGCCAAAAGATCATTAAAGGGACATTATACACTCATTTTTTCTTTGCATAAATGTTTTGTAGATGATCTATTTATATAGCCCATAAAGTTTTTTTTTTTTTTTTAAATGTATAGTTTTGCTTATTTTTAAATAACCTTGCTCTGATTTTCAGACTCCTAACCAAGCCCCTAAGTTTTATGTGAATACCGTCAGCTACCTACTCCAGCTTGCTCCTGTTTGTGTAAAGGGTCTTTTCATATGCAAAAGAAGGGGGAGGGGGGAGTGTCTTATTTCCCACTTGCAGTGGGCTTTCCAGCAGCCTATTTAACAGAGCTAAACTGAGAGCTTTAAGTAAGTTTTTAAACCATTTTATACTGGATTTTTATATCAGTATCTGTGCATCTTATTCTTTATAGTAGTGTCTATTACATGCAGTTATATGAAAATGAGTGTATACTGTCCCTTTAAGTAAGGGATATGAAACCCAAATATGTTCTTTCATGACTCAGGTTACACGGCTTAGGAGCAAAACCTAGATTTATTTTTTTTTTCACGATTCAGATACATTATATCATTTTAATCAACTTTCCAATTTACTTCTCTTGTCTAATTTGTTTCATTCTCTTTGTATCCTTTGTTGAAGAGCATATCTAAGTCAGCTCAGGAGCAGCAATGCACTGCTAGGAGCTAGCTGGTGATTGGTGGCTACACACATATGCCTCTTGTCATTGGCTCACCAGATGGGTTCAGCTAGCTCCCAGCAGTGCATTGCTGCTCCTAAGCCTATTCTTCAACAAAGGATGCAAAGAAAATGATAGAAGTAAATTGGAAAGAAAAAGTAAATTGCATGCTCTATCTGAATCATGAAAGCTTAGTTTTGACTTTACTGTTTCTTTAAAATAAAAATGTGACTCATAAATACTTCTCATAAACAAACTTTCCTGTGCAATTTCATTTTATTTTTCCTACTTCTCCTCTGAATTTAACTTTGAAAATTGTGATTTTTTTTCTGCATGACTTAGAAATGTGACCCCACAACATGATACTTGGGGGGCCGATTTAAGAAGCTGCGAATGCATCTGTTTCCGCACGAGCATTCAGGCTCGCCGGAAACAAAAGTTAAGAAGCAGCGGTCGTAAGATAGCAATCCTCCCGATCAGATACGATTGGGATGATTGACACCCCCTGCTAGCGGCCGATTGGCCGCGAATATGCAGGGGTGGCATTTCACAAGGATTTCACACAAAATGCTTGTGCAATGATAAATGCAGACAGCGTATGCTGTTGGCATTTATCGATGTTGGACAGACATGATACGCTGAGCAGATCATATCTGCCCGACACTTGATAAATCCGCCCCTTGGTGATTACTTCTATTATCAAATTTGCTTAGTTCTCTTGGTATCCTTTTTTGTAAATCTAGGTAGGCTGATAGGAACTAAAAAGTGTGCAGGTGGCAGCAATGTTTGCAACAATGTATAATATTTCTACAAAGATTGTTGCACACACTGCTGCCATAGAGTACTAAAGACGTGCACACTCCTGAGCACCTATGAGAATACCTAGGTTTACTCTAGGTATTCAGCAAATTTGACAGAAGTAAATTGGAAAGTTGTTACAAATCTAAATCTCCGTTTAATTAGGATTCCTTTTTTGTCCCATTAAAGGAACATAAAGGGGAAAATTTATCAAGCTGGGTTTGCATTCTTGGGAGTGAACCTGCAACTACAAATTTAAAAGCAGAAATTGCTTCTTTATCCTTTCCACCCCCTCATAGGGGATGTCACCCAGAAACTTGCTTTTTTTGGGGTGACTGACATGCCCTGCTCCCACACAACCAATAGGGGGCAGCATTGTACAAGAGAGCTCCTGTGCAATTTTACATTTTGACACTCAAAGCTGCATTGCAAGTGGCTATTGCAGCCGAACAGTTTCTGCGCAGGCGGATACGTTCTCAAGTAATACATTTTCCCTATAGGAGCACTAGTAAAATCCTCTAAGTATTTATAATTGCACTATTGCTTGACCAGAACTATGTGTTTAACCCCTCAAATGCGCTTAAACACATTTAAAATCAGATGTGTCCCTGAACTGAACACGGTGGGTGGCTACGCACATATGCTATCTGTAATTAGCTTAGCAGCTCGTGTTCAACACTTTTTGCAAGAGTGATGTCTCCAGAAAATAGTTGTAAGGGGGGCACTTTTCGGAGGCCCGCTGTTGTAGGTAGGGCTATGATGAGAGGGGGTGGGGCATGTGTGCGTGGCTGGGCACTCCGCATTAGAGCTATGGGCGGGGCTGTTGCAGTGGAAAAACAAGGACCTATCACAATTGGGGGGCAGCCATTATGTTGGGGGTTCTGTTCTAGAAGCAATATTGCAGTAATAAAATGCTCTGACACATTTTACTATTGCTCCTTTAAAAACAGCAGACTTTCTGAGTAATGAGTCCGCTAGCTCCCTGTACTTATGTGTTATTCTCTTTATACTTTCCCTATGTATTAGGTATAATCTGCTGAAACACCAAGTGTGACTTTTACATAAATTCATTACTCTTAATGTACTTCACTTTCAGCTGGAAGACTGGCCACATCTGTTTACCAGGAAATTTGAGTACAGAATTTACTCGATCACGTTTTCTGTAGGAAACCCTCAGGAATGGAAAAAACTTTTCAAACCCTGCGCTGCACAAAGACTGTTCCTTCCAGTAAGTTAAACACTTTACATCTGGTTTTCATTAGACATGTGCAATTCGTTTCGGATCGATTCGGAAATTCGGAAAATTCGGAGATTCGAATCGAACCGAATTTCCAAATTAAAATACTGCCGAATTTACCAAATAAATCCGAATTAGTTCGGATTTATTCAGTAAATTCGGATGGCCATGGATTACACTAGTATTGTACAGTATATTAGGTTATATCACTCTGCTCTGGGTTACACCTAATATACAGTACATAATACTAGTCTAATCCCACCTAACACTTACCGAAATTCCGAATTTCCGAACCGAATCAAACCGAATCCAGCCGAATTTCTTCGAATCCGAATGAATCCGAAACGAATCCGAACCGAATCGATTCAAAATTTTCCAAATTCGAATCGATCCGAACTGAAATTCGAAAAATTCCGAATCGATCCGGACCGAATTTTTTCGTCATGCACATATCTAGTTTTCATTTCATGTATAAGGACTTTAAACACCAAAATAACTACCTTTAAAATGTTTAAAGGGACATTCTAGTGTCAGAATGCCAAAGTGTTTAATATATAGTCAAAAATACACTCCTGGAACACACTCATTCTGTTCCAGGTTATCCTGCAAAAGACTCGAGCATATGCACATATGCTTGTTTCTGATTTGCTTACCAGTTGTATCCTCATCTGGAGTGGTACAGGAGCACAAATTTGACTATGTATTTAACACCTTTGTAGTATGCTAGGGCTGTACTAGCATGAATGATCTGCTGCAAATCATATTTTACTTGCATGTTAAAATTAAACTTTTTGAGGTTCCAATAGAGCATTCAATTTTAAGAGACTCTTCAATTTACTTCTAGGATCAAATTGACCTTGTTTTTATTGGTATCCTTTGTTGTAAAGCTTACTTGGGTAGGCTCAGGAACAGTAATGTACTAATGGGAATTAGCTGTTGACTGGTGGCTACACGCACATATGCCTCTTGTCATTGGCTCAACAGATGCATTTAGATAAGTCCCAGTAATTCATTGCTGTTGAGGAGCTGACTTTAAAATTAAACTATCATGTTTCAAATAGAGCATGATATTTTAAACAACTTTCCAATTTGCTCCCATAAACATGTTTTTTTATATTTACCCTTTTGAGTCACCATTTACTACTGAGCATGTGCAAGAATTAACATATTATACGTATTTGTGATTGGCTGATGGCTGTCACATGATTCAGGAGGAGTGAAAATAGACATAACTGAAAGACTAAGTGGTGCTATTGCATTGTCTTATTATTGTGCATTTGTTATGCAAATCCACTGTATTTACTGGTCCTTTAACTGTGTTTATATTTGCACAGGGTATAGCTATCAATATGTGCCTGTGTGCGTGTCCTGAATGCCGCCAATAAAATGTTAAAAAAGGCTAAAGCATCACAAAGTGTTTTTTTTCAGTACTATTGACTTCTATGACATTTTTTTTATTTTAAACAAAGAGTAAAAGATAGAAATGTGTATAAAAATAAAATAGCATTTTTACACCAGAATGTACATTTATTATGCACTGTAAAAACATGTTGCAGTGTCCATTCACAATTTATTTAGTCCACATTCCTTATAACATAACTCTGAAAATTATAGTTTTTTTTAACTTATTCAGAAAGGCTAACGTGTATCCTTCAGTGCTGAGAGAAATGACCCTGCAACACACTGCACAGTGATTGTTCGATCCGTGCTGCAGGATCCGATTTACATTTGAGTGAAACTGGCCACAGCAGAGTCGATAAGATAAAAATGCTCAAAGTTTTTAAAGCTGTATGTCCTTGGAATGCAAAACAATGCACATTTTGCTAAAAACAAACAAACAAACAAATAAATCCTCAGTTTTAAATATTTTTAAGACACTTATCTTGTATGTAGATGTTTTGCAGTGCAGTGATTACTTTTTCATATATGCTATACATTTATACAAAATGACGTCCGTGTCCCTGTAAAGGGACAGTCAAATTAAACTTTCATGATTCAGATAGGGCATGCAATGTTAAAACAACTTTCCAATTTACTTTTATCATCAAATTTGTTTTGTTCACTTAGTACACTGTCAGAAAAAAGGGTACGGTTGGGGTCCATTTGTGAACACTTAGGGTACAACTTCTGTGGTTGTACCCTCAATGGATCATAATTACACCTTAAGGAACTAATATGTTCCATTTAGCGGTAAATAAGGTACAAATATGTTTCCAACTGTTAAAGGGTCCATGTCTGTACCATTTAATCCCCCAAAAAAGATCAATCACTTGTGTGACGACTAAAAGGTGGAGGGGGTGGGTGGTTCAAGGCTTCCAAACCCTGCAAGTCCATATCATTTATAAACCTCAATTATTCATATTCACATAACTGTCAGTCACCCAAAATTAATGCAACATACATGTACAGCAAAATAATTATGTTCAATCGTTGTTGGTAATATGCAAGAAGTGGGCAAAGCAAAAAAATAAAATACTTAAAGGGACAGTCTACACCAGAATTGTTATTGTTTAAAAAGATGGATAATCCCTTGATTACTCATTCCCCAGTTTTGCATAACCAACACAGTTATATTAATATACTTTATACCTCTGTGATTACCTTGTATCTAAGCCTCTGCAGACTGCCCCCTTATCTCAGTGCTTCTGACAGGCATGCAGTTTAGCCAATCAGTGCAGACTCCTAAATAACTACATGGGAGTGAGCATATTTTTTATCTATATGACACACATGAACTAGTACTGTCTAACTGTGAAAAACTTTCAAAATGCTCTGAGCTAAGAAGCGGTTTTCAAAGGTTTAGAAATCAGTTTGAGCCTACCTAGGTTTAGCTTTTCAAAAATACCACCAAGGAAACAAAGCAAATTTAGTGATAAAAGTCAGTTGGAAAGCTGTTTAAATTTTAATGCCCTATCTGAGTCATGAAAGTTTAATTTTGACTAGACTGTCCCTTTAATAACCCATATATTCAATGATACTGTGTTGCTGGTTCTAAATGGCAAACAAGCACTTAACATTTTAATGTTTATATTTAGAGCATCAAGATGTTAACTCTTAAACATAAAGCAAATGTATTAATTAAAATTACAAAGAAAAAAAATTGTTTTAAACTCCATAAAATAAACAAGAGCTGTTTAAGAACCAGTTTTTAAAAAAACAGAATTTATGTTTACCTGATAAATTACTTTCTCCAACGGTGTGTCCGGTCCACGGCGTCATCCTTACTTGTGGGATATTCTCTTCCCCAACAGGAAATGGCAAAGAGCCCAGCAAAGCTGGTCACATGATCCCTCCTAGGCTCCGCCTACCCCAGTCATTCGACCGACGTTAAGGAGGAATATTTGCATAGGAGAAACCATATGGTACCGTGGTGACTGTAGTTAAAGAAAATAAATTATCAGACCTGATTAAAAAAACCCGGGCGGGCCGTGGACCGGACACACCGTTGGAGAAAGTAATTTATCAGGTAAACATAAATTCTGTTTTCTCCAACATAGGTGTGTCCGGTCCACGGCGTCATCCTTACTTGTGGGAACCAATACCAAAGCTTTAGGACACGGATGAAGGGAGGGAGCAAATCAGGTCACCTAAATGGAAGGCACCACGGCTTGCAAAACCTTTCTCCCAAAAATAGCCTCAGAAGAAGCAAAAGTATCAAACTTGTAAAATTTGGTAAAAGTGTGCAGTGAAGACCAAGTCGCTGCCCTACATATCTGATCAACAGAAGCCTCGTTCTTGAAGGCCCATGTGGAAGCCACAGCCCTAGTGGAATGAGCTGTGATTCTTTCGGGAGGCTGCCGTCCGGCAGTCTCGTAAGCCAATCTGATGATGCTTTTAATCCAAAAAGAGAGAGAGGTAGAAGTTGCTTTTTGACCTCTCCTTTTACCAGAATAAACAACAAACAAGGAAGATGTTTGTCTAAAATCCCTTGTAGCATCTAAATAGAATTTTAGAGCGCGAACAACATCCAAATTGTGCAACAAACGTTCCTTCTTTGAAACTGGTTTCGGACACAGAGAAGGTACGATAATCTCCTGGTTAATGTTTTTGTTAGAAACAACTTTTGGAAGAAAACCAGGTTTAGTACGTAAAACCACCTTATCTGCATGGAACACCAGATAAGGAGGAGAACACTGCAGAGCAGATAATTCTGAAACTCTTCTAGCAGAAGAAATTGCAACTAAAAACAAAACTTTCCAAGATAATAACTTAATATCAACGGAATGCAAGGGTTCAAACGGAACCCCCTGAAGAACTGAAAGAACTAAATTGAGACTCCAAGGAGGAGTCAAAGGTTTGTAAACAGGCTTAATTCTAACCAGAGCCTGAACAAAGGCTTGAACATCTGGCACAGCAGCCAGTTTTTTGTGAAGTAACACCGACAAGGCAGAAATCTGTCCCTTCAGGGAACTTGCAGATAATCCTTTTTCCAATCCTTCTTGAAGGAAGGATAGAATCCTAGGAATCTTAACCTTGTCCCAAGAGAATCCTTTAGATTCACACCAACAGATATATTTTTTCCAAATTTTGTGGTAAATCTTTCTAGTTACAGGCTTTCTGGCCTGAACAAGAGTATCAATAACAGAATCTGAGAACCCTCGCTTCGATAAAATCAAGCGTTCAATCTCCAAGCAGTCAGCTGGAGTGAAACCAGATTCGGATGTTCGAACGGACCCTGAACAAGAAGGTCCCGTCTCAAAGGTAGCTTCCAAGGTGGAGCCGATGACATATTCACCAGATCTGCATACCAAGTCCTGCGTGGCCACGCAGGAGCTATCAAGATCACCGACGCCCTCTCCTGATTGATCCTGGCTACCAGCCTGGGGATGAGAGGAAACGGCGGGAACACATAAGCTAGTTTGAAGGTCCAAGGTGCTACTAGTGCATCCACTAGAGCCGCCTTGGGATCCCTGGATCTGGACCCGTAGCAAGGAACTTTGAAGTTCTGACGAGAGGCCATCAGATCCATGTCTGGAATGCCCCACAGCTGAGTGACTTGGGCAAAGATTTCCGGATGGAGTTCCCACTCCCCCGGATGCAATGTCTGACGACTCAGAAAATCCGCTTCCCAATTTTCCACTCCTGGGATGTGGATAGCAGACAGGTGGCAGGAGTGAGACTCCGCCCATAGAATGATTTTGGTCACTTCTTCCATCGCTAGGGAACTCCTTGTTCCCCCCTGATGGTTGATGTACGCAACAGTTGTCATGTTGTCTGATTGAAACCGTATGAACTTGGCCCTCGCTAGCTGAGGCCAAGCCTTGAGAGCATTGAATATCGCTCTCAGTTCCAGAATATTTATCGGTAGAAGAGATTCTTCCCGAGACCAAAGACCCTGAGCTTTCAGGGATCCCCAGACCGCGCCCCAGCCCATCAGACTGGCGTCGGTCGTGACAATGACCCACTCTGGTCTGCGGAATGTCATCCCTTGTGACAGGTTGTCCAGGGACAGCCACCAACGGAGTGAGTCTCTGGTCCTCTGATTTACTTGTATCTTCGGAGACAAGACTGTATAGTCCCCATTCCACTGACTGAGCATGCACAGTTGTAATGGTCTTAGATGAATGCGCGCAAAAGGAACTATGTCCATTGCCGCTACCATCAACCCGATCACTTCCATGCACTGAGCTATGGAAGGAAGAGGAACGGAATGAAGTATCCGACAAGAGTCTAGAAGCTTTGTTTTTCTGGCCTCTGTCAGAAAAATCCTCATTTCTAAGGAGTCTATTATTGTTCCCAAGAAGGGAACCCTTGTTGACGGGGATAGAGAACTCTTTTCCACGTTCACTTTCCACCCGTGAGATCTGAGAAAGGCCAGGACAATGTCCGTGTGAGCCTTTGCTTGAGGAAGGGACGACGCTTGAATCAGAATGTCGTCCAAGTAAGGTACTACAGCAATGCCCCTTGGTCTTAGCACAGCTAGAAGGGACCCTAGTACCTTTGTGAAAATCCTTGGAGCAGTGGCTAATCCGAAAGGAAGCGCCACGAACTGGTAATGTTTGTCCAGGAATGCGAACCTTAGGAACCGATGATGTTCCTTGTGGATAGGAATATGTAGATACGCATCCTTTAAATCCACCGTGGTCATGAATTGACCTTCCTGGATGGAAGGAAGAATAGTTCGAATGGTTTCCATCTTGAACGATGGAACCTTGAGAAACTTGTTTAAGATCTTGAGATCTAAGATTGGTCTGAACGTTCCCTCTTTTTTGGGAACTATGAACAGATTGGAGTAGAACCCCATCCCTTGTTCTCTTAATGGAACAGGATGAATCACTCCCATTTTTAACAGGTCTTCTACACAATGTAAGAATGCCTGTCTTTTTATGTGGTCTGAAGACAACTGAGACCTGTGGAACCTCCCCCTTGGGGGAAGTCCCTTGAATTCCAGAAGATAACCTTGGGAGACTATTTCTAGCGCCCAAGGATCCAGAACATCTCTTGCCCAAGCCTGAGCGAAGAGAGAGAGTCTGCCCCCCACCAGATCCGGTCCCGGATCGGGGGCCAACATTTCATGCTGTCTTGGTAGCAGTGGCAGGTTTCTTGGCCTGCTTTCCCTTGTTCCAGCCTTGCATTGGTCTCCAAGCTGGCTTGGCTTGAGAAGTATTACCCTCTTGCTTAGAGGACGTAGCACCTTGGGCTGGTCCGTTTCTACGAAAGGGACGAAAATTAGGTTTATTTTTTGCCTTGAAAGGCCGATCCTGAGGAAGGGCGTGGCCCTTACCCCCAGTGATATCAGAGATAATCTCTTTCAAGTCAGGGCCAAACAGCGTTTTCCCCTTGAAAGGAATGTTAAGTAGCTTGTTCTTGGAAGACGCATCAGCCGACCAAGATTTCAACCAAAGCGCTCTGCGCGCCACGATAGCAAACCCAGAATTCTTAGCCGCTAACCTAGCCAATTGCAAAGTGGCGTCTAGGGTGAAAGAATTAGCCAATTTGAGAGCATTGATTCTGTCCATAATCTCCTCCAAAGGAGGAGAATCACTATCGACCGCTCTTATCAGATCATCGAACCAGAAACATGCGGCTGTAGCGACAGGGACAATGCATGAAATTGGTTGTAGAAGGTAACCTTGCTGAACAAACATCTTTTTAAGCAAACCTTCTAATTTTTTATCCATAGGATCTTTGAAAGCACAACTATCCTCTATGGGTATAGTGGTGCGTTTGTTTAAAGTGGAAACCGCTCCCTCGACCTTGGGGACTGTCTGCCATAAGTCCTTTCTGGGGTCGACCATAGGAAACAATTTTTTAAATATGGGGGGAGGGACGAAAGGAATACCGGGCCTTTCCCATTCTTTATTAACAATGTCCGCCACCCGCTTGGGTATAGGAAAAGCTTCTGGGAGCCCCGGCACCTCTAGGAACTTGTCCATTTTACAAAGTTTCTCTGGGATGACCAACTTGTCACAATCATCCAGAGTGGATAATACCTCCTTAAGCAGAATGCGGAGATGTTCCAACTTAAATTTAAATGCAATCACATCAGGTTCAGCCTGTTGAGAAATGTTCCCTGAATCAGTAATTTCTCCCTCAGACAAAACCTCCCTGGCCCCATCAGACTGGGTTAGGGGCCCTTCAGAAATATTATTATCAGCGTCGTCATGCTCTTCAGTATCTAAAACAGAGCAGCCGCGCTTACGCTGATAAGTGTTCATTTTGGCTAAAATGTTTTTGACAGAATTATCCATTACAGCCGTTAATTGTTGCATAGTAAGGAGTATTGGCGCGCTAGATGTACTAGGGGCCTCCTGAGTGGGCAAGACTCGTGTAGACGATGGAGGGAATGATGCAGTACCATGCTTACTCCCCTCACTTGAGGAATCATCTTGGGCATCATTATCATTATCACATAAATCACATTTATTTAAATGAATAGGAATTCTGGCTTCCCCACATTCAGAACACAGTCTATCTGGTAGTTCAGACATGTTAAACAGGCATAAACTTGATAACAAAGTACAAAAAACGTTTTAAAATAAAACCGTTACTGTCACTTTAAATTTTAAACTGAACACACTTTATTACTGCAATTGCGAAAAAACATGAAGGAATTGTTCAAAATTCACCAAATTTTCACCACAGTGTCTTAAAGCCTTAAAAGTATTGCACACCAAATTTGGAAGCTTTAACCCTTAAAATAACGGAACCGGAGCCGTTTTGAACTTTAACCCCTTTACAGTCCCTGGTATCTGCTTTGCTGAGACCCAACCAAGCCCAAAGGGGAATACGATACCAAATGACGCCTTCAGAAAGTCTTTTCTAAGTATCAGAGCTCCTCTCACATGCGACTGCATGCCATGCCTCTCAAAAACAAGTGCGCCACACCGGCGCGAAAATGAGGCTCTGCTTATGCTTTGGGAAAGCCCCTAAGAATAAGGTGTCTAAAACAGTGCCTGCCGATATTATTATATCAAAATACCCAGATAAAATGATTCCTCAAGGCTAAATATGTGTTAATAATGAATCGATTTAGCCCAGAAAAAGTCTACAGTTTTAATAAGCCCTTGTGAAGCCCTTATTTACGATCGTAATAAACATGGCTTACCGGATCCCATAGGGAAAATGACAGCTTCCAGCATTACATCGTCTTGTTAGAATGTGTCATACCTCAAGCAGCAAGAGACTGCACACTGTTCCCCCAACTGAAGTTAATTGCTCTCAACAGTCCTGTGTGGAACAGCCATGGATTTTAGTGACGGTTGCTAAAATCATTTTCCTCATACAAACAGAAATCTTCATCTCTTTTCTGTTTCTGAGTAAATAGTACATACCAGCACTATTTCAAAATAACAAACTCTTGATTGAATAATAAAAACTACAGTTAAACACTAAAAAACTCTAAGCCATCTCCGTGGAGATGTTGCCTGTACAACGGCAAAGAGAATGACTGGGGTAGGCGGAGCCTAGGAGGGATCAT